>NC_069380.1:121821875-122144062 GCF_027475565.1 Acinonyx jubatus
AGTCAGATAAGAATCCTAGGTTTTTGACTTGAGAAATACATTTACTGAGATAGGCTCAGAATAGGTGGGACAGGTGATAAAGAGTACAGCTAGGGTGCAAGAGTTGATAGACTCAAGTCTAGATAGCTGCACTGTGAATAATCCATGATTTATTTATTTTTTAATGTTTATTTATTTTTGAGAGAGAGACAGAGACAGAGCATGAGTTGGGGGGGGAGGTGGGCAGACAGAGGGAGACACAGAATCCAAAGCAGGCTCCAGGCTCCGAGCTGTCACCACAGAGCCCTTTGCGGGGCTTGAACTTGTGAACCACAAGATCATGACCTGAGCCAAAGTTGGAGTCTTAACCGGCTGAACCACCCAGGTGCTCCACTATGGTTTATTTTACCATTTTCTTTTTGGTGTATGTTTAAGTTGTTATTTTGTTTTATATAGAGCTATACAATTATTAAACATCTATGTTTAGGTTAGTGCATTTGATCTGTTATTTCATTGGCATTAAGAAGTTAAATTACAAAGATATGCATTTAAAATAGTTATGGACTATCTATATTGCTCTTCAGAAAGGCTGTACCAGTTTCCACAAACTCTTCCAGCATTACCAGTGTCTTTCTTTTCAAGCCTTGTAAATCCAAATTGCATTCTATCTCAAGTCATTAAATACTCAGGACCCTCTCTGTCACCAGCTAATGCTAAATATTTGGAGAGGGAGCTGGGGAGAGGGTTAGAGACAACAAAGAATCAAATAATAATAATAGCAAATACTTATTGAGAGCTTATGATTGCCAGGAACCATTCTAAGCACTTTATGCATGTGTTAACTTATTTAATTTTAGTTATTTAATTAAGAGATAGCTACTATTTTCCAGCTACTATTATCCAGCTATTATTATCCATAATTTACATATGAATAAACGGAAGCAAGGAGAGATAAAGAAACCTGTCCAACCTTACACAGTTAGTGGCAGGTGCAAATCCAGGCAATTTATTTCCAGAATCCATACATTAATCATTAAATTCCGTTGGCAATCTGTAAGACACTGGATTGGTGAATGTTTTATTTATATAAAGACAACAACATGAGATAGAATATGGGGTACAGATGTCACTCTGTCTAGTAGAAAAACACATGTGAGCTGAATAAGTCAATATTGATTTAGTTAAAACTTGGTTAAAGTATTGAAAGAAAATGTTTTTCTACTTCCTGCATCTCTGCTCAGTGGCCAGAAAATCATCATCCTCATTATCACCATCAATGCCAACTATTGAGGGCCTACTATGTGCCAGGTCCTGAGTTCTAAATTATATAGATATTAGCAGCAATCCTTATATTACCACCACCTTTTCACAGATGGAGCAGGTTAAGTGAAATCTGTAAGATCCTATAGGTATGACGTCTTTCTGTCAATCTGTTTTTCTGTCTGTGACTAGCTTTAAAATCCTATTCTTTCTATAGTGACAAATGGAGGGACAAGAAGAGGTATTCAAAAGCTAGATTGTTAAGGTCAAAGGACTCATATAGATTCCCTTATATTCCAATAGGTAAGCCACAGAAAATTACATGGTCTTTGAAAAGCAGAAATGAAAAGGAACATCTTGATTCTGAGGCTGAGAGGAGTCACTGGAAGATTTTTTGTGAATGAAATCACAAGGTAAGATTTAAAAATCAAGTCTATTTTTTACAGCAGTTTTAGGATCACAGCAAAATTAAGAGAAAGGTAAAGAGATTTTCCATATACCCCTGGCCAGCCTCCACATGCATAGCCTACCCCACCCAGGTGGAATATTTGTTACAGTTGATGAGCATAAAAAATATCATCAACGAAAGTCCATAGTTCACATTATGGTTCACTCTTTACACTGTGCATCCTATGAGTTTTTAGAAATGTGTAATGATATGTATCCATCATTATGGTATCACACAAAGTATTTTCACTGCCCTAAAAATCTTCTGTGCTATAATTATTCATCCCTAACCCCTGGCAACCACTGATCTTTTTGACTGTACCCATACTTTTACCTTTTCCAGAATTTCATACAGTTGGAACCTGGCAGTACCTAGCCTTTTCAGACTGCCTTCTTTCATTTAGTAATATGCATTTAAAGTTCCTCCATATCTATTCATAGCTTAATAGCTAATTTCTTTTTAGATTGAATAATATTCCATTTTCTGGATACACCAGTTTATTTATCCATTTACCTACTGAAGGACATCTTGGTAGGTTACAAATTTTGGTAATTATGAATAAATATCCATGTACATGTTTTTGTGTGAACATAAGTTTTCAATCCTTTTAAGTAAATACTAAGGAGCTATGTTGCTGCATTGTATGGTAAGAGTTTTTGTAAAAAACTGCTAAACTGTGTTCCAAAGTGGCTGTGCCATTTCACACTCCCATCAGAAATGAATGAGAGTTTCCATTGCTTATATCTTCACCAGTATTTGGTGTTGTCAGTGTTCTGGATTTTGGCCATTCTAATCACTATGTTTTGGTATCTTTGTTGTTTTAGTTTACATTTTACCAATGAAGTATTACATGGAGCATCTTTTCATATGCTTGTTTGTTATCTATCTATATTTTTTGTGGGGTGTCTGTTAAGGTCTTGGGCCCAATCTGATTTAAAAATCAGATTGTTTCTTATTGTTGAATTTTAAGAGTTCTTCGTATATTTTGGATAACAGTTCTTTATCAGACATCTTTTGCAACTATCTTTCCTAGTCTGTGGCTTGTCTTCTCACTTGCTTGTTTTTGCAGAACAGAAGTTTTTAATTTAATGAACTCCAACTTATCAATTCTTTCTTTCATGGATTATGCCATTGGTGCTGTATCTAAAGAGTGATCTCCATACCCAAAGTCAGTGTGGTTTTCTCCTGTGTTATCTTCTAGGAGTTTTATATGAAGTTTTATGTCATTTTACATGTAGATCTGTGATCCACTATGAGGTAATCTTTGTGAAGAGTGTAAAAGCTGAATTAAGATTTTTTTTTTTTTTTGCTTGTGGATATTCAGTTGTTCCAGCATCATTGTCTTGATTACTGTAGCTTTACAGTAAACTTTAAGTCAGGTAGCATTACTCTTCCAGCTTGCTTGTTTTTTGTTTCTGTTTTTGTTTTGTTTTGTTTTGTTTTACTTTGTTTTGCTCCTTCAACATTGTATTGGCTATTTGGAGTCTTCTGCCTCTTCATATAAACTTTTGAATCAGTTTGTTAATACCCACAAATAACTTACGAGGATTTTGATTGGGATTGCATTGAATCTATACATCAGGTTGAGAAGAACTAACATCTTGATAGTATTGAGTCTTCCTATTCACGAACATGAAATATTTCTTAATTTATTTAGTTCTTTGATTTCATTCACCATAGTTTTGTAGCCTTCCTCATATAGGTATTGTACATATTTTTTTATATGTAGAACCAAATATTTCATTTCTCTGGATGCTAATGTAAATGGTGTTGTGGTTTTCATTTTAAATTACACTTGTTCATTGCTGGAATATAGAAAAGTGATTGACTTTTGCATGTTAACCTTGTATCTTGCAACCCTGCCATAATCACTTATTGGTTCCGGGATTTGTTTTGTGTATTTGTTTGGATTTTCTAGAGAAACAGGCATATCATCTGTGAACAAAGACAAATTTATGTTTTTCTTCCTATATATGCCTTAATATTTTGTGGAATGAATAATAGTTACCATTTATTGAGTACCTACTAAAGCCTAGAAATTTTCAAATATTAGCTAATTAATCCTCCTGATAACTATAGAATCGTTTACTCTCAGCCAAGACCCAGAAATTCCAATAATTTGCTGTTGTTTTCATTGCTGATAATGGTGGATTCATAACCAAGAACCTGATCCAATTTTAAAGCACATGTTCTTCACTTGTCTTGCTTCCCTGCTTGTAAAATGTTACAGGAATGTAGATCAGTAGTAGGATGTAGATCACTGTGCAAGATTTGAGGCTGGTGGAGGCATCAAACATAATAATTAAGGTGAAAAGACTTTACAATGTCTGGGACCAACATTAATGACAGAACTCTTTTGTGTGAACCAGAGAACACATTATTGTAAACACATTTAAGGTGTTTAAATTTTTAAACCCGAGAGAACAACAACAACAAAAGTTTCCCTTATCAGCAAGTATTCACTCTCTTTAGATACTCTATCAGGTATTGGAGTTATGAACATGGATAAGGCTCTGTTAATTATGTGTCTTCTCTGTTAACTACACTATGAAAACAAAAAGCACATCATAATTTAATCTTAAAATAATGCGTCAAATGGGTGATGAAGACAATATGTGTATGATAGAAGAGGTTAGTGGAGGGAAGGGTCACAAGTGGACAGGAAGCCCACTCCACTTCAGTTTTAAGGTAGTGGCCAGGTTCTCTGTTGGTGTTTTACACCCATAATAACATAGCATCATAAAAATTGGAACAAAAATGAAGAATCAACTAATCCTACTCCTTCATTTCACACAAGTGGAAACTGAGGCTCAGAGAGGGCAATTTTCCTAAATCTAGCTTTTTTGATGTTGAAATTAGTACTTAATTCTAAGTGTATCTGGGTTTCAGATCAGCACTTCTTTTCTTTTCTACAAGCAGGCTTTTTTTTTTTTCTTTTTTCAGTAGGCTTCATGCCCAGTGCAGAGCCCAATGCAGAGCCCATTGCAGGGCTTAAACTCATTACCCTGGGATCAAGACCTGAGCTGAGGTCAAGAGTGAGATGCTTAACTGACTAAGCCACACAGGCACCCCTCTACAGGCAGTTCCTAAGTTGAAAGACCACTGAAAGAATGAGCTCTCTCAAGTTTATGTCACTGTTTATATCCTGGCAATTTGATTTGAGTTGAGTTGTCTGCCTTAAATTCTTTTTAGAACAAGGCGGGGTGGAAATAAATTAGCAAGTGAGCAGAAATAGACATGAGTAGTCTGGGATAAAATGACACTCTAAATCTAAGGAAATCCTATATGATGAATCATCCTTCATATATTTCACATTATAATTTGACCTTGGAGAGTTTGATGGACATTAAACACAGTGTGATTTAGTTCTTAAAAAGAGGGTGGGTGGGATCTGGGATGAAAATAACAAGAGAACAATCATCTTATTGAATATCTTTTACTTGCCATTTATTGAGCTAGATTTCATTTAATATGAATCCTAACATTGTTCTATGAGATCAATATCATTATTGACATAGGAACTCCCTATTAGTGAAGCACAGAAGTTCATACACCTGGTAAGTGGAGGAGGCAGGCATGTGTTCTTTCCTCTGCAATGGTTTACTTTATAGTCTCCAGATTGAGTGGCATGCTAGGTTTCTATATCTGAAAATGGAAATAATATTACCTTTCTCGTTTAACTTCCACACTGGAGCAAAGATATGAAGACATGGGCTAAAGACATAGAAGTATTTTGAAAAATATCGCACTATCATTTTCCTTAGAGGTGTGGGATAACAGCCTGTTGGTAATTTACATTTGGAAGGCATCACAATAGCATAGTCTTTGTGGCCACACATTTCTAGGTTTGAAGGCAGTCTGTGCCACTGTCTAGTTTTGTAATTTGGGGTAAGATTCTGAGCCTCAGAATTATACATGGAAATAATAATTTTAAAATGGAGACAATAATGCCTCATAGGTTTTGAGGAAACATTAAATCAGATGACAGGTGGAAAAAATTATAGTCATTAGTTCTCTAAGTTCCAGGGAGAAAAGGTTTTACCCAAGCTACTTCTTTCTAGTAACAGGAATGTATTATAAGGATAACATGTCATAGTAAGAAAAAAGGATCCCAGAGGGAAAATGTGGCATATACATACAATGGAATATTATTTCATCAAAAAGGAAATCCTGCCACATGTTACAACATAGATGAAACTTGAGGACAGTATGCTAAGTGAAACAAGACAGTCACAGAAGGGTACATACTGCATGATTCCCCTGACATGAGGTATCTGAGATAGTCAAATTCACAGAAACAGAAACTAGAATGATCAAGGCCAGGGGCTAGGGGGTGGTGGGGGGGGGGGGGAACAAGGAGTTGTTCAGTTCAGTTGTTTTAGTCACACAAGATGAAATAGTCCTAGAGATTGGTACATTGTGCTTGTAGTTAAAAATACTGTACTGTATGCTTAAAAATGTTTTAAGAGGGTAAATCTTATGTTATATAATTTCTATCAGAAAGAAAGAAAGAAAGAAAGAAAGAAAGAAAGAAAGAAAGAAAGAAAGAAAAGAAAGATCACAGTTCAAATAAATGATCCAATAGGAAAGACTGAGAATGTGCTTCAGGCACCTAAGACTTGTTCAAAGACAAGGTACTGGATTTTTTTTTTTTAAGATTTTGATATTTCATTACAGTCAGTTCATAGTCATAAGGGGAAAATTCAAGTGTGTTGGACTGCTGTGCCCATGCTTTGGTGTTTAGTAATCTTACAATTTTGAATTCCATATTTTGTAGAGAGCTGTGTCAATATATTTGCAATGCTTAGAACACCTGCCTTCATCACTGGGAGCAATGGATTTTCTTGCCATCCTTTTCCCTGGTTCTTCTGACTCTACTATCCGGCCCTCACCTACTTTTCTGTATCTTATTTCTGTTTCCATTTATCAGTATATTGATTCTTTCCATATTACACTACTCAAATTCCAGCGGGGGGGGGCATTATTTAGCTAAAATAATATCCATCACCCCTATTACACAGAAGTCCTCGTGCAAAGTATCCTCAGCCTATGTATTGACTGCCCTCGGACTACATGTCAACCTTTGTCTGATTAGTAGTCATGCCTCCCCACGCTGAAAGAAGGGCCCTGAGTTCTCTTTCCTCAAAGAAATTGGGTGGGACAATTTTTCATAGAGGTCAGGCATCATGGAAGACAAAATTACTATTAATGTCATTATTTGAAATTAGAAGTTATTTGGTCTATTCTCAATATGGCATAAATGAGTAATCTCTGTTTTAACAGGACAATGCAGTTTGCCCCAGGCCAGATGAGTTGTAATTAGTAGCCAAGTTATAGTTTGTGTCTCTAGATTTCTACCTCTAATGTTTCTCCTGTACCAGGTACTACCATTGTGATGATCAGCATTAGTAAAGAAAACTAGCATGTGGCAACTTTTTCTTAGCAGTACCAATCTGTTACTGCATTTGTCATGGTAAATGTTATCACCACTGAATGTTTGGATAGACAGCAACAGGTATCAATAGATGCAGACATATAAATATACAGGTACATTTAAAAACCACAAGCTTGCAGTATTCTTTTTAAATAACTTTGATAATTTTTCATTTTACTTTTTTCAGAATATTATTCATAAAGCTTAGCTCATTTCCAGTAAAATTGCTTATTCAATTCCATTTTTAAATGTCTTTTTTGTTAATTTTGGCCGAGTTTTAAGTACTTTTCCTTATTGATCATATGTAAGTGATAACCATTTCCACTGATTACATTATCTGACTTACAAAGATGTATCAGATTACTGTTAAATTTGCATGTCAAAATTTTTGCATACTCAGCAAATATTTAAGGCAGAATAGTTAATTAAGATGTTTATTTTAATAGAACATTAACCCAGTACAAAGACTTTCAATAAAGAAAATATTTGCTATCTTAAAATATCGGTAGAAAAAGCCATGAGAAATAAAACAGAATGAGACTCAAGATTTAGGTATTGTGCCCTTTACATTTTGGTCTTGTTATCCTATTCTAATTGTATCTACCACTATTTTAATTTACCTTTTATTACAGTCTAGTTAAACTCCACAATATCCCTTTTCCTCAAAATATACTTCTCCTGAACCTCACCTGAGTGTCTTTATGTTTCAGATCACTCTTTTCTCAAGACTTTTATCAAATTTCATGTCTCTTATAAATCTTTTCTTAATGTTTCAGCTGGTTGTAAACTTTCCCATTACAAACTCCCATGGCACTTCATCTTTTGGTGGTTATCACTGTTTATTTCAAAGTAGAGCTATGTTGGGGATTAGCCTTAACTACCCTATTAAATTAGAAGATCCTTGAAAGCAAGGTTTATACCTGATTCATCTTTTGTAACTTCCACAGACTTTGAAATTGATGATCAGTAATGACTCAGCAAATCAATGAATGAATAATTTTAGTTTATGTACTGCTGAAGTGAGCACAAAGAAGGCATCATCTTGATAGAGATAATGGAAAATGAGAAGTGGACTTTAAAAATGAAGAAAGAGGGTAGCAAATCAGTAATGTGTTCAGTGGTGAAAGATACACTTCTTCATACCATGAGGAATATTCAACTGATACAAGATTCAACATACTCAGAGCGATTGAGATGCAGGGGAAAATGTAGCATGGAGAAAAGGCCACACTTGGCATCACTAATTTTCAAACGGTTTATATCTTTTCCCTCTTTCATTTTGATCAACAAATATGTATATAATATCTTTGCATGTACTCCCTGTACTAGATACTAGATACACACTGGTAATTTAATCTCTATGCACTTTTTTTTAGTTTATTTATTTATTTTGAGAGAGAGAAGGAGAGAGGGAAGGGCAGAGAGAGAGAGAGAGAGAGAGAGAGAGAGAGAGAGAGAATCCCAAGCAGACTCCACACTGTCAGTGCAGAGCCCAATGCAGGGCTCAAACTCACAAACCATGAGATCATAACCTGAGCTGAAACCAAGGGTTGGCTGCTTAACTGACTGAGCCACACAGGCACCCCCTCTCTGTGCACTTTTTTTGATGAGCACTGGGTGATGTGTGGAAGTACTGAATCACCATATTATACAACTGAAACTAATATTATGCTGTACGTTAACTAACTGGGATTTAAATAAAAACTTAAAAAAAGTAGAAAGTAATGAAGGTGGAAGCTGGGTGAGGCACACTGGTCCTCCCCTTTCTACATGAAAACAAAATACTTTTATTTGTTATATATGTTATGATTACATTCACAATCTTATTTGAACAAATTTTACTGTTTAAGCATTAAATTCAATATAGCAAAGACAGAAACATTGTAAGCCCCAGAAAAAGAACAGAAGACACTTAGGAAAGTTCTAAAGGAACAGGAAGAGAGGAAGTTAGGAAAGCAGTCTTTGGAGTGGAAATTTGAGATAGGCCATGGTTACAACAGTGAAGAGAGTCAGAAATACAAATAAACCTTTAGAATGTGGCCAATTGTGAATACCTAGGTAGCTTGGTGAAGTTCCACCAAAGGTAAGAAGCCACTCAAAGAAGGTCCTTGGAAGTTAAATCTCAGCGGAGTTCGGCCATGGAGATGCTAATGACAAAATAATGATTGCAAAACAAGGAGGAAAAGGATAGAAAGAAGGCTAAAGAAAAATCTCCAGGGTTCTACATCTTCTCTTAAAAGTGTATCTCTGGCCAAGATGGATTCTGGATTTGTGTATACATTCTGCAGGCAGGTGATGATACAATTTTTAAAATCAGAGATGAGAAACTGGCCAATCTAATAAATCATTAAAAAATAAATACTTGGCTTTTCTAACAGTACCCTTATACCCTCTGTGGGTCACAGCAGAATCCCTTGTTCCAGAAATAACTGTCTCATCACCAAGATAATTAATAAAACTTTGAAGCTAATTCTGGCTAGGAAGCATAAGGCAGGGTTTCTGAACATCTCTATTGGCATTTTGGACTGGGTAACTCTTTTCTGGGGGCCAGAAGTGCTTTCCTGTGTATTACAGCATGTTTAACAGCATCCTTGGCCACTATCCACCAGTGCCATAGAAGATCCCTAATTGTAACAACTAAAACTATCTCCAGATATTGCTAAATGTCCCCGGGGTTGTGTGGAGAAGGGGGACAAAATTGCCTCCAGTTAAGATAGAGTAAAGCTAATAAAATGTAACCTAGAGTCCAAACCATTACGTAAAATTCTATGTAGAGATGAGTCTGAGTTTATTCTCCAAAATACAGGATGTGAAAGAAGAGTCAATCCCCAAATCAGGCATGAGTAGGTGATTGAAAAGGTGTGGGAGAAAGCACATGGAGCTGGAAGTCAGGAGACGTGGAATGAGTTTCAGCTTTGCTGTTCTCAGCTGTTTGTCCTTGAATTTATGGCTTCCCCTCATCGGCCTTACAGATAAAATGAAGATCTTTGAAAATACTAGAATATACCAAGACCCGTTCCAGTTCAAAGACTATAAGTTTGTGACTATTCATAAATGTTCACCTAGTTCTTTGGCTATTGAATTCTCACAAAGACTAGACACTCAAGAGGGCTGAGTGTATTTTCTTGTTGAGGCCTAACCTGACAGCTTTCCCCTCTTTCTTTTTTTTTCTTTTTCTTTTCTAACAGGGCTCCATGCTATATCTACCCTCACTGTTTAATTCTATGAGCAATGGAAGGAAAAAGTGTGCTCTGGCAAAGGCATCTATTTTGCAATATTCATTTTTTTTTCTTTCTAGCAGTTTTGCTTATGAACGCACTTTTTGCTGGGCTCAGAAATGTAATTCAAGTGGGCAAGGAGTCAAGGGTGAACTTCCATGGGAATTGTTCTCTTCATTTGACTCTCTTCCCAGAAAACAAACGTCAGAGGATATTCTGCATTTCCGCCATAAGTAGGCTGCCATTTTCCATTGCATCACAACTTTGAGAGATTACTGTGACTCCCAAGAGTTGTTTTCAGAGCACACCAGTTAATTAGGTGACAGACAACTGGGTGGAGTGATACTTTATTATTCTAGATGTCTCCACACCCAGGACGGATTTGGCCTGGTGCCACCACCAGCCACCCTCACAGCAGTGGCATCTTACTATTGCAGCCACACCCAGATGACGACAAATCATATTTTTTAAGAACTTTAATTAAAATTGCATATATTAATTAATCTAAGGGCAAAAAAAAAAAAAAGAGTGTCAGCTCTTTCTTTCCCACTCTCCTTTTTTTTTTTAAGATTTTGAGATGTAACGAGCTAGCCTTGTAAGTGAATGTGGCTGATAAATATATGAGTTGAGGCAGCTTGAGGCACATAATACCAGTATGGACCAAGAACAGCAATGAGCTTAGGCTTAGCACCTTATAGCTCATGGAATACTTCTACTCTTACTGTTTAATTTTATCTTCATGACAAAACTGATTTGTAGATGGCAGTATTAGGTGTATGTTTTAAATGAGAAAATGGACTAAGAGATGTAAATAAATAGGTTTAAAATTGCACAGATAACTTATGGGACCCATTTTTTTTTTTACTCCAAATCTTACACTTTTTTTCACAGCTGTTCCCTATGTGACTTAATGATAGGATATTTTAGTCAAAAGAGTCATCATGTAATTTACTATCTACTGAATGCTGTTCTAGGCATTGTTGCCTTTGAAGACTGTATTTTTTAAAACTTTTTTTAGTAGGCCTTATTTTTTAGAGATGTTTTAGATTCACAGCAAAACTGTGTGAAAGGTACAGAGATTTCCCATATACGTCCTGCACCATACATGCATGGCTTCCCCCATTATCAACATCCTCACCAGAGAGGTACATTTATTACAATTGATGGACTCATCTTGACACATCATTATCACCCAAAGTCCCTAGTTTACTTTAGGGTTCATTCTTGGTGTTGTAGATTCTATGGGTTGGAACAAATGCATAATAATATATGTGTATCCTTATAGTATTGTACAGAGTAGTTTTACTATCTTAAAAACCCTGTCTGAAGGCAATGTTTTTATTACATTGGTTGATATACTTGATTAGTAAAATTTAATTAGTCTACCTTCATTTTGTTCCTTTTGTCAATTTTCTGATGTGCCTTGCCTCATGAGTAATTTAGAAATTTAATCCATGTTCACAGTCTCACTTCAGCTAAAAGTGAGGACTGGAATTAAAATGCAGACTCTCAAATTCCACATTAAGTACTATTTGGCTGTATTCATGAACTTGCTAATGAGTTAAAGGCCTAAGATGGACTCATAACAGTAGGAAAAGGCATTCCCCCCACCCCCATCCCCAGAGAGCTGATAAAATATTCTCTCTCTTTTAAAAGAGGAAATATTTGAAAATGTAAGAGCTTAAAATGAGCTGTTTCATTTTCTGACCTATTTGAAAAGGTGTCACTTTTTCATGTTTCAAATGACCTGTCAGTCCATCCAGCCACGTGTGGCTATTGTTCATTGTGGGTGACCCAATTCCTTGCCAAGGCCTCACCACCTGGAGTGCAATAAGCTGTCCAAAGGAAGGGGCAATGATGAGGAAATGACTCCTCTACCCTGGAGGCTATTAGTTTGTACCCATAAAATTAGGCCCCGGTTTTTGGCACTTTCCATAAAATATTCAATACTTTCAAAGCCCAAGAATTGGATTTCCCCACCGTGATCTCTAATTCAATATTGTCAACAGGGTAACAAGAAGACCTTTCTAATAACATCTAACACTTGTACTCTCCATACACCAGGACTCATCTGAAGTCTTTACAGGAATTACCTCATGTAATCTTCATGGCATTACTATTACAATTTTGAGTTTAGCAGTGAAGAAATTGAGACAGGGAGTTTCGGTCAGTTGTCCCTGGCTACATATCACAAAAGCCAGTTTCTGAATCCAAGTAGCATTGGTACAAAGCCAAACACTTAACTTCGAAGTTTAAAGTACTTTTGGCTCTCAAGTAGTCTTCACTATGTAATTCACACTTACCAATATAATAGTGGCTTTGGCTTTTTCACAGAATCATCTCAATCTGCTTAACAATGCTGTCAAATGGATGATACTCTTATCATGGCTTGCATGACGTCAAAATGCCAGCAAGTCACACATTTCCAAAAAATCACTGGTCTTCTATGGTGCACTTTGGAGAATTGATCTTCCCTACCCAGACATTGTCAGGCTCCACCTGTAGGAGATGGTTCAGGAAAATCCTAAAACATTTTACTTCATTTTGACTGGACTCTTGAGTCCAGTCCATTTCTTTCTTTTTTTTTCTTTTTTTTTTTTTTTGAGAGGCGGAGAGAGACAGAGCGCGTGTGGGGGAGGGGCAGAAAGAGAGGGAGACACAGAATCTGAAGCAGGCTCCAGGCTCCGAGCTGTCAGCGCAGAGCGTGATGCGGGGCCGAACTCCCGGAACGGGAACACGAGATCACGAGCTGAGCCCAAGTCAACCGACTGAGCTACCCAGGCGCCCCAGCAGTCCATTTCTTTCGATTGATGTTTCTTCTCATTACAGGTTCTATTTCCTATTACTCTGTTAAGTTTTTATTGTAGACTAGTCATTGTCTTTACTCTGTTGGGTGATAAATATTTTTGTATTCCTCTGTTCTTGAGCTTTGTTCTGAGACACAGTTAAGTTACTTGGAAATAGTTTGATACTTTGAAGTCTTGATTTTAAGGTTTTTTTTGGATGGAACCAAAGCAGCCTTTGGGGTTAATTTTGCCCCACTGCTAGAGCAATACTGTTCTCAGATCACTAACTGAATGACAAGGTTTTTCCCTTTTACTGATGAAATACAAGGTATCTCCTCTCCTGTTTAAGTTCTGTATATTGTTTCCTGTAGGGTGATTTTTTTCCCCTCGACTTGAGTAGCTTTCTCAATTACATGTACTTCTTAGTTCTCAGTTGAAGACTATTATTTGCTGCAGCTCTCTGAAGACCTTTCTTTGAAGTTCTCTTCTCTTAGTCCATGCCGTGTGATTTTTTTCTTTTCTTTTCTTTCCTTTTTCTTGAGAGAGAGAAAGAGAGAAAGAGTCTGTGCACACACATAAGCAGGGGAGGGGCAGAAGGAGAAAGGAGAATCTTAAGTTCCATTCTCAGTGCAGAGCACTAAGCAGGGCTGAATCCCATTACCCTGGAATCATGACCTGAGCTGAAATGAAGAGTCAGACTCCAATGACTGAGCCACCTAGGCACCCCATGCCATGTGAATTTTAACTCCCTTGGTCTCCCCAACTCTCAGCTGTGTATCTGCATTTAGGGAAACTGCTAGGCTCTGCCTGGGTTTTCTCTCTCTGTGTAGCAGCCTGAAAATGCTCTATAGACAGTGAGCAATGTAGGTATTGCTTACTCTGTACTTGTTCCCTCTCCCAGAGATCACCGACCTGTACTATCTGATGTCTGATGTCAGAAAACTGTGTAGTTTTTCTGTTTGTTTTTTTTTCAGGCAGGAAGAAATATCCTTTCCCTGTTACTACTCCATTGTAGCCAGAACATAAATCTTACTTATCATTTAAAAACAAACCAGTGAACTCCTTAGCATACATACTAATTTCTGTTTCTCTTTTCAGGATATAAAGCAGGTATTTTCCTTTTCCCACCTGTCTTCTCAAAGCCTTCTCATAATTTGCCTTCTAATGAAATTTTGAAAAGTATATCTTTAAGCATCTTTTACATTGTTAGGAGACCCAAAGGTCATTGGGAAAAGACAATAGAATCTTGATTCATTAAATTCCTGTCTGATTCCAACTTTAACCATTTACTGCCTTTGAGAAATTTCCTGTATCTCTCTAAATTTCTGTAAAATGGGGATATTAACAATATTATATGTCTAACCTACTCACCAGGTTAGTAATGAGGCCCAAATGAGAATATGTATTTTAAAACACCCTTTCGTACTCTTTCAACATTTTCTCCTCTTTTTCTTTTTCTTTTTTTAATTTTCTTTTTCTCTTTAAGTAATGTGCCCAACGTGGGGCTCAAACTCATGACCCCAAGATCAAGAGTTGCATGCTCTACCGACCCAGCCAGCCAGGCACCCCTCTCCTTCTTTTCTTTCCTAATATCACTGAATTAGTGTTTAGATCTATCAAATATGAGAGTGAAAAAAAAAAAACATATCAGAATAAAAGTCAAGAGACATGAATTCCTTTGCCAACTTTTTGGCTAATAGATTTGAGGAAAAATCATTCAATCATGCTGATTTTCAGTTTTACCAACCATGAAATGGAAATAACAAATTATCTACTTACTTTAAAGGGTTAATATGAGGATCAAATATATAAAATATAAACAGCGTACACATATTTATACTGTGTACAAATTGGTATTGTACTATACAGTATTCTATGAGTATTATTATTCTGGAATAAAATTTACATATAAGTACAGTATAATAATAAGGTGAATACCGTTATTAATGCTAGTAACTGCATAGAGTTCTTAAATAATTTCTTGTACACTTTAAAAACACTTCTCCCGGGGGAACCTAGGTGGCTCAGTTAGTTAAGCATCTGACTTTGGCTCAGGTCATGATCTCATGGTTCGTGGGTTCGAGCCCCGCATTGGGCTCCGTGCTGACAGCTCAGAGCCTGGAGCCTGCTTCTGCTTCTGTGTCTCCCTCTCTCTGTCCCTCCTCTGCTTTGGGTTCTGTGTCTCCCTCTCTCTCCCATTCCCCTGCTCATGCTGTCTCTTACTCTTTCAAAGATAAACATTAAAAAAAAATTAAAAACAAAACAAAACACTTCTCCCAGAAGCATAAGTAGTATATTCTAAGAGTGAGAGAAAAAATAACTGCTATCTTATACTATAGACTAAAGCTAGTTATTGCATTTTCCAAGAGTGTTCTTGTGGTTGGCAAATAAATGTCCACCACTTACAGCTCCTCACTCAGAAATATTAAAATTACTTTTAAGGACAAATATTTTCTTAACTAGATTAGTTTTTTAGTGAGGATTTGAAACGCATTAATATCACCTGGGAGATATCACTCAAAATAAACCAAAAACCCACTAGATTTAAAATCACTTTCACATTCAATTTTAATTTCAACTCCTGCCTAGCTGTTAGATAACTAACTAGTGATATAGTAAAAACTGAAAATATCAGATAAAAGAAATTACCAGAGGAAAACTTAGGCTCTCATAATTATTTAAGGAATGATGCATTCTGATTGTGTGAATTTTTCAGGTAGGTGATTTTAAATACCTATAATCCCAGATCATTTTTTTAAATTGAGCCTGATTTCATCAGGGAATCCCCCTTCAGACGCTAAATACCTGTGCTAATAGACTAGCTTTACTCCATGGATATTTTTTTAAAAAACACTTTCACAGATTTGACTGAACAATGATTTGTATGATTGTTTTCCACCACTTTCACTAGACCATAACCTTTTAAAGATAGAGGTAATGACTTTTTATTCACAAATCTAACACTAGCCTCTCACACAGTGCCAGGCAAACATAGGCATTTAATCAATATTTGTTGTATTCATGTGGGAGTACTATGCAATCTGCTGGAATACCATAGCACCTCACTTTGGACTCACATTTTTAACTTTTTAAGTCATTTGGTCCTATACCCTAGAACTCTCTGATTTCAAGCTTACTATTCATCCCTTTATTGCTTTTTTCTGTCTAATGAATAAAGATTGTCACATGACACAATCAATGTATTACTTGATTGAATGAAATTTTTCAAGTCTTAAGACCTAGATACGACTCTCAGCTTAACCACCTACAAGCCAGGTGCTTGGTGTAAGTCACTGTGCGCATGCTTCACTGGTGTGTCCCTGCGTGTCCAGATCTCTTCTTATAAGGACAATGGTCAGTTTGGGTCAGGGCCCAACCCTAATGGCCTTATTTTAACTTAATCACCTCTTTAAAGGACCTATCTCCAAATGCAGTCATATTCTGAGGTATTGGGTGTTAAGGCTTCATATATGAATTTTGGAGAGACACAGCTGAGACCATAACAGTGAGTGTCTGAGATAAGTTAATTACAGGTGTAGGTAACATGGTCTCTACAGTGCGATATTTAAGAGCATGGGCTTTGGAGTTTGACTGCCTTTACTTGCAATGTAAAAACTACTTCTTATAGGCTGTACGACCTTGGGAAAGTTACAGAATTTTACCAAACCTCAATTTCTTTACCTGTAAAAACAGAACAAAATAGTTTCCTTTTAGGTTTTCTGTTATACCTGTCAGTTAGTACACAATAAATGCTAGCAAGTTAGGGGCACCTGGGTGGCTCAGTCGGTTGAGCGGTTGAGCGGCTGGCTTCGGCTCAGGTCATGATCTCCTGGTTGACGAGTTCACACCCCTCATCTGGCTCTGTGCTGACATCCCAGAGCCTGGAGCCTGCCTTGGATTCTGTGTCTCCCTCTCTTTCCGCCCCTCCCCCGCTCATGCTCTGTCTCTCTCTGCCTCAAAAATAAATAAACATTAAAAAATTTTTTAATTAAAAAAAGCTAGCAAATTTTATATTTCTTTGCAAATAATTTTATACAGATATATAAATCAAAAACACAGATTATCTTTTCAAAATTTTACTTATAAATATAGCAATTTTGTTCTTGCTTACTGTACACATAGACACATAAATATTTCACATATAAAATACACAATATTCTTTCAACAAAATTCATTATACTAGCTAGTTCAAAGTAATTCACTGTGATTTTTTCCCAAGGACCATAGCTCCACAAACTTCTGTTTTGTAGAGTCAGAATGACTCCTAGGAGACTCCAGAATGTACTGAATTTCCAGGTGATGGACAGTGTGGAGTCATGGAGCAGTGGTTCTAGTAGCATCAACTGTAGAGATATTGTATTTTAGAACAAATATAACCCAGTATGTAAAAGTTAATCCAGTTAAAAATTAGGTATTGAAACTTTCCTGTTTTCTTAATCCTAATCTAATAAAAGCAACAATATCTATAAATAGTAGGGTCTGTGATCAAACAGTGCCCATCCCATCTTGTTCTTAGATAAAATGAGATGCTTATCTATAGTTTCTAAGGCTTTGTGGACAAACAGAAGGGAATTTCCAGAGAGGGAGTGAAGTTAGCTGTTAATGGAACAGTGCAAGATAAGAAGGTGAGTGAAGGCTGTTTTCCAGTTAGCGTCTTTAATAAAGAGAATACAGACAGACCTGTTAATGGGGAAAAATATGAGAATTATAGGAAAGGAAATTAAGGATAAGAAAATAAGAAGTAAATTACTTCATCTTCTAAGATCTATTAGGGTATATACTTTACAGTCATGATCACAACACATTTATTTTGCCCAAGCCATTATGGGTGAATGGTTTTGTGTGTGTATGTGTGCAATTGTATGAGTGTGTGAGAGCAGGCATGAGAAGAACTAAATGATCAGTAGCACGCTGTCCCTAGTTTACAGCATTATAATGTCTAGATTCTCTTTGAACTCCCTAAAAGGCTCTGGGAGAGCTTTATCGGGTGTATAAGGTGAGCAAGAGGCAAGGCTGGGATTACTTTCCAAGCTAGTTCCTGATCTGGGGTTCATTCATGCTACCATCTGGGGCAGGTAAGAAAAGAATAACACGTACTTTGCTACCTCACGTGATTGCATAAACAAATCAAGACAGCTAATAATGGCAGATTGTTTTGAAAATGCAGAAAGTGATTTTATCTTAAAAGACTATAGTTATTTATTAAACTATGGTCATCATCAAGGATATCTCTACATAGAAAAAGAAGATTTGAACCACAGTCTGATAACTTCGGATTTAGGAAATAAATTTGGCCTTTAGCAACACTACTGGTCTACAAAATCTCGTTTGCTTTTATAGTTTTCTCATCTCTTTCCTGTGTGTCAATATCCTTGACGTGAATTCAGATTCTGGACCACTTGATACCTGTTTTGAACTGTAAAGTTTATACTTCTTGTACTCTAGCTTCGTTCCTTCTTCATGAGAAGAAAACGGTTCTACATGTTTCATGAATAATTGAAAGAGTGAAGAAAAAAAAAAAAGATGGAATTTGGAATTTAAGGAAAAGTACGCACGCTCCCTGCCTGCCTTGCTGGCGCGTCCCTGCACCTGCGCAGAACCTGCTCCTTGAACGCTGGCGGGGGAAGGGGGGACGGCGCGCTTCCGGAGCCAGAGGACAAGGGGGGCCTGCCGGCCCGCACCTCCGCGAGTCAGTTCCCAGCACTCTGCAAGACTAGAAGGGACAGAGGAACCTGTCCGGGTTCCCTGCAGGGCAGGAAAAAAGGGGAAATGTCAACATGGAAAAAACTCTACGATGAAAAGAAAGGAAAGCTGGAAGCAAGGCTAAAGCCGGAAGATGAAGGGAAATCCGATGAGGAAGAGAAGCTGGAAGTGGAGGGGGAAGCCAGGGCATGAGGGAAGTTTCCAGAATGGGAGACAGCCAGATGATGAGGGACAACCAGAAGATGAGGGAAAGCAAGAAAAGCCGGGCAAGTCCGAGAATGAGGGAAGGCCGCAGTGTGAGAGCAAGCCAGAATCCCAGGCAAATCCTGAGAGCGAGCTGTGGGATGCGGAAAAACGCCTGGCTGAAGATGACATGCCCAGGAAAGCAAAAAGAAAAACGGACAGGGGAACAGACGATTCCCCCAAGGATTATCAGGAGGACTTACAGAAAGGGCACTCGGGCAGTGTGAGGAGATGATGAGAGAACGTGGAGATATGTCAAGGGCTCAGGAAGAGCTAAGGAAAAAACAGAAAATGGGTGGTTTACATTGGATGCAAAGAGATGTACGGGATCCATTCTCGCCAAGGGGACCATGGGTGTCAGGAAAGTCACGGGTGGAGGTAGGGACCAAGTGGGCTTACATGATATCCCATATCTCTAATGCCTTTGGTCTTAAATTCTGATTTCTCTAATGAAAATATTGCTGACTCTGCTTTCCCTGGCAGGCATTTGCCATGCTATGTGCTTTAACCTTAAGCTGATACTTTGCTTTAGCATTAGCTAAACTTTAGCTTTAACCTTTAGCTGATACCTTGCTTTAGCTGGCACTCTTGTTGCCAGCAGCCTTTTGATCCAACTGCAGTGTTCTCTGTCAGTAGGACATTTTCACTCATGTGCATGGAAGAGGTTTTCATGGTACATTGTAAAATAACAATAAAGAAAAACAGTTTTCAGAACCACACTCACACACAAAAGTACTCTCATAACCCAAACCCCATTTTTCTAAAACTTCAATCCCATTCATTTGAATTTAAACGTTGTGGTTGTCAGAAACATGGAGTAACTAACAGAGTATGTGATGAATCACCTCTGGATTTAGAACATTCCTGAAATGAAATGGAGAAAAAGCCCTGATGTCAAGAGGCAACTGGTTTTCCTTCCAATATTGGGAGTGCTCATTGAATCTTCTTTTGGCTCCCTCTCCTCATAGAAGAGGCTATCCATTCCAAACTTCTTATTCATCATTTCATACGTACTGGGTGTCATTGAGGAGCACTTTTCCAGTAAGAAGGAAACCAACTCCTCAACCTTTCCTCATAGCAGAGATTCTTTAGAGATGCAATAATTTTTGGTTCTTTTGTTCTGCCTTCACACTACTTCCACTCCTGGGAATACTATCCATTTGGGCTAGGTTTGGGGTTCATTGGAGCATATTACACAGTCACCAATTCTACTTTAAGACATTAAATTTCCTTATCACCAGTAATAGAGTGTATTGTTGGGTCCCATTTCATATGATCTGACAGAGCAGATAAAAAATAAAAAATCGGTACTGGTGTGTCAATATTTAGAAGACACTTGTACAGAAAAAGCTAAGGAATCAATGGTGACTGAAATCTTGCAATGACTTTGACAAGTTTTAAACAGCAAATGGTCTGATTTGTTTTAGGTATTGTGGTTTAGGGCACAATAAAATGGGGATGCCTGGGTGGCTCGGTTGGTTGAAGGTCCAACTCTTGATTTCAGCTCAGGTCATGATCCCAGGGTTGTGGATTCGAGCCCCATGTCAGGCTCGCACACCAAGTGTGGAGCCTACTTAAGGTTCTCTCTCTCTTTCCTCTGTCCTTCCCCTGCTGGAACTTGTGCATGTGTGCACGCTTCCTCTGTCTAAACTAAAACTTAAAAAAAAGAGAGAGAGAATATAATAAAATGAAAAGGAGAACTTATATCTTGACTTTTTAATCTTAGTTCAGAACGTGTTGGGGGTGTTATTCCATGATGAGTAAACTTAAATCTATTGTTGAGGTCCATGTCCAAGTGATATTGACTTTTCTTGGGATCTGTGACATTAACTAATACACCTACACCATTATAATAACATAAAAATGCAAAACCAACTATAATTAACTATAAGACTTATCACTATACTCAAAATTATTCTAAGCCTTACACACACACACACACACACACACACACACACACACACGAATTTCCTTTAACTCTTACAACAATTGTATACTGCAATTTTATTACCCCTGTTTTGCATATTGGGAAACTGAGGCCGAAAGAAAATAAGTGATTTGCCCAAGGCAACATAGCTAGTAACCAATGAGTCAAGATTTGGACCCACATCTATCATACGTCAAAGCCAAGTTCATTTCCATTATGCTGTGAGGTTGCAAAGACAGGAATAGAAACAAATTTCCTGACTCTCTGTTCCATTCTCTTTCGATTATGCCATGATGGATATCAATTTTCTAATCTATAACAGTAATGCAGTTTGAATTTGCTTTCTGTAGACACTCATTTTACCAAACTATTGGAAGAAACAAAGCACAGACCTTGAAACCAATGATTATACTTTTATAGGAAATAAGTTATTTCATTAAAAAAAAAAAGAAAAGGAAATACTCTGGCTTTGATGGTATCCAGAATATTGACATCATTCTCAAATTGGCTAGCCTTAGATCAGTTTTCTGGAAGAACCTTTAAAAGGGCTTTGATCCCATAAAGTTTAAAACTTTCCCTCTATGAATGTAGAGACCCTTTGAAGTACTGGAATCAAACCGTTGGGCTCTGGCTTCAATCATTTTTACATAATTTTTCAGGTGCTTTCTTGAGCTACTGGAGTAGAGTAAGCAGGTAGACAAAAGGCATTACTTGTAAAATGGAAGAAGGAACTAAGGAGAAGATACTATCTCTAGAAAAATGTTACATTGATATACTGGTATTTTTAAATACTTTATTCTTTCTTTCCTCCTTGGGAGACTAAATAATGAGTCAACATAGGAGTAAACTAAATTTAGGAGAAAATAGGTTGAGACAAGTTTTTAAAACAGTCATTTGGGGAGTGATGGGTTGTGGAAACTTAAAGCTGGAGACTCTAATGTTTATGATTATGATGTTTGGTTAGACCAAACAGTGAGACCTTAGAATGTAAAATGTCCTTCAGGTTGAGAATTTTTAAAAGTAGTTATGTGCAAGCTTTGATTTCACACAGTTTCTGCCTTTACTAATGCGTGATGGAAGCCATGAAAAAAGTTGAAAAAAGTGTTGAACTTGTGGTCTTCTTCAAGTACCACCCTTGAGTCTTCCTTCTAAACTGTGTGTTCTGGGGAAAGTCAGTGTTCCTTTTCTGAATTTCAGCTTTCCCATGTACTCAGTGTTAGAATCTTGATGGGTTAGCTTTGTGGGTTGTTATTTCTAACTTGTACATGAGTCCATGGCACTGAATTGAGACACTTCAAAACATCTGCGGATGGAAGCAACAGCTTCTCTCACTACAGGCAACTTTCTCCAGATGTGGGAATCTGTAAGTCTCTGACTAGTAGGGTAATCCATCTGTCTTTTTCCCTCCCCTCCCACTTATGAAGGGAGACCAGTTAGAAACATGTTTGTCTGAAAAGTAATGTGTCTGGTCTTGGTGAAGAATTCAGTCTTAGATACTAATAACCGTGGAGTATTAAACTTTAATGACATTCTTGGATTCAATCTATCGCTTTTTGGGGGAGGTATCATGAAAACATATTAGAACTGTAGAAATACACATTATTGGTTCAAATCTGCTGCCTTGACAGGATGCTAAAGGATGGAAACTAAATTGATGTGGTGTATTAAGTCTAGCACGACCTTGAACAACTGGTTTTATAATGTTGCTTGTTGTTGTGGGTGTCACCAGTATTTGCCAGTATATATAAAAAGTAGGCTGCATCTCCACGGGTTCAGTCTTAGAGCACCAGCTGGTGAGCAATGCACGGAGCAGACTTGTAACCAACTTACATCATCTTCAACATGAAGATAACCACAGTGCCAATGCTTCTGACCCTGGCTCTTTGCCTTATACAAGGTGAGCAATTTGCATGTAATCTAAGCCTCTTGCCACACATGGTAAAGCCCTAGGCAGGGACTTGTCTCCCTCCCCCTACTCCTAAAATGTGTGTTTGTATGTATATATGTATGTGTGTATGTATAATCTTGAAATATCTTGCCAGACAGAGTTTTGAAGGATTACATATGTGGCTTAATAAATAACTATGTTGTTATCTTTAGAAATGGCAAGTAGTTTGACATAATCTGAATTTTTACCAATGAGAAATCCTTCTATTAATTCTTTATTAGTTCTGAAAAGCTAATAGATTCTTCTTCATCTTCCCGTAACCAACTACATCAATTCATACTGATAGGAATTATGTATGTAGTAGATATTTAAAATGTAGATGTATATTTCATGTATATATATATAGTACTATATATAAACAATTAAAAATCAAATTCAATCATCTATTCCTATTTTAAAGTAGCAGTGCCTCCTTGTATATTTTATTTTTGTATTACCAAATCCTAAATGGACTGAGAGCATCTCTCCTAAAGGGTAAGAGACTTTTATAAGAAGTGAAAGGTAAGTTTTTGCACTTGCTATTTGAATTTGAAGGAAACATGAATTGCCTAGGCTCAATCTTCTCTGAAGCATTTGCATTTTTTAAAAGAAAATCTCAGAGATGAAGAGTCTGGATATTATTATACATAAATGATGCCACTTTCCTAAAATAAGTGTGTAGGTACAAAAGAGAGTCTGTTGGGGCGCCTGGGTGTCTCATTTGGGTAAGCAACCTACTTTGGCTCAGGTCATGATCTTGCTGTCTGTGGATTCAAGCCTCACACCCGGCTCTGTGCTGACAGCTCAGAGCCTGGAGCCTGCTTCAGATTCTGTGTCTCCCTCTCTCTCTGCCCCTCCCCTGCTCGCCCTCTGACTCTCTTTCAAAAAATAAACATTAAAAAAGGGGGGCACTGGAGTCTGTTAATGAGAGAGTATAATAGCCTGGGATTTTAATTATTCTTAATTTTTGTCAAATCTCTAATCCTTGTAGCTGTAATAAGGAGGCAGAGTTGCCAGAATTCAGAAAATTTAATTTTATGTGTATATATGATATAAACTTTACGCTACACTATACTTTTAAATTATAATTGCTGTGATATACTTGGTATTTGTTACATTATAATTTTAAGAGAGGTCTCTCATACTTTTCTGTGAAAGGATCTTTTTGAAATCAGATATTTTGAGGGGGTAAGAAAGTATATGAGTATTATTTTCCAAAGTAATTTAGACTTTTATGAGTGACTGGATCTCTGTGAGTGTACATGCTGATTTCTTGGTGCAGTGCCTTCATTTTATTTGCCATCGTAAATTTTAATGTGTTCAAAAACAATTTGTGGTTTTATAACATATTGCCATTAAAATAAGCAAGACACTGCACTGAGTGAATTGTTTGTTTATTGAATAGTTTACATTCCCTTAACTTTGGTTTCTATATTTTTGTCCCAGATGCTGCCAGTGAGGGTGAAAATCAGGTTAGTCCTGCTTTTTCTGTTCATTGAATCCATTCCAAGATCTCTAAAGAAAAATGATCTGTGGCCAACACCTTCACGTTAATAATACAGACATATTATACTGATAGGTACTAATAGCTTTTGTTAAAAACAGAAACAAGTCTTTATGAAGGAAGACATGAATCATACAGACGCACACACACACACAGACACGCATATCAATGTACAAATGATGATGGATGTCTGCAAGAGGCAATCTACCATGCTAAAGGAGTGCTTCAAAATTCCATAAACAGGGGCACCTGGGTGGCTCAGTTGGTAAGCTTCTGACTGCTGGTTTCGGCTCAGGTCATGATCTCACAGTTTGTGAGTTCGAGCCCCAGGTTGAGGTCTGTGCTCACCGCACAGAGCCTGCTTGCAATTGTTTCTCTGTGTGCCGCCACCCCGCACCCCCCCACCGCGTCTTCTCTCTGTCTCTCTCCGAATAAATAAACTTTAAAAAAATTCCATAAACATACCAGTGAATTAGTATTGTTCAGTTTAACACCTGAAAAAGTAACAACATACATAGAAAGCTGAAGTGAGTGCTCTTGTGATTATTGCGTATAAAGGGGTTGTCTGTACCTAGTATATATTTGTATATGTATGTCAGTGTATGTATTTCATTCAGTTAATATTTACTCAGCATCTACCATTTGTCAGACCATGTTTGAGATGTTGGAGATATTGGAAAGTAAGGAAACAGACAGGAACCCAGCCCTTGTGGAACTTGCATCTTAGTGGAGAAAAACAGACAAGTTAATGAGTCAATTAATAAAATGTATAGCACATTAAATAATGATTAGTGTCACAAGAAAAATGAAGTAGGATGGAAGGTAGGAATTTCTGGGGATGGAGGTAGTATCAGTTCTTCTTAGGATAGTCAAGAAGTTTTCTCTAAAAAGACAGCATTAAAACAAAGATCTGAAGTCCAAAGCCTGACTCAGGGCTCTGCCTCACCAACCGTGACATCATGACCTGAGCCAAAATCAAGAATGAGACACTTAACTGACTAAGCCACCCAGGCACCCCCGGTAGAAAATTTCACCATAGTCCCTATTATTTCAACTAAGTTTGCTGTCTGAGGAGAGGCTCAGAAACCTCTATGGAATAAGTAGGGTAGTAGAGTAGAGTAGAAAAACTTGGATTTGAAGGAGTCAGAGAGCATGCTCACTTGCATGTTTTATACTGGCAAAAAGAAGAGTATTGTATAAATATCACTGTGCATGAAGCCATGATTTGCTTTTTCAGACTCTATGATAATGGGTGGTGATTTCTGATAGATATTTCTATTTTTTAAAAAAATTTTAAATGTTTTTATTTTTGAAGGAGAGAGAGAGAGAGACAGACCATGAGCAGGGGAAGGGCAGAGAGAGAGGGAGACACAGAATCTGAAGCAGGCTCCAGGCTCTGAGCTGTCAACACAGAGCTGGATGCGGGGCTCAAACCCACTAACTGCGAGATCATGACCTGAGCTGAAGTCAGACGCTTAACCGACTGAGCCATCCAGGCAATTTTGCAACTGGGACTTTGCACAAACTCTATGTCTTTTAAAAATAAATTTAGCCACCCTTTATGTTGGCATAGGCAAGAAGAACACAAAGAAATAATTATGTCTCTGGAAATATTTCTGATAGCAATCTTTGTATATTTTGTCAGAAATGAGAAGTATTGATTTAATGTTTCTTATGGTCCTGGAATTTTTAT
The DNA here is from genome assembly GCF_027475565.1 of Acinonyx jubatus. Taxonomy (NCBI): domain Eukaryota; kingdom Metazoa; phylum Chordata; class Mammalia; order Carnivora; family Felidae; genus Acinonyx; species Acinonyx jubatus. Next base: position 121,847,998 of record NC_069380.1, read on the forward strand.
TTTCCAAATTCAGTAGCTTGAGTTCTTGACAGCTCCAGAAAAGCATGTTGAATGTTATAAACATGACCCGGAACAGCACAGAAAATGACTGTAGTCATCTGCAAGGATCTTTACCATACATTTAAATTTGTTATCACAGAAGGGTTATTATAGTCAAAAGCACCTTGTTAGTGCCCTAACACAGAATGGAGGTGATGCCAGCTCCTGGTGGATTGTATTATGATGTTGGAGGAGAGACAGTAGAAGACAATGAGCTGTGTCAGAGCCAGTAAAGGAAAGAGCTTGGCCCTGGAGGGCTTTAGTTTTTCTGAGACATGTGGAGAAGACATGAACAACAACAATAGCAAAACAAAACAAAATGAAAACAAGCCAAAGGCTGTTTTTTTCCAGGGAAAAACCCACCTCCTGCTTTTAATTTTTATGGCCTTTTTTCTGTTTGCCAAGAGAATCCATTGGATTATTTCACAACTCAGAAAAACAGCATTGTGTTCTATCTTAACTCATAAGGGATATGTTTCTATCACAAAAAATACCAAGCTCTTCTCTCTATGACAAAGTTGCATCTAGAATTTTGCATTTTTAGAATCAGTTATGTCTGGCAAGCTAAGCAGTAACTTTCCATGTTGGCATAAGATACTGTAGAATCAGAGGCTCCTGGGTGGCTTAGTTGGTTAAGCGTCAGACTCTTGGTTTCGGCTCAGGTCATGATCTCACAGTTTGTGAGGCTCACAGAGCCTGCTTGGGGTTCTGTCTCCCTCTCCCTCTGCCCCTCCCCTGCTCATGCACACTCTCTCTCTCTCTCTCTCAAAATAAATAAATAAACTTAAAAAAAAAAAAAGATACTATAGAATCAGAGACTACACAGAGCTCAAGCAGCCCAGTCATCAGTCAGTTGCCAGAAATTATTACTGTGCTACTCAGATAACATCACTGGGTGGTGATAATCATTTTCTGAGGTATTTTAGTAGGTCACCATTAGCAAAATTTCCCAGGGCTTGTCTCTGATATTATTTATTTATTCCTCTTCTCCATTAATTATTCTGCTAGTGCTACCAACTGCCTCCCATGTTAAAGAAGCTAGGTGAGGTACATCATTATCCATTAGTATCCATTAGATGGTAAGCACAATTCAGGCAAGGATGGTCCTGCCTCATTGCTCTATCCATGCACCTAGCTATATACATGGCACTTAGCAAAGTATATTAATATTGTAATGACTTTTTGTTAACTGATTGAATGATTATTATAAAGATATAGGAGGCTGGACAGAATTCTATGATCACTTCTTTTGAAGAGGTTGTATTTGTCAGAGTTGGACACAAAAGCATCGTTTATTTTTTTTCTTATGTAAACATGTTGAGGCAGTATTTTTTTTGGCAAAATCAAAACAAAATAAAAACCCCACAGAACTTACATTCTAAAGGCTTGCTCTAAATACCTAGTGGATTTTCTAAACTGATAGCAAGTAAGACATATTAAATTAGTACTGTATGAGATAGTGCAAATGCACCATTGATTTTAAGTTCCTAGAAAATAGTGACATACAGAAAGCCTTCCATGAAATACATTGAATTAACCTTTTCAGTAGTCTTTTCATGTTCCTTTTGACAGCAGTTATTATCGACCTACCGTGTGTTGGGTATCTTATATGCATCATATTCCAATAATAATAATAATAGCAACAATAATAATAAAGGAGGAGGAAAAGGGGAGAGGAATGTGATTATTGATTATTTACTATTTATCAAACACCTTTGAATGTTTCACATACTTATAATATTTAATGTTCACAAGACATATGAAACGTATGAAATTATATCCTGTTTTTACAGATAGGGTAAGTTAGCCATTGAGAACTTAATTTGAGAAGGCTATTGGGTTTGGGAATGACAGCCCTGGAATATGAGGTCAGGTCTTTCCATTTTACTAACTGTTTTAGATGAATGCTTATTAAGTGGATTTTCAATCCCCAAGGGACAATCCAGTCATTATTTGAATTCATGTTATTTGTGTCAATTGAGTGATTGGCTTCGATAAAAGCAGGTAGTGGTCATTAAATAATATTGCTCAAGGAAGTTCTTAGAAGGTAAAGCCTTGGTTTTATGAGCTTCAGTAAACACAGTTCTTTAAATCTTTTCCTTAGGAAACATGCAATGAATATCGGGCATTGATGAAAAATGGAAAATTATTTTGTTCCCAAGATAAAAAACTTTTTCAAAGCCCAGATGGAATAGCATTCATCAGCAGGTGTGCCACATGCAAAATGATACTGTGAGTAAAAGTTCTCGTTCTTTTGAGTGTTTGAGTTACCAGCTATTCTCTGAAATAGTAAATGTATTCTTTTTATATCCCATCAAATGTACTTTTCTAAATCTAAATGGTTAAATAAAAATGCTTAGCAGAAGTTGGATAAGTACCTCCTACCTGGAAAGATTATTTTTTAACTTTTATTTATTTATTTATTTATTTATTTATTTATTTATTTATTTATTGAGAGAGAGAGAGAGAGAGAGAGAGAGAGAGAGAGAGCATGCTAGGGAGCGGAAGAGGGGCAGAGAAAGAGGGAGAGAGATTCCCAATCAGGCTCCATACTGTTAGCGCAGAGCCCTGCGTGGAGCTTGATCTCAGTAACCTCGAGATCATTACCTGAGCTGAAATCAAGAGTTGGACCCTTAACTGACTCAGCTGCCCAGGTGCCTCCTGGAAAGATTTTTAAATCGCTCAAATGGTATTCTAAAACATTCCAGAGGGTAGAGGGTTAATACCTTATGTAGCACTTAATAGTCTTTTGAGGATATAGTTCCAATTTGAGTTTCCTGACTCTGGGAAAAAAGAATTCTTAGTTGTGTTAAGCCCTGACTCTGTGGTACCCTCAGGACTGAGAAAAGCCACCACCACCCGCCCCCCCACCCGCCCTGAGAATGATGCCAAGCTCTCCTTATGGCAGCCAAACAGTAGAAGGCTTTAAGCAGGACACATCTTGCACCCTGACCCTGTGAGCTGCCAGTGTCTGTAGACACCTAGGATTACACTAGGATGAGAAGGTCTAAAGAATTAATTTTATTTTCTACATCCCGGCAGCTCAGAAAGGGTGAGTGTCCTGAAAGTTTACCAACATCTATGTAATGCTTCTTAACTTGACTTCCTTCTCTTTGATGACACCCAAAGGTGGAAGAAGGCTTGTTATCAATACAAAATCCTCAAATCAAATTGTTCTATTTTGTTTTTGAATAGGGAGGTCATCTTTAATTTCTGACCACCATCAAAACTTCAACACTGATACTAAGCCAACACTAAGCTGATCCATTTAAGATAATTATGTTATAATTAGCTTTTAAATGCTAATTAAATCTCAGGGGATTTAATTTGACATAGTCAATAATATTGGGATAATGAAGCCATGATCACACATGCTGCTGCTAGTGAAGAAACTGTGGGAAGATGAAGGAAAAAGATCAAGATTTAGGTGGGGGTGGGGGGAGGCCTATGGCAAATTATTCTCTTGAAACCTGAATGTAAACTAGCAGTTGTATTAGTTACTACAAAGCTTCTTCCTTGTTACATAGGATTGTCTTGATAGGAGACTGAAACTATGAACCTAGTACATTTACTGAAAAATAATTTAAAACAAAAGTAGAATGCCTTGAGACATAAAGGCAGTTTATCTCTTTGAAGGCATTCACTCAATTATTATTTTTATCACTTACTTAAATTATGTCGGAATAAACTCGGTTTCTTAATCTGGAAAGGAAACTGTGCAAGGCATAAAAGCTAACCTCAAATTTCTGAATTTTCTCTGTGGGACCTTAGAGTGTAGAACCAGAAACAAACAGATTTTGGTTCAGTGTGAACATGGTCTTTCAAAGAGACTATTCCAACAGTGGCAGAGATGGCTTTTAGAGTTGGTGACCACCTAGATGTTGAAAGCACTGAAAGGGGTGGGGGAGTAGTCATTATGCAGTTAAAGGTAAAGATTCTTGCCTTCTGTGGAACCATATCTGAGATATTTTTCAGTACTGAGGAGACATTTATGGTACCTTGGCTCATTTCTGCGTGTACCTCACTTCCGATATACCTGATTGAGCTCAGGGTAAGAGTCAAAATTAAGTTTGACATGTATCCTATTCTCCCCCAAATTGGGAAAACATATCTAAGCAAGCTATGCTCTTCCTTGCTCTCTTCCAGGGAAAAACAAGCAAAATCCCAGAAGAGGGCTAGGCATTTAACAAGAACCACTCAGGCCGCTGCCCCAGAAACGGTGAGATTATTTGAAGTCAACTTGTCATATTTACTTTCAAGATTATGTTTGACTATTCAAAACTATTTGTTTATTTCCTAATTACTGGGTCATACCTGTTGTGAAGCCAACTACTTAGGAAGGGAGGGAACATGGCTTAGTCCAGGGGTGGGCTAACTATCTGGTACAGCTTGTCCCTATGCCCAACCCATGACCTAACTCTCAGAAAACATTTTGGGCACTGACAGACACTAAGAGGTGGAGTAAGTGAGTGTGATGTCTGCCTTCCATAGCCATTTCTCATTCCTCCTGTCCTGTCACGGCTTCACCAAGAGCCTTCATGGAACTATTAGAACTAAGTTCAAATCTCAGAACTCTTATTTATTGTCTATGTCACTTGGACAATTTATGTGTCTCTGCCTCTCAGTCTTTTCATCTGTGAAATGGAATGTGGACCAAATGAGAAACTAAGTTTAAAAAGCCAAGTACAAGGTTTAACATGTGTTAGCAGGCATCTGATTCCTTTTCTTTGTTTTTTCTTTCCTTCTTTTATTTCCTACTCACGTCCTTTCTGATACCTGTAGTTTCCCTAACTCAACTAGAGTTGCTTGTTTGTATCTATTTTGGAGATTGGAATACAGGCTAATATTTGTTTGAGAAAAGTGCTCTGTGGTAAAAAAAAAATTTATTTTTGATAAAAAATCAAATAAAATGAAACCATACAGCTGCTAGCCACCACACAATGATTTCACTTTTTATTTTTTTATGTATACACAATTTTTGTATTTCTACAAAAAAATAAGAATTCTAGACCCAGATTAAGGGAAATTTCTAGGGTGCGCCGTGTCACAGTAAGTTATTGACAAAGCTGGGGTTACCACTAGGAATCCTGACAACTCATATCACTATAGATCTCCTCTGTAGCTTCTTTTCCAACATCTTCTTTCTCCTCCACTCCTGTCCCTGACACATAATTAAAATGATCAGTCAGGGGAGGCACACCCAAATTGCTGTAACATCCCTGGGCTAACCGAGCTAAAATTTTCCTTGTCAATGTTACTCAGGTCTGTCTGAGAATCTTAGCCTCCACAGTAAATCTAGTCAACCAAATACTTTGCTTGAACTCAACTAATCTCACTTCCAAAACAATAACACAGTCACCACTCAATTGGTCAATCCCTGAAAATCCTTTATCTGAGCAAAAGCGAGCTGCTTCTGTGCTCTGTAAAGTCTGTGGAGATCAGAAAGGTTTACTGGTAAGTTCCAATTCTGCCCTTACTGGTCACATTGAGAGAGAGGCTCCTTCAGTAAGATCTATTCTCCTCCACATTCTCTTCCCCATCTTTCTCCTTCATGAGAAACTAATCAGTGATGTTTTAAAATATAAAATACAAGCAAATACAAACCAAAAAATGAATTATACAAACATAGCAATTTTAACAAAACTATTTCTAAATATTGCTAGTCATATGTTTTCACATGTAGGCATATATTTGCTGAATTTTAATCAAGTAGGATTTTTAAGAAATAAAATTTTGGAATTTGAAGACATTATACCTTTCTGTTATCATTTTATGCCTGAGTTATAATTTTTACCTCTTAAGTTCTTATGGTTACTTTTTTCCCACCTAGGAAAGTACTTGTAAATTAAGGTAGTTCATATTTGTCTCTGGGCCTTTCAGATAATTTGTTTAGATTTTTACTTATTTGTGTTTGAATCAGTTCATGTAATTTACTGTTTTTGTTGTTACTTTCTCTCTACTATAAGAGAGAAAAATCTACCCACTTTTTGTGCTTAGATTCCTCCCATCAAAAATCAACCCTGATACTTTCAGAATAAGGTGCTCTTCCAGTTCAAGAATTTTCCTCCTACAGAAATCCTTTCTCTCTTGCATCATCAATTTCTACTTCACTAGTATGTCATTTTTTCACTTTCCAACTCTAATATCCAGTCCATCTACAACTGTCATTGGTGTTGCCTCCAAAGTATATCCCAAATATGACTCCTTTTTACCATTTTCATTTCTACCACCCTCGTCTAATTCCTCATAATCTTTCATGTATTTGGTCTGTGTAGAGACTTTATTTTTTAATTGATTGATTCATTTATTTATGATTTAGGTTGCCAACTGTGTAGGATATTAAGTTCATATGTGTGTATGTATGTGTTCCTGAGTTACCTATTCTGTTTAGATGAGTTCATTGCTTTAATAACTAATAAGGCAGGTCCCCTTTCTTAATTCATCTTTTTCAAAGTTGACTTACCTATGTATGGACCTATATTTCTCCCCTATATTACAAATAAACAGTTTATTCAGTTTATGAAAAAATCTAACTTGAGTTTGGGAACCCAAAGTGATTAGGGATACAAAGAATTTATAAATTTGATTAATTGACTTTTTTAAAATGTTTATTTATTTTTAAGAGAGAGACAGAGTGTGAGTGGGGGAGGGGCAGAGAGAGGGAGACAGAATCTGAAACAGGCTCCAGGCTCTGAGCTGTCAGCACAGAGCCAGGTGTGGGGCTTGCACTCACAAACCACAAGATCATGACCTGAGCAGAAGTTGGATGCTTAACCGACTGAGCCACCCAGATGCCCCTAAAATTGACTTTTTATAGTAGTAACTTGACCAACTCAAGAGCACAGAATACCTTATCATTACTTCATAATAATTTCTGTGTACTTCATGAAATCTATATTCTCCACAGAGATTTTTATGATTTTTGCTAATACCTACAAAATTTGTAATTTTATGGCTATTTTGATTGGTATTTTATTTATGGTATTTCTTTCGGTTATTGCTGGTATAGAAAAATTCTTTTGATTTCTACAGGTTAATCTTACACTGAATAGCTTTATAGCATTTTCTGTTAATTCTGAGAGTTTATCTATTAATTTTATCATTTTTTCTTGGTAGTTCATCACATTATCTGCATAATAAGAGATTGTAGGTGTTTCATAACTTCCTTTTGCATTTCATCACTCCTTTATTTCTTTTTCTTTTCTTGTATCATTGGTCAGGATCTAGAATTCAAAAGTTAAATAGTAGTGATGATAATGAACATCAGATTGCCCTCTCTTCATATATTAAAAGGAATATATCTAAAGTTTCTCCACTAAGTATGTTTACTGTAGGTGTTTTTTAAATAAACTATAGCAGGTTTAGAAAAATTTCTTTCTGTTCTTAATATTCTAAATCTGTTTTGATCATTGTCAAATGCCTTTTCTGCAACTATTGAAATAGTTTTCTAATTTTCTTCTTTCAGTCTATTAATGTAATAAATTTCTTGATAAATTTCTAATGTTAAACTATTCATGTTTTCTTAGGGTAAATCATACTAACCTTAATATATTTTTAATATTTTTAATACACTGTTGAATTATAGTTAGTATTTTATTTAGAAAATTTGAAACTATTTTCCTAAGTAAAATGAGTGTATACTTTTCTCTTTTTAATTATTCTTATCTGGTTTTGAAATCAATATCAAATTACCCTGAGAAGTGGCACTTAAGGCTATAGCTGAATAACAATGTTAGCAAATCCTTCCCCCAAAAAGCAACTATAAATCTAGACAAAATTGACCAAACCAACCCTTATAGCATCTGGAAATTGACCAGTAGCCGATGTCAATCTGATAAGCATTTATGCTTGAAAAACTGCTGAACTTTGATTTAGAACAATGGGAGTCTGTGATGTTCTTCTTAAGGAAACTCCCATCTCACTCTTGTTGTTGGGTTGGTATAGAATGTCCACCAGTTGGGCAGACTATGAGGGTCAGCAACCGCACTGTCTTATTGAAGTAATTTAGAGCAGTGGGCAACAATTATATCCAGAGGTGTTTTCAGTAGATGTCATGATCTTCACCCAGAGTAAAGACAATGCCCTGAAGTGGTAACATGGTTGAGGCAAGCATATTTCTGGCTGAGTCTTCATACATAGGCAACAGAGAGCAAAGAAAGACTGAGCAATTCACAAAGTCTTCGTTAGCCATAGATATTGTGCACAAGCACTTAGAAAACATACATGAAAAAATCCAAGTGGAAAGCAAATGCTGAGGTAGATGTAAATGTATTCTGAACTTTGAATATCCTCCTCAATATACACAGGCCTATCTGTAGGGGATGGAAGCCTTACTAGCTTGAGATGTTTGAGCACAAACTGTTTCTAATCATTGGCCATCTGCTAAGCTATAGAGATATGGAAAGAAAAACCTAAAGACCCAATCTTAAAAAAATAAAAACTATAAACATTTTCTTAGCAGATGTATCAACAACTGTACATTGTGGGACAGCAAGAAATCAGAGAGTTAGCCCAGCCGAAGATGCAAATACACAACACAACAGCAAAAATATTCTTTATAGTGAAATCATTATCCAAAATGTCTAGCCATCAACAAAAATTATGAAATATGAAAATAGTAACTGGAATGTATGACCCCTGCTCAGGGGGAAAAAAAGCCAGTGGAAACTATCTGAATGCCTCTGGGGGTTAGATTTTGCAGACAAAGGCTTGAGGCAGCTATTTTAAAAGTGTTTAAATAGTTCAAACACTATTTAAATAATTAAAGGAAAGTATAATAACAAAGAATAAATAAATGCACATCTTCAGTAAATAGAGATAGAGACGGAGATAGACAAAGATAAATATCTCAAATAGAAATTCTGGAGTTGATAGCATAATTCACACAAAAAACTCAGTAGAGAGGCTCAAAAGAAGCTCTGAGGCTGCATAAAAAAGAATTAGTAAACTTGTAGAAAGATAAATAAAAATTAACAATGGAAGTAGAAAAAATATTGGTTAAAAATGGACACAAAGAATCCCTGAGGTAGCAAGCATGTCAATACATGTGCAATAGAAATACCAAAAATAAAAAATATCAAATAAACAGAACAATTATATGAAGGAATAATGGCCTAAAATGTATCAAGTTTGATTTCTAAAAACTTACTCTTCACATTCAATAATTGCAACAAGTCCCAAATAGTATGAATACAAAGAGATCAACACCTAGGCCTATCATGATTAAAATGCTGAAATCAAGAGAAAAAATTTTAAGTGGAAAAAGAAAAATGACACATTGTATATAGTGGTTTCAATTAATGACTGGCTTCTCATCTAGAATAATGAAGGCCAGAACACAATGGTATGACATGCTTGAAGTACTGAAAGAAAAAAAATGTTTATCCATATTCTATATTCACCAAAATTAACCAATAAAAATTAAGTCAAATAAAGACATTTCCAAATAAGTGAAATTGGAGAAAATTTATTGCCTTCAGACCTGTTTTACAAGTAATAATAGGGTAGTCTTTTAGATGAAAGGAAATGACTTCCAGATGGTAACTTGGATTTATAGAAAGAAGTGAAAAGAACCAGAAATGGTAAACACATGGGTTAAAATGAACTACTTTATAAATATATTTCCCTTATTTTTACCTAGTTTCTTTTAACAATATAATATTTTATAAAGCATTAACTATAACACTGTTTTATTGGGTGTATAGATAAATATTTAAGATAACCATAGTACAAAGGGGAATAAAGGAAATGGAGCTATATAGGGGCAAAATGTCTATATTTTACCAGAATTAAATATTAATCTGTAATAGATTGGGATAAACTGGGGTGAATATGATAATCACTAGAATAAGCAGCAATAAAATGATATATAATAAATATGTAAAATCAACAGAAGTATTAAAAAGACATACTAGAAGTATTTAACCCAAAAGAAGGCAGTAGTGGAAGAACAGAGAAGTAAAAAGGGTAAGAGTATATTGAAAACAAGCAGAAACATAGCAAATATAAATACAACTATATCAATAATTATACTAAATGTAAATGATTTAAACATTCTGATCAAAAGTCAGAGATTGTTGTTTTATTAAAAAAAAGCTACTATAACTATCTCCAATAGATACTCCTTAGATCTACAGACACAGGAGTCTGAAATGAAGAGTGATACCATGACAAGTATAACACTAAAGAGCAGGATTTGCTATACTACTATCTAACAAAATAGACATTAAGTCAAATATTATTGGAGACAAATAGGGACTTTTATAATTTTATCTTTTTAATGTTTTTATTTTTATTTTTGAGAGAGAGAGCATGGGCAGGCAGAGAAAAAAAGGATGACAGAGGATCCAAAGTGGGTTCTGCAGGCTCTGTGCTGAAAACAGCGAGCCCGACGCAAGGCTCACATTCACGAACTGTGAGATCATGACCTGAGCTGAAGTCAGACACTCAACCAACTGAGCCACCTAGGTACCCCAGGACATTTTATAATTTTAAAAGTATTAATACATCAGGAGATATAACAATTATAACCGCTCTTACTCACAGAAGCTCGAAATGTGTAAAACTAAATATGCTATAAGTAAAGAAAGAGACAATTCAACAATAATAGTCAGAAATTTTAATACTCTACTTTTAAAAGTTGAAAGAGCCAACTAGAGAAAATACCATCAAAGATATAGAATACTTGAACAACACTATGAACTAACTGAAATATAGGGAGTATTTCCCCAATGATTGCAGAAGGTACATTCTTTTTAAGAAACAATGGAACATTCTATAAGATATCTATCTCAATAAATCTATTATTTTTTTGAGAGAGAGTGAGAGAGAGTGTAAGTGCAGGAGAAGGAGGAGAGGGAGAGAGAGAGAATCTTAAGCAAGCTTCATGCTCAGCCCAGAGCCCAATGCAGGGCTGATCCCACAACCCTGGGATCATGACCTGAGCAGAGATCAAGAGTTGGGTGTTCTACCAACTGAGCCACCTGGGAGCCCGTATCTCAATAAATTTAAAAGAATTAAAATCATACAAAGTATGTTTTCTGAAAAATAGAATTGAATACAAAACCAGCAAGAGAAAGAAATTCTGGAAATTCCCAAATATTTGCATGTTAAGCAAATTTTTTAAAAAATTGATGGATAAAAGAAACACTCCTGACAGATATTAGAACACAATTTGAATTGAATAAAATTTTTAAAAACATAGCAATTCGAAACTTAGGCATTTAGCTAAAGCATTCTATAGAGCTCTAAATGCATAAATCAGAGAAGAAAGTTCACAAGTTAATCATCTTAACTTCCGCATTAAGAAGCTTAGAAAAAGAAGAGCAAGCTAAATCTCAACCAAGCAGAAGGAAGGATATAATAAAGACTAGAGCAGAAATCTATAAAATACGAAACTTTATTAAAACAATAGGAAAAGTTAATAAACCAAATATTGGTTCCTTGAGACAAATCTTTAAATAAATTGACCTAAAGAGAAAGAGAGAGAGAGAGAGAGAGAGAGAGAGAGAGAGAGAGAAGACAATACTTACCAAAATCAGGAATGCAATTTGGGATATCAATATATGCCCTGGAGAAATTATAAGGATTATAGTAGAGTATTATGAATAAATTTGTGCCACAAAAAAGTAGACAACTGACATGAAATGGAAGAAATCCTAGAAATAAATGAATTATTAAAAACTGACCCCAAAATTAGAACATCAAAATACATGTATAGCAAGCAAAAAAATTGAATCCATGATTAAATCAAAGAAAAGTTCAGACTTTAGTGGTGATCCCCAGCAAATAATGAAAGAAGAAACAGTATCAATATTTTATAGACTCATTCAGGAAGTAGAAGAAGTAACACCAGACAGTATTATTTTGATACAAAATCCAAAGGAAGTGGAGCATGTGGGTGGCTCAGTTGGTTAAGCATCCAACTTGAGCTCAGGTCATATCTCAGTTTGTAGGGTTCGAGCCCTGCATCAGATTCTGTGCTGACAGCTCAGATCCTGGATCCTGCTTCAGAGTCTGTGTCTTCCTCTCTCTCTGCCTCTCCTCCAGTCTATCAAAAATAAATAATAAACATTATTAAAAAGTTTTTAAAAAACAAAGGAAGATAACACAACTACAGAAAAACTACTGGCAAATATTACTTATAAACGTACATGGAAAAATGTTTAACAAAATATTAGCAAACAGAATCCACGACATAAAAAAGATAAAACCATGACCAAGTAGGAATTACTCTAGGAATGCAAGATTGGTTTAACAACAGAAAATCTATTACACCACATTGATAAAGGCAAAACTACACGATTATTTTAATAGATGCAGAAAGGCATTTAACAAAATTCCACACTCATTCAAGATAAACACACTCTCTTTCACACACACACACACACACACACACCTACCAATAGACAAAAGTTTCTCAGCTGATAAAGGACATCTATGATAAACCTATAACTAAAATCATACTTAATGATTAGAGGCCAAAGAGATTGAGAAGAAAGCAAAGATGGTTGTTCTTACCGCTCTTATTCAACACACCACTTCTATTCAACATTGAACTGGAGGGTATAGCCAATTTAATAAGCAAAATGTTTTAGTTAATTAAAGACATTCTGCTGGGGAAAAAAACCAATTTTTTTCATTGTAGGAACATGATACTATATATAGAAAATCCAAAAAGAAAATAAACTAGAACTAATAAATGAGTTTAGCAAGATTTCAGCATGCAAATAAATAATGCAAATTCAATTTTATTTCTGTATACTAATGATGAACAATCGAGAAATTATTATCAAGATGACAATTCTCCCAAAAGTAATCTATAAATTCAACATCTTCCCTACCAAAATCCTGCAGCAGGCTTTTTCTTTGGTAGAAATTGACATTCATGAACATTCATGATTCATGGAAAGAGGTCAAAATGCAGTATCAATATTAACAGGAGTTGAGAACCTCCATGGACGATTTTCAAGGGTTTAAGACTTCAGCAGAGGAAGCAACTATAGATGGGATGGAAAGAGCAAGAGAACTAGAATTAAAAGTGGAGGCTGAGATCTGACTAAATTTCTACAATCTTGTGATGAAACTTGAACGGATGAGGAGTCACTTCTCTTGGATGAGCAAAGAAAGTAATCTGAGCTGGAATCTACTCCTGGTGAAGACGCTGTGAGGATTGTTGAAATGACAACAAAGGACTTAGAATATTCCATAAATTTAGTTGATAAAGCAGTGACAGGGTTTGAGAGGACTGCCTTCAATTTTGAAAGAAGTCCAAATGGCATTGCATGCCACAGAGAAATCATTCATGACAGGAAGAGCTCATCGATATGGCACACTTCCTCGTTGTCTTATTTTAAGAAATTGCAACAGCCACACCAGCTTTCAGCAACCACCACCTTGATTATCAGCAGCCATTGATACTGAGACAAGACTCTCAACTAGCAAAAAGATGAAGACTCACTGAAAATTGAGATGATGATTAGCATTTTTTAGCCAAAAAAACCTATCTTTTAATTAAGGTATGTACATGGTGTTTTTTAGACGTAATGCTATTGCACACTTAAAACATTAGCATAGTGTAAGCATAACTTTTGCAGGTACTGGGAAATCAAAAAATTCATTTGACTTGCCTTATTGCAGTATTTGCTTTATGGTGGTGGTCTGGAACCAAACCTGCCATGTCTCCAAAGTATGCCTATACAAACATTTGGGCTTCAAATGAAATCCTTGAAACAACAGGACTGGGAGAAAATTTCAGATTTTCATATATTCATATATTGGGTAAAAGACTTCTATCTGCAATATGTAAGGACCGCTTACAGCTCAGACATAAGAAGACAATTCAATTAAAAAGAGCTGTTACACTGGGGCACCTGGGTGGTGCAGTCGGTTAAGCGTCCGACTTCAGCCAGGTCACAATCTCGCGGTCCGTGATTTCGAGCCCCGCGTCAGGCTCTGGGCTGATGGCTCAGAGCCTGGAGCCTGCTTCCGATTCTTTGTCTCCCTCTCTCTCTGCCCCTCCCCCGTTCATGCTCTGTCTCTCTCTGTCCCAAAAATAAATAAAACGTTGAAAAAAATAAATAAATAAATAAATAAATAAAGAGCTGTTACACTAAAAACATCTTAATGGCTAGTGCACACTTAAAAAGATGTTTTACATTGCTATTATGTAGGGAAATGCACATTAAAACCACAATGAGGTGCCATTGCACACCCACTACAATGGCTATAATCATAAAGACAAAAAAAAAAAAAAAACCCAAAATGTTTTTAAGGTTGTGGAGAAACTGGAACACTTGCAGATTTCTGGTAAGAGTACTCAAGAGTGCAGCTACACTGGGGGCACCTGGGTGGCTCAGTGGGTTTAGTGTCTGACTCTTGATTTCTACTCAGGTCATAATCTCAGGATCGTGGGATCGAGCCCCAAGTGGGGCTGCACGCTGAGTGTGGAGCCTATTTAAAATTCTCTCTCCCTCCCCCTCTATCTGCCTCTAGTTCCCTAAGGGGGGCGAAAAATGCCACTACTCTAGAAAAGAGGTGGTCACTTTCTTAGGTGAAACATCAATTGACCATATGACCTAGCAAGTTTGGTCCTAGGAATCTGCCCCACTGATGTGATAACATATGTCCATACATATGCCATGCATGTGAATGTTCATAACAGCATTCTTTTTAATAATCCCAAACTAGAAATGATCTAAGTGTCTGAAAGTCCACTGGTAATGGAACAAAATGAGCTACATTTATAGAATGAAATATTATTCTGAAATAAAAAGAAAGTTATGATATGGATGAACCTCAAAAACATTAGGCAAAGTGAAAGCCAGAGTCAAATAATTGCATATTTATGATTCCATTTATAAGAAATATAGAGGAAAGGTAAATTTATAGTCAGAAAATTCTGTGGTTGCCTAAGGTTAGAGCTGGGAACTGGGATTAACTGTTCGTGGTCATAGTGGAAATCCCTTGGGGTGACAGACTTATTCTAAAACTGAGTTATGGTGATGGTTGTAAAACTCCATAAATTAACCCAAAATCATTGAATTGTACACTTAAAATTCATGAATTTTATGTTAAGTAAAACCTCAGTAAAACTGTAATTGTTTTTCAGTTTACACGCTTTCTCAATTTTTGGAATAACATAAATTATTATTATTCAATATAAGTTTTCCTCTTAATTTAAAACTTTAGAAAAATGGATTTTAAGGCTATTAGGACTGTGGCATTTTGGGGAGGGATTATCTCAGACCAGTATATCAGTTGGATTAATGCTTTTGGTCTGTTCAACTTTTCTTATTAAACAATGGAGAGTGTTTTACACTTTTTTTTAAGCCATGTCTCCATTTTGGTTTTCAGATGTTTTAGCATATGGATACTCCTAATATGCTTTTATTGTATGTATATCTCAACATTTACACAGTTATTTTCAATGGTCATTGCTTGTATTTTTTATTTCCATCTTCTCTTTCTCATATCAATTGTACTAGAAATCTATCTTACCAGCTGTTTTTGTTTATCTTCTCTATTGTTTATGTTATCTGTGTCACTCATTCTTGTTTCTTTAATCTTGTTCTCCTGCACATCTTATAATGGATTGCACAATACCTCGTTTAAAATTTTTAACTTTTAAAATTCTATGACCGGGGTACTTAAAGATATTAATGATTATCTAAAGATTGGTACTTTAAGTGTTTCCATTTGTCATTCTTTGCCAAACATTCTTTAATTTTCCTCCCTTGCAAAGTTATTCAGTAATACATTCTTTATATTATTGATTTGATTATTTGATTTTTGCCTATTTTAAATTAACTTTGATTTTATTGAAT
Source organism: Acinonyx jubatus (assembly GCF_027475565.1). Lineage (NCBI taxonomy): Eukaryota > Metazoa > Chordata > Mammalia > Carnivora > Felidae > Acinonyx > Acinonyx jubatus. The sequence goes on from NC_069380.1 coordinate 121,863,861, forward strand.
TTTGGTCAGAGAACATAGATCATATGACATTGATCCTTTGGAATTTCCTAACACTTTTTTAGTGACCTAATAAGTATTCAACTTTTATAAATGTTTCTTATGTCTTGGAAAAAGTGTTTATTTTCTGTGTCATGGATGTAGTTTTCTATCAAAATCTAATGGCTTAAGCATCTTAACTTTTTACTCTTGATCTATCAATTTCTGAGAAGTGCATGCTAAAGTCTGTAACTCCAGCTACTGATTTATCTAATTCTTTTTTTTTAAATTTTTTAAAATATTTATTTATTTTTAAGAGAGAGAGACTGACGGGGCGGGGGGCGGGCAGAGAGAGAGGGAGAAACCCAAGCAAGCTCCACGTTCCAAGCTGTCAGCACAGAGGCCAATGCGGGGCTTGAACCTATGAACAGTGAGATCATGACCTGAGCTGAAGTCACTTGACTGAGCCACCCAGGCACCCCTATCTAATTCTTTTTTTTTTTTTTTTTTAGTTTATTTTTGAGAGAGAGAGAAAGAGAGACAAAGAGAGACAGAGAGAGGGAGGAAGAAAATCCCAAGCAGGCTCCATGCTTTCAGCCCAGAGCCCGACGCAGGGCATGATCTCATGAACTGTGACATCATGACCTGAGCCAAAATCAAGGGTTGAATGTTCAACCGACTGAGCCACCCAGGCGCCCCCTGGTTATCTAATTCTATCACATTCTGATGGTTGTAGTTTGACATAGTTAAAGCCTGTTTAATTAACTGAATGAATGCTCAGTGATTACTATGTCTTCATGTTCTGCTTTTTCTTTTACTTTATATAGAGTCCTTCTTTGTCACTTATGATGCATTTTGAACTGAATTCTATATTTTTCGTATTAATATTACTGCATTTTTACCTTGTATCCTTTCTTATCCTGTTGTTTTAGTATCTGTGTGTTTTTTAATGTTAACTTTTCTCTTATCATCCATACCTGATTTGATCCTAATTTTTAAAATCCAGTAACAAACTATATTTTAACTTGTGTGTTTAGCCCATTTACAGTTTGTTATTTCTGTTTTTCTAGGACTTGGTTCTCCTAATGTTTCATAGTTTCAGTTACTAGACTTTAATAAAAACATATTTTAAAAGTAGTCTCTTCTTTCCAGCTTTTGTGTGATGATGAGTTAAAGGTCGCATATCTATTTTTGTTCTTATTATGACTACCCTTAACCAAATATCCATATTTATAATTATTTATCACTATTGCTAACATCTTTGTTTATTGTCAATATCTGTATTTTCTCCCCTAACATATGTTAGGCTAGTCTGGTTTGCTTAAAATTCCCTAAACCTCCCCCAATTTGTTATTGACCAGATGCTATTTTTGATTTGCTATGTCTATTTCTCTTTCTCTTGTTTTTTCAGTTTTCATTACTTCTAGAAATGTTCCCTATTTCTTCAAATATTATTGTCTATATATGTTTGCCTCCTTTGGGGGACTTCTAATTCTATTCACCATGTTCTTTAAATTTTTTATTTTAAATTTTGTTTTCCTTTATCATTGCCTTTTATAAGAGTTTCTTGATCTGATTGTCTGGTTCACAAATTCATTAGGTATGTGCACCTATCCTTCTTTTATTCTTTATATTGTTTTATTTATTGCCGTTTAAATATTTCCGTATCTAAAACTTCCAGTTTTTTCCCATTATAACTTTTTTCCTGTTTCACGTTGAAGACGTTTTATCTCTCTAAAGCATAGTTACACTCTTGATAAATTATTTTTCTGTGCATTTTAATAATTCTGCTTCAACTGATACTGAATATTGCTCACATTACCATATTTCTTTTACCTTGTTTTGCTCCTCATGTATACAAATATTTTTACTCTTAAGATTCCATGATAGCTTTAGTTACTTTTTCTGCTACAGTGAGTGAGATGGTGTTTAAGGCCACACTTCAGGCTCTGCCTCTCCTGTTGAGTGTAAGGATAGGAAAAGGGATGAAGCCCAGATCAGAATGTTCTGGAACCAGTGTTACTCCTCCAGTTTGTTCCCTACTCCACAGGTTAGAAATCCATCTGTCCACTCTCAGAATCTGTTAGCAATAGGAAGAGGTGTTCTCTGTAGGTTGTGATCTACCAGCCCTTGGAGTTTGGAGGGGGAGGAGGAAGTGGAGTAGTAACTACCTGCACCTGTTCTCATCACCTCACAGCTGGGCTCTTGATCGGCCCTGTCATCACCCTGCCAACACCTGTGACCTAGTATGCTGCCTTTGCTTTTGCTGGTGAAGGGGAATCACAGTGATTGTCCCAAGTTAATAAAATCAATCCCTATCATCCATGCTTCTGTCGTTTCTCCAGAAATGACCTTAGAGAGAAAGCCAGCAGCTCTCCTGCTTTTTCCTTCTACTTCAGCCACACTTCTTGGTGCCTCTTAAACAGGACGATCTAGTTCCTATCACAAATCCTTTGCAATTGTAGTTTCTCTATGCCTGAAATAGTCTTCCCTCAGATCTTCAGTGGCTGGCTCCTTCTCATTAATCCCATCTCACCTCAAATGTTACCTTTACAGAGAGACCATTCTCGACAGTGTATTTAAAATCGCCACTATTGTGGGTATTGTTCAGTTCATTTTTCATAGCATTTATTATAATTTAAAATGACTGTATTTATGGTCTTTGTCTTCTCATCAGAATGCAAATGAACAAATGAACAACCGAAAAAGTGAAATAACACATAGAGCCATTACTTACCCTGTTTTGCCTCTATTTTAACTTCTTCCTAAACATATGACATGAATAGTTGGGCATGTCCCATAGCTTTTCTTTACTATTCTACATTCTTTTTCCTTTTTTATTGTCTTTCCGAAGTCCTCAATGTCACCTTTGGTTCACAAATTCATTATATATTTGTATCCATTGTACTTTTATTCTTTGTATTGTGTGACATACTAGGTCACAGGTCTATACATCGTAAGTTTTCCGCATTTACATTTAAAATATTTTTGTTATGACAATAACATCAAAAATTTATGTTGCCCTCTGATAACTGAAAAAATACCTAGTGTTATTATTTGCTTTTAGATAGAAATTAAATGCAAGTTAACTTGAGGTCTTCTTTAGTTAACTCATGTCACAATAGTGTTGCCAAATAAGGTTTCTCAAGTGTTCACTTGATCCCCAGCATAAATCTGTAATATGGACTGGGTGTGAATTTCCATTTGTCAGGCAAGGAGGAAAGCGAGGTTCAAAGAGGTGAAGTGAGTGGGTGGCAGGTCTGAGATTCAAACGCTGGTCTCCAGGTATCACCTCAAGCTGTTGCTCTCTCCCTGCACAGCTGTGTCCCTAAGTACATGTCATATCACTAGAGCTGAGACTTGGGCATTTGTTCCGTCATCCAAAAAAGGTTGTTTAGTCTTATTGGCCTGATTGTCTTTGGGGAAAATGTTTAAAATAACAACAAAACAACAACAGTCAATGGTTATGAAATGCCATGCACTATTCTAAGGGCTGGGCATGTATTCATACATTGAAACCTCTTTGTAATCCTAAGAAGTTAGTAATATTGTACACATTTTGCAAGTAAGAACACTACAGCCCAGAGGGGTTAAGTAACTCCCAAATCACAAAGCCAGTATGTGGGAGAGTTAGAATTATGAACCTAGCAATCTGGCTTCTGATCACTATCCTCATCTGTAATGATAAAAACTTTGTTACAGCCTATAGTTACAGAGAGTTTTCATATCCATTATCTACTGGGCCTCATTACTACTCTGTAGAGAAGACAGGCAGGATTTGACAGACAAACAGGAAACTAAATTTCACAGAGGTGCCTGACTTGCCCTACTGAAATCACATAGAAATTCTTTCTCCTGAAATCTAATTGTATCTCTGTTCTTGGACCATGTTTTATTATCCATGACTTTTTTAGTGTACTATAGTCTCCTAAACCTGTTTTGTTCTCCAGTGTAGTTATATTGTTGTGGGTTTAAAATATTAACTCATTTATGTACCTAAGGAATATTTTATCTCTTGTATTTTGATGTTCCTTGATAATGTCTCTTGCAGTTGAATTGCAATGATTTCAGAAAAGGAGAAAGAAATGGGGGTTTTATCTGTACTCTGGATTATGCAGCTGTTTGTGGCACTGATGGGAAAACATACAGCAACAAATGTATGCTGTGTGCTGAGAACGCGTGAGTATCTGCAGCAGACTTTCTCCCTAATGCATGCTCTCCAAATAATTACAGGACACATTATTTTCTTACAGTCTTTAAAATATCAGTTCATTTTGTGGGAGTTAGCCATCCATAAATTATTAGGACCACTCCTTTTACTATATTCTTTTTTAATTTTTTATTTTTTTAATGTTTATTAATTTTTGAGAGACAGAGAGAGGCAGAGTATGAGTGGGGTGGGGGCAGAGACAGACACACACACAGAATCCAAAACAGGCTCCAGGCTCTGAGCTGTCAGCACAGAGCCCGACGTGGGGCTCGAACCCACAAACTGTGAGATCATGACCTGAGCCGTGGTTGGACACTTAACTGACTGAGCCACCCAGGTGCCCCACCTTTTAATATATTCTTAGGGAAAAAAATATGTTGTGTCACACTTTATATTTTACAAAGCACTTTTGTGTGTAATTTATCAAATAGTTATCAGTGTCTCTGTGAAGTAGACATCTGATATATCTAGGTACATGCACAGATAAGTACACATGTATGTATATGCACATACATACACATACATATACATACAGACACCTATCTATTTCTATGTGTCTAGGAGTGTATCTTTTCTCACAGTTATTTAATCATCAAAGTATTTTTTTATTAAATGCTCTGTAATTTATAATATTAGAGTAGATTAATTCGAACTTTTAATATTGAACTTCTTTCCATTTATTTGACCTTTTGTCACATAGCTAAAGCATCTCACTGTCCAATATTTTGTCCCTCTTTGATTCTTTCTCCACCCTCAATGCTAGTTTGGTTATCAGTTGTCTTCAATCAACAAGATGGCATACCTGCTTTTCAGGTTCTGGTTTGTGACCTCAGTCTTGAATTGTCTACTCTTCAGTTTTTGCAAAAATGTTAAGAACCAGTGCTTGAGGCTAGTAAAGGATATAATAAATATTCGGTCTTCAAGCTTCTGCAAGCTTTATCTTTCCTTGTAATTAGTATCTTTACCAAAACACAACTGAATTAAATCACTCTGGTCCCTCACATTACTCCATTTTCAGAGATGCACTCTGAAATTATGCCTTCAACTCTCACCAGTGGCCAACATAAATGAAAACACAAATAGACATTAGGGAGAACAGACAGGCTTTGTTAGATAATGCATTTTGTAATACTATTATGAGCACACTGAACAGTTAATGACTACTGTGCTTTATGTGGGGATCCTGTGATAGATTCTTTAACTCTCTGTTTTAGGTGTAAATTTCTCTCTCCTGATTTCTGGTATACTTCTTTTATAATACAGTGATAGCCATACTGCTCATTGTGTTTCTGTCTTAGCTCTGTCTGCTAGAAGACTCTGCAATAACATTAGGATTCGATTTTTTTCTTTCCCTCAGATGATATCTTTTGATATAACTTTTTTCTTATCGCTTTTAATGACTTCATTTTTCTCCTTATATTGGTCTTTTATTGTTACACAAATGCTGTGGTTTTTATCTTTTTATAAAGTAGAAAGTGTTTTTTTACATTTATGGTTCTGTTTTCAGATATGGTTTAAAGGTCTATTAGACCGAATAAAATTCTTAGGACTTTAGGTACTTTCCATGATAACTAAAATATTAGCATCAACCAAACAAAGAATAGTATAGTAGCAAGTTACATCCAATAAACTTGAATTTGTATATTTAAAAAAAAACCATCAATGACAGCAGCATAGTTTTTTGGGGGCATATCTAGTTACAAGGTGTAGTTTTTCCCTCTCTCCTGTTATGGATCCCCTCTAGACACAGGAAGAAAAATTCTGGAAATCATATTTTCAGGTCTGAATCTTATTAGCCCTCCAACGTGATTCTATTTCTTTGACTCCAAGGTATAAACACAGGCTCTCACTATAAAGAGTAAGTCAGGAAAAGAATGCAGTGTGACATCTGTTTTCAAGGGTAAAAGAGAATCGTAATACAATGAAAATAAGTTATTTTTTGAATGGTAAGATGTTCTGTGATGCTAAACTTCTGTGTCTACTAACTTTCAATTCCAGCAAAACCAGGTCCCAAGTTGGCATAAAAAGTGAAGGGGAATGTGAGACCAGTAATCCAGAGCAGGTGAGGACAAGTGTCAAAATGATGGAAACCCTTGGGAGGCTGACCAGAGAGAGAAAAGATGCTCTCCTCTTCCTTCTTGGGTGGGGTGTGAGGAAGGAGACAACTTCTGCTCATTTAAACATGGCTCATTTAGATGAAAAGCAATTGATAGTTCCTGAAACTGGAACCGCTTATTTTGGTAGTGAGACTTTCAGCTCTCTTTCTGCTTTCTAAGAAAAAGAGAAATCAATCAATCAGTCAATCAATCAGCCAATCAAAACAAAACTACATTTGTAGTTGAAAGGGCATTATGCATCAGGCTCTTAAGCTGAATTGAAACCCTAGAACTGTCACTTGCTGTCGGGAGATCTTGGGCAAATTACTTACCCACACTGTACCAGTGTTACCATATCTAAAAGTGAGATTTGTATTAAATGGCTTTTCTCTAGGCTAAAATTCTATGCACTTGTGATGATAGGAGAAAGAAAGAAGTATCTCAGACATGTCACGTTTGACTTTTTCTAGCTGAATGTTTTGCCTAAGTCAAGGTTTGGTGCCCTTTCTATGCTCGTAGAGCACCTACCAAGACATTTAGCACATCATGTAAATTTTTCAAGTTTATTTATTTATTTTGAGAGAGAGAAAGCACGAGTGGGGGAGGGGCAGACAGAGGGAGAGAGAATCCCAAGTAGGCTCTGCATTGGCAGCCCAGAGCCCAATCAGGTGCTCAAACTCATGAATTGATGAGATATGACCTGAGCTGAAGTCAGACGCTTAACCAACTGAGCCATGCAGGTGCCCCACACATCATATTTTAAGTGTCTCTTTGTGTCCCCCAGTAGATCATGAGCAAGTTGAGTGCAAGGACCGTGTTCTACCTTGGTTCTAGCACATACTAGGGTATCTGTGTTTAATAATAAATGAATAGGTAAATGGGCACCATACTAAACCACATGATTAATGCAGTACTTACTAAGCTACTTCTAGGCATCTGGCACTGCTCCAGGTGGCTCTGTGCATTGGGCAGAGAAGCACTGAAAATTATAAAAATTTCTGAAAACAGTGTGGAAGGCATTACAATCAGTATGGTGAATGTCAAGTTCCTTTCCCTGTTCTTCAGGATGTATGTAGTGCTTTTCGGCCTTATGTGAAAGATGGAAGACTTGGATGCACAAGGGAAAATGATCCCGTCCTTGGACCTGATGGAAAAACACATGGCAATAAATGTGCGATGTGTGCTGAGCTTTTGTAAGTATCGTCATCCCCAAGCAGGGCACGTAGGTGGACTTGGTGAGGATGCATTTGGTTGCTGTGTTGAGAACCACTCCACAGAGAGATACAGTCCTTTTCATGAAGCATATCATTCTTTGTCTTCATAAGGTGAAATAGTCCTTGCTCTCAGAGTGGCTTTTCTTTTTGATTAATGTCATCTGCTAGTGTTTCTTAAAAGAAGTGGATGAGATGATTACGTTATTAAATTCAGTACTCTTAATTTGCTTAATTATAACGACAAGACAATGCACCATGTTTTATAAGGCACAATATTTTAAAATTTAGAAAGCAGTTTCATATGGAATAATCTAGGTCAGTCATTTGACATGCAGTGTTTCATTTGAATATGTATAGAGACTCTTACTGAAAGTAAGTCTAATTTAAGATGATAATAACAATGTCATGTGGCTGAATTCATTATTAAAATAAAAGGTGGAACTTTATGAAAGGGAAGAATTGGGTTATCTTTTTCTGAGTGTCTGACATTGTTGTGAGTACTGAGGCTGGGATATGAAGACCATCCAGTGAGTCTTTTGAATATTCTGGCTGTTAAACAAGGTATGGACTCTCTATATGTCAGCAAGCTTTAAAATGTTCCATTTACCTCAATAGATTTAAGAGATTAATAAACTTCACACCTGCCTTTGAAAATTACAGTGTGCTCTTATAGAATTCAGGGGCACATCCTATCAGGTTTGCAAAACAGTGATTATAACCGGTTTCCAGACAGGAAATAAGCCTAATTTCCACTTTCTTATCTAGGAGGCATGTGATTTTAGTGTTCCAGCCTGCCTCAGTTCTGTGAGTTTCTGTTTCTTTTCATGCACTAGCTAAAAAAGAGAATTTGACCTCTCTAACTCTTGGTTTTCTCCTCTGTAGAACTAATAATGCCCATCTCCAGGGTGAGACTGCAAGTAGGTAATAGATATGAGAGGACTTAGAAGCTCAGTTCAATGTAGCTTTTTTTTTTAACAGAGGTGCTTTTACATTAAGGCAAACAAATACTTTACTAGGTATAGAAAAGGTTTACATAAGGGCGTGGATGGCAATACTTTAAATGCTTAGTTTGGTTTCACTGTAGTCACAGCATTGTATTAAAGCTCTTAGTTCTGCCTGTTAAAGGGGATTTTCCTAACAATCTTCTGTTTGTCAATCAAGGAGCCACACCCATCTACTTTTACAGAACAGAGCTTCTAATTGACTGTCAGTGAGTCAGTTTCACACCCTTCCTTATCTTTGGCAATTTTCTGGCTCAATCAAGACAGGGAAAAGCTTGTCTCATGTAAATGGATCGGTTTAACCAGTTACGGCCAAGGATGTGAAAGTACCTAGCACAGGGATGCTGAAAATATGATTGAGCTGTAAACTGACCAACTGTTTTCTTTCTTAACAGCTTAAAAGAAGCTCAAGAAAATGCCAAGAAAGAAGGTGAAACCAGAGTTCAACGAAGTGCTGAAGAGGTAAATTACTCACCAACATAATTTGGTTCTTGTGGCCAAAATATTAACAAACTTAGATGTGACACTTTGAGGTAATTCAATAATGTCATGGTCCTTAATTTTTACAATAAATTGTTTCCCTTAATTTCAAACTTTACCACATTCACTATTCCTAGTATATTAATCATTAGATTCAATTTTAAAATAGCATTTCCACACCTAAAGTTCAAGCAATTTCCCTCCTTGCTTAAGAAAAAAAGAGAGAAAGAAGTCAGAAAATATGCAAATTTGGGGAGCCTCGGTGGCTCAGTCAGTTAAGCATCCGACTTCAGCTCAGGTCACGATCTGCTCTGGGCTGATGGCTCAGAGCCTGGAGCCTGCTTCCAATTCTGTGTCTCCCTCTCTCTCTGTCCCTCCCCCGTTCATGCTCTGTCTCTCTCTGTCTCAAAAATAAATAAACGTTAAAAAAATTAAAAAAAAAAAAAGAAAGAAAAAAAAAGAAAACATGCAAATTAAATTCTACTTAATTTCCCCCAGACTTCTCTCTGGTTTAGTGTAGATTAATTTTGCTTTGAATAAATTTTTTTAATGCAACATAAATATAGACAGAATAACTTCTAAATAAGTCTAGACTTTTTAATTTTTATTTTATTTATTTTTATTTTTTATTTTTTTTTTTTTCAATATATGAAGTTTATTGTCAAATTGGTTTCCATACAACACCCAGTTAGGGTTTTTTAAACAGTATATCACTGGTGTATTTTATATATGATCCCACTGATACAAATTGGAGTTATTTTTCCATTATGGTTATTACATTCAATGAGGCCTATGTTTATAAAAGTATTGCTTCTGTTTAAACAAAAAAAAAAAACCCACACAAATATTGAGATTGTAGGTTTAATTTTTATTTTATTTTTTTAAGTTTATTTATTTATTTTGAGAGAGAGTGTTAGCAGAGGAGGAATAGAGCGGGAAAGAGACAGAGAATCCCAAGCAGGCTCCATGCTTTCAGAACAGAGCCCAATGTGGGGCTCAGTCTCACAAACTGTGAGATCATGAGCTAAGCTGAAATCGAGAGTCAGATACTTAACTGACCCACCCAAGCACTCCGAGATTGTGGTTTTTAAAGTACCCTTTAAGTTTTTTCAAATTATTGTATGATTTTATTGTTGAACCTAGTATACAAAAATTATTCCTTTCGTAATTGAATAAGCATTGTAGATCATACAACTTGATTTCCTAAATCACCAGTTATTAAACCGTACTTTCAATGACAGTGACAGTAATTATGTTGCTAAATGACTAACTTTTTGTTGAGAAGTCAGAACACCTAAGTTTTAGCCATAGTTCTGTTATGCTCTGGCTCTGTGAAACTGACCAAGTCATCTCTTCTCTCTGAACCTCAATTTCTTTGTTCCAAATTAAGGAGGTTGGATAAATGTCAATTTTTACTTTGTTGTTGGAATGTGATTACACACTCTGTACCTTTTCATGCTAATACAAGTTTAGAGGCTGCTTTTAGACAATAGGCTTGAGCAATGAAATTTGATCAAGGCCGAAGGACCCACATTAACCCCTGGCTGAATACAGACAGGCCACTGGGGCAACCCAGCTCAAAATATCCACAAGTCCTAACTAACAAATGGGCTACTTACCACGAGGCACTCTTACCAAAAAAGGAAAATTCCAAACATTCTCATACCTCCTCACTTTCCCTCTTTACATACAGTCCCCACTGCCTCCTGGCAGATAGCCTCTCCTTTGCTCTCCTATCCCCCACCCTTGTGATGTATTCAATAAACGTGTATCTCTTTTGTTCTGCCTTGGGTGAATTCTTTCACCCCACGTTTGGGGTTCCCCATCAGATCGGGAGAGGCATCACAAGTATACTATTTTTGTGGATGATGGGCAGATGTTTTCCTATGATAGTCATAGGTCCAGTTTTGGGTGGACCTGGGCTAAGCTTCCACCTCATAATACTATTCAGTGAAGCATATTTTCCACCCTAAATAGAATGTTGAGAGTTTAAATGAAGAAAAGTGGAGCATTCAGAGTTGTCTGTCAGTAATTTGTTGAATACTCACTAAGATTTGAAAAGCACTTCTTTTGGTGGTTAAATTTCAGTCAAAAATGTTGGGTCATCTTGTAATATCGAGCATTTTATTACTTCAGAAACACAGATCTTTTCCATTGTCTTTTATCATGTCTTGGCTATTTTTCCCTCTTTTTCTCTGTAGCTGGGGTCATTGTTTTGGTGGGGTCACGGGACATGATTTTATTGAATGGGGATGCTTTATAGTGATGGCTCAATAACTGCCCCATAATTAACCTGTCAGTGGTTTGCTCACAAAAGTATTTCTTCAGAATCTCCTTAGATGAATCACAACTTATAAACTGAAATTATCATTGTTTCTCTTATGGGAACCATTGAACAGTAATTTTGTTACTATGCTGTGATTATCAGGTGATTGTCTTCTATGTCTTTATTCCTAGATTATTATAACCAGGAAGTTTGGAGCACACCCACTGCTCCTCCAAAAACAAGTATCTTCTTATTAGGAGTCAATTAGAGTCCTTTTTTAAAGTGTCCTCATGAAATAGGAGTTCTTTTTTAAAAATTGAGAATACTAGATCTAGAAAAAGTCCTAAAGAGCATCTATTCCAAAAGCCTCATTGTGTAGGTAGGTGAGATTGAGGTCTCTAAGGTGATGGGGCTTTTTGTGATCTCCCAGGGAGTTAAAGGCAATCTAGCTGCTCAGGTCTTCAGACTTCAAACCGCATTCTTTATGCTCATGTTTTCTTGGCTGAAATGGGAAAATGAGGGTCACACAGTTGAAAAAGGCTTTGAAAAGCATTTTTTGTAAGTTATATAGTAATATACACCATCACAAAACATGTTTGTTGACATGAGAGATCCCTAAGTCTAGAGCAATTTAGGGGAGGTATAGATAGAAATATAGACATAAATATAAAGTTTAGCCTTCATCTAATAGTAGGATTTCCAAACAGAGAGAAAAACCTGAAACCACTGAACTAAAGCATTGGGAAATCTGGGTACAAACCTTTCTTGGAACATTTGGGGAAGTCACAGCCTTTTAAGGTTTTCTAAATAAATATTAATCTTGATGTTTTACCTCTCTCTGCAGTGGGAAGTGAATGAAAATTAGATTCATTTTCTGTGCTTTCTATCTACTGTATTAGAAATAGATATCAGTAAAGGAAGCAGAGCCCATAAAAATGAACATCAGTAAAAGAGGCCACAGATTCACAGAGAGAACAAATGAAAGAAAGTGTAATGTCATTGGATGCCACCTTATTTCCTTGCAAGCCATATTGGATTGTTCTTGATTCAGTCCATATTAAATAGTGTTTAAGCATCACATCTCACAGATTCTCTGTTCTGCTTGTTGACAAATTTTTGCTTTTGTCTTGGCAGCTGCGTTTTGTTATGTCTTGGTTGGGACTAGTTGAAAGATTTTTTTTTTTTTTTTATAATCCTTTTTTCATAGACTTGGAAGTTAACAAGAGCTATCTCGTTTTACGAAATAAATGCTCAGCCTTATTCTTTATAATGCTCTTTACCTTTTAATAAACCAAATAGTAGATACAGGTACCAAGTAATGTCATGACATAATTACTATTTCTTACTAATCTTCATTAATATGTTACATGTTTACCAACATCTTCTACACCTGACATTCTGTGACTATAAATCCATGGTATACATTTTCTGTGTTAAAGAGTAGAAAAGTGCTAAGTGTAATTAGTTATCTTTTTGAAGGATTTTTGTAAGGAATTTGAAACCCAAGTGAAGAATGGAAGACTTTATTGTACACGGGAGAGTGACCCAGTTCGTGGCCCTGATGGCAGGATGCATGGCAACAAATGTGCCCTGTGTGCTGAAATGTTGTGAGTATAGATGCAGTTTCTTTGGAGTGAATGGGCGCGTGAAGTGGAGATTGATTGGCACAGTGAATAAGCACGATGTTGAGGTACAGCTTTGTTGTTTAGAATTTTTTGAGCAGTTTTCTGCCCTCTACAAAACATGATATCACCTAGTAAGTAGATCCTCATGATGTATGTCTGTTTCTGAGTACAGATGGATTCGATTTTCCAGTTAGAAGACTGGATTACAAAATACTTCTTAATATATACTCCCACCACTTTTGTAAGCCTTTTTATGAGCTACTCATAATACAGAATGAGGGTAAAAGCAGGTACGAAGACTTTGTTTTCCTTCAGTAATTATTCCATTGTGATAGACAGATGTTGACACCCACAAAAACTTGAGGTTCATATGTGAATGAGATTAACTTTATCTTTTCATCTCGGTCATCTGACCTTGGGGAAGGGCAAATCCCACAACATAGAAATCATGGCATTTATGAAGATGTCTCAGACAAGGTCTTGTCACTCATTCATATCCTTGATCTTTCCAAGCTCTTTTTTTTATGCTGTCCTCCAGCAAGTCTGTCTCAGTCTTGGCCAGCTAGTGTCTCCCCCTCTGTGGATTGCATTTCAAGATTATCCTTCTTTGGATAAGACTCTTGAAATTCCTAATTGAAATCAATCCTTGTAACTCTTAATTTTATTTCCTAACAATCATCACAGCTGGTAATTGTGTAATTATTCCTATGACTATTTGTTGACTGTTAGTCTTTTCTACTGGGTTCTAAATTCCAAGAACACAGGGTATATGTCTGTTTTGTATGTTGCTGTAGTATATGCCCGAGGGTTTGGCGTGTACTTGACAAAAAAATTGTTACTGGCCAAATGTTGAATGAATGTACAAGTGAAGGTCCCTGCTCTCAAGAAGCTTAAAGTTAAAGAGTACAAATAAGTGCCTCCACAAACACACACATTTCAAGACAGAGTGAGAACTATCCTATAAGAGAATATTCAGGTATGAAAATACAGTGACAGATATACAACCCATTTCCACTTTGAGATCTGGGATGTCTTCTCAATGAAGGTAGAATTTAAGCTAAGGGGATTTTAAAAAAAGGAAGATGACAAAAAAGATCACTGCAGTGGATACATGAAAGCAAAATGAAAGGGATTTGGGGGGTAAAGAGTGAAGATTTCAATCTAATTAGGAGCTTTAAGATGATTGGAAAATGTTTGTATTATAACTCATGAACATGTGGCTGTTTTCCCACCTTCACCTAAATGACTATTTTGTAACATAAAGATTTGAAGCATCTGTATACATTTATTTTGTCTTGTTTTTCTCCAGGAAACGGCGTTTTTCAGACGAAAAAAATAAAGCACATGAAAACCTAAGGAAGGCTAAAGAAAAAGTTAAAGTTAAAAGAGAAATTGAGGTGATAATTAGTTTGATCACCTTGTTTTGACTTTTGTGGGTGTGTGTGTGTGTGTGTGTGTGTGTGTGTGTGTGTGTGTGTTTACATTTTACTCTAGAAAGCCTTTTCGATGTTGGTTCATTTTTCCTCCATTACTGATGGATCTTCTGGAAAGTGATTTATAGTTATTAATTCATAAGATTTATAAGAATAATTATGGCATTACAATTTTTAGCTCTATTTGGAGAAAATTAATCAAGTCATATTAGTAAAATAGTTCCTAAATGAAGGTAATATATCAAAGCACTATCTGAATTCAAAGTTTGATATGTGTGGTAGTTGTTTGGAGGTCTTCAGGGTAACATTTTAATATGCTCCTTTTAAAATCATACCACATTCTACTTTCTAAACATATCTTAACCAGGCTTGTGTTGTTTTTTTTTTTCTCCTGCTACTGACTTAGCTCATATCTCTAATAGATTCTCTTTGTGTGAGGGTATTAGCATTCTGCCTAGTCTCTATGTCTGTAGCCAACATCTCCCTCAGTCCTCAAGATTCAGTTCATCTTCTACATTGTGTTCATAGAGTCAGAAATATTGGCACAATCCAGTGGTAGTATGACAAGCCAACATTTGAAGGTATCCTGGAGGATATTTGGACCATTTCACTCCATGAAGAAACTCTATTTAAGTTGTTTCTAACAGTGAGTTAGCCCACATTCTCTAGTGTGCAGTTTCACAGTTTCATAAAACAGCCTACCTCATTAGTCCCCTTCTGACTTCATGTAACTCCATCTTTTTGTCTAGCCCTCATCTTCAACTGATTTCTTTCCCACAATCCTTTAATTTTAGTTCTCAAATCAAAACTATCCTTTTATCTTTCATTTCCAGTTACTTCCTTCTTTCTCTTCCTTCTTTACCTTCCTTCCTTCCTTCACTCTCTCCTTCCTCCCTCTCTCCCTTCCTCCCTCCCTTCCTTTCTTCCTCAGTTCTTCCCTCCCTTTCTTTCCTTATTTTTTTCTATAATTTCTCTAACTTCAGTCTCCTGTCACTCAAATCCTCCACAGTATCTAAAATGTATAAACAGAATAGAGAACTATATCTAAAGTGTCTCATTTTCATTATTTAGAAACTCTGCAGTGAATATCAGCATCATGCAAAGGATGGAATACTTTTCTGTACCAGAGAAAATGACCCTATTCGTGGTCCAGATGGGAAAATGCATGGAAACCTGTGTTCCATGTGTCAAGCCTTCTAGTGAGTATAGAATGTCAAAGTGTCTAAAAGAACACCAAAGAGAGAAGGGAACTTACAGATGGTCTAATAGAACTAGCTACTTTCATAGATGGGGAAGCTGTGGCTCAAAATAGGGAAAGGAGTTGAATAAGTTGAATACTTACATAGAATGTTAGCAATAAAGCCAATAAAGCTGGGAACTATTTATTCCAATATGTCTGTTTCCCCGACATTCATTCTCTTACCACTGGAACATCCTGACAACCATGAGCTTGTGCAAATATCAGATTCTTCCCACTGCTGAAGCATCATATGTGAACCTGTTGTACAAGTTTGTGGCATCTCATCCTCTGGAGACGTTAGGGCCCAAAGTGAACACCTAAAGCAGAAAGTGATTATTAGAGTTAGTATTGCCCATGAAACAACCATGAACCCTTATAAAATTAAATATTACTATATATAATGTGACATTTCTCGATAAGTTAGAATTGACAGTTTGCTTTCAAAATTTGGAATTGCTCCCAGTTTATTTGATTGAGCTCAGATTAAGTAGTTGATTTACATTTCAAATCTATGGTCTTTTGTTTTGATTGACAGCCTTGTGTAATTGAAATGCCATCAGTTAGCTGTACATACTATGCAATTCCATTGTGCCAAGCAAATGTAAGCTCATTTGGTTTATCAATGTAAGAAAATTATTGGCCTTTTCCCACCACCCTATATTTTGTTTTTAGATAACACAGCCATGAGTAAGCAATACATGTAAGGTGAATTAATAAAGCTAGGGTGTGCACGATGTGATGGATAGACTACAGACTTAAGAGGAGAGAACTTGTTTAGTTGTAGTCCTGTCCTAAGATTATAGCCAAAACTGTCTCTGCCTCACTGTGAAACAAGGGAACCAGTCAATGTGCTTGTAAAGGCCACTTTCAGCCTCCAGGTATACTGTCACAATGGTACCAGTTTTGATACCTCCTCTGTGGACATTGATGACATTTCTTTTCTGACCTCAGGCAAGAAAGGTAATTTACAGAAAGCAAGTTTTCCAAATCCACAATCACTATATTTCTTTCAATGTTAAGCAAAAACTATGAAGAAGTTATGGTGCCTTACCATACTGGAGGCTATTTTGTTGTTTCTCATTGGTTTAGCGATAAAAGGCCAAAATTGCTCTTCCTAAAGAGGGAGGAGAAATTATCAATGCAGGAATGTGGACAAATAATTGCCTGTTTTTGGTCCTATGGATTCTTCTCGTTTTCTCTCATTCAGCCAAGCAGAAGCTAAAGAAAAGGAAAAGGCTGAAGATGAAGCACGAAGTAAAAGAGAATCTGGAAAAGCACCTTCATATGCAGTGAGTGGAACCCACCCAATGAGTCCTACTGGGCACTATAATTTGAACATATTTCAGAGTCTATAGGGTAGAAAATTGTCCTGCAAAAATTCCCAGGAAATCTTAACCCTTTCCTCTGGAGATGACATTGAGATGACTGCTATGGGTGCTTGATCCATTCTCACTGCTTCAGAGACTAATCCTGTACAATAAGAATAACTTCTTTGAAGTCTGAAAAAACTGACTTCTAGTACTGGTTTCACCAGTACAGACTGTGCTAGCTTTGGCAAACCACTTTCCAGAGACTCTACGTGTATATTTTCTACCTGCGAGTTTTGGAAATTTCACATCTGAGTTGGGATAAAAATACCTTCATTCTGCACACAGAAAGCCTGATTTTTATCCCTGAAATTTATAATATTTGTTTCCATAGCCTTTTATTAAGTTATTATCACGCATTGTTTTGGGGTTTTTTTCCCTTGGGTTGTGTGTGTGTGTGTGTGTGTGTGTGTGTGTGTGTGTGTGTGTATTTGAGAGAGAGCATACAAGTGGTGGAGGGGCAGGGAGAAGGGGAGAGAGGGAATCCCAAGTAAACCCCCCCCCCCTCAGCACAGAGCCTGATGCAGGGCTTGATCCCACAGCCCTGGGATCATGACCTGAGCCAAAATCAAGAGTTGTACACTCAGCTGACTGAGCCACCCAGGCCCCCCATCGCCTATTGTTTAGATGATGAAAGTCTCCTACTTCTCCCTCTAGGTTTTAGTCTTTCCCTTATCCAACTATCCTCCCTAACACAACTGAAGTTTCAAAATATTAATCTGCTTAAAGCCCACAAATGGCTCATCATTAACTGCAACATACACCTCAACCTCCTTAACTATTTTATTTGGCTTCTTACCTTCATTTAGAAATTCACGTTCTGCTATATGCCCATGTAGTTTACAACTTTGTTTCTCAATTTGCTTTAACAATCTAGTATGCGTATTCCCCAATTGTCTTCTTACCCACAAAATCCTGTTTGCTCTTCAGTCTCATACAAATTATTCCTGTCCCATGACATCTTCTCTGCTTTTCACAATCAGATCTCATGGCCTCAACCTCTGCATTCTCAGATTTTCTTGTACCTACATGTTTGCACTTATTTTATTCCATTTAGATTAAAATGGAGTTTACTTGCCCACCTCATTTATTATATTTTGACATCCTATTATGTTCTACTTGTTCCCATCTCTTAGCAAATGATGAGTTTTGTTTGTTGAACTGAATTCTACATGTGAGAGAAACACAGCTGAAATCCTGGAATCAAAGAAACATAACACTAGTTTCTGCCACTGTAGATGTTCCAGGATTCTGCTTGGAATAGGCATAAAAGCAAGTATCCCCAACTTGCTTTCTCTGTTTCGGCAGGAGCTGTGCAGTGAATACCGTAAGCTTGTGAGGAATGGAAGACTCCCCTGCACCAGAGAGAACGACCCCATCCAGGGCCCGGATGGGAAAATGCATGGCAACACCTGCTCCATGTGTGAGGTGTTCTTGTGAGTAGCGCTGTAGCTGGAAAAATGAGGGAGACTTTTGTCCTTTCTGCTTCATTTTTTAAATTTTTTAATGTTAGCTTTGTTGTATTTACTTCTTAAAAATTAAGTTGTGTTTTATTTCTTGTCAGTGGCAGTTTTGCACAATGTCATAATTATCAGAGAATAATTCCTGTTCTGTCCTCAGAGAGAGGCAGAGAGGTCCACGTGTAGCTCCTTCTCTTACCCTTTTAATGCAGTCTGTCTTGGTCTCTGAGGTCCAGTGTGTGCTTCAGCCTCACCCCTGTGTTGTAGGATTCTCTCAGTCATATCGTGTTCTTGAATAGAGGTCGGTTGTTCTCGTGAGGGGGAGGGAAGTTAGGAACCACCTATGTTGCCATCATGGTGATGTCACTCCTAACCAACTCCAAAGAATAATTCCTGCATATCAATCACTGGTTGAGTTCCTCTGGAAGTATACAGGATATAAAATAAGGATCTCACCCCTACAGATCAGGTTGTGAAGTCATCTAAAATCACACAACAAATCACAAAGCAAACATATCAGTATGCAAAATGGTACATTAGTCCATACACAGGACCTGGGGGAACGACTTGGAATAGGAAAGATGAGTATCTGGCACAGTGAACCCCTCCATGTGTTGACTTGTCAGCTGAAACAATCATGGTGAAGCCTACTCCATGCCCCTAACCCCTCAATTGTTCCATCTTGGTGACGAGGACTTTCCTTTATAGCACTAACCACAATTAGCATAGCTGTAAATTGATATGTGTGGCTATATGTTCAACATCTCTCTCTTCAATAGACAATTGTTGTTGTTATGGAAGGGATTCTAGAAAATGTAAGCACTGAGTCCAGATTAACTTTGTGTTCCTTTGTGAGAGCTCCACTTCAGCAGAAAAGCAAAAACATATTTAGAGGAAATGAATACAAACCATGTCCCCTGAGGACTGTTAAGACATAGCATACTTAGCAAGGGGAGAGTTATGGCCTTGAAATACCCAAGTATCTTTTGTTTTTAAATGTGGAATCAACACTGTAGGCTGTCTGTATGGATGAAAGTGGGAACAATGAGTTGAAACTCTGGAAGGGGTCCAGCTCAATGCCAAGAGCAACTTCCTAACAGTTTGAGGACTTCAGGGGTAGAATGACCTATGTGGGGTTTCACAGATGATGTAAGTAGAGAATTTACTGGCAGATTAAAGCAAAGCTAGATAGTAATGAGACATACTGAGTATTGAAAGTTGTGAGTACTGGAAGATTGGAAAACTGCAAGTGTCCTTGGGGCAGTGATCCATTCTGTCTGTCAGTTTTCTTACCTGTGGGGTCGTAATAGAAGTTTTACAACATGCAGTTGAGAAGATTTCATGGTATGAGCACGAGTTTAGGTACATAGTAAGAACTTACTAAATGTTAACTACAATAATTAACTGATATTTGAGATCACTTTCAATTTGGGCATTCTATGATCCTTACTGATCTCTTTCTATATTCTCTTTTAGTCAAGCAGAAGAAGAAAAGAAAAAGAAGGAAAGTGAGTCAAGAAATAAGAGACAATCTAAGAACACAACTTCCTTTGAGGTGAGGGAAACTTTTCCAAAAGTCAGAGGCATGTGGACCTGGGCTCCATAGATGGCATTCAGGAAACTCATAAATCCCCTGAAGCTGTAGGAAACGTTTGTACAGTTTGTGTTTGTTTACATGTGAGCATATACACACATGCATGTGTGACTATTTCTAGGTTAAGTGTTTATAACTTTCATCCTTAAAAAATAGTCATGTCTTCTAAGACCTATTCTAAAATAAGTCACTTGCTGATCCCCATTTGAGAAAAAATGCAGCTGTTTTGCCAGTCTGATCCAACCTATGTTCAAGACCTCGAACTTCCTTCCTCAATTTCACAGGAATTGTGCAGCGAATACCGCAAATTAAGGAAGAATGGACAGCTTCTCTGCACCAGAGAGAACGACCCCATCAAGGGCCCAGATGGGAAAGTGCATGGCAACACCTGTTCCATGTGTGAGGCCTTCTTGTGAGTAAAGTTCAGGACTGCTGATGGTGGGGGAGAAGGAACCGAGCGAAGTTTTCAAACATTTGTGAATAATCAGTTGTGAATAATGCATTTTTCTCTTCAGTACAGCAGTCATTTTGGGGTGTCACATTTAAATGAACTAAACACACACACACACACACACACACACACACACACACATTAAAATACAAAACCTAAAAGCAAGTGGAGAGCTTTCAGATGATGATGATGATTGCGATATAAAGAGATTTTAGAGAGAACTCAAGATCTTTGATTCAGAGAAGAGAATACTCTGTGGTAACCACACTAATTGCTTTTTAGTTACTTGAAGGATTATCAGCTAAAATAGGAAATGGATGAGATTACATATAAAATATCATTATGGTGCATGGCAGGTTTTAGGAGAGTGTTTTAGTTTACTACCTTTCTTCTTACTCATTCTGTGTGATCTTAAGAAGTAGAGTTAAAATGGATGAGAGCTATAGGGACACAGATTTGAGTGTAACACAAAGATGAACTTTGTAATATTTGAAATAGGTGAAGCCTGTTTTAGGAACAGTGGAAGTTGGATCCTTGTTTACAGGGGACTAAAGGGTAACTGTAGAATAAATGGCATGATGTATTTTCACAAAAAAAGAGTCTATGATATTCCTTAAGGCTTTGATCTTTGTCCCAAGAAACACTCCAATTGATTTGCTATAAACTCAGAATCTCTGAAAGGATTCATTCAGTCTTTCCCAGTAGAGAACAATATTTGTCCCATAGTGGTTGGGCATGGAAACATTAAAAACCTCTTAGATGGAAGTCAAGATGATGAACATATAATCATTATAACCAACATTTATTTAATGCATATCATCGACAAATATTTGCAAAAAGCTTTGCTGCCTAATCTCATTTGATCTTCAAGACAAACATGAAATAGATCTTTCTTACATTATCACAAGTTATAGATGACAAAATAAAGGCCCAGAGGAGTAGGGAAAGTTAGAAACATTAGTGCAGGAAAAAAAAAAATGAAGAAAATGATGTTTCTCACCCTATGGTATAGATAGAAGATAATCATTTAGCAATGCCATTATCAACTTCTAGTAATTATATTTGCCTGAATTTAGGCTTGTTTCAGTCTGTTTTTCTGTGTCTGTACATCAGTCTTTCAGTGATGAGGAAGGAATTCTGCCACCTAGTGGTCAGCTCTGCTGCTTCCTCTGATGATTTCCCAGGATGGAAAGAAAATGCTTCTTAAATATTTTAGTCAACTTAGACTCATGGCAAAGTTTAGGTCAGTTTCCATATAAAAAAGTATGAGAAATCTCATAATTTTGGAACTATTTTAGTACTTTTCTCCCATCCCTATAAAAATTCCTTATCAAGGGGACCCTGGGTGGCTCAGTCGGTTGGGCGTCCGACTTCAGCTCAGGTCATGATCTCGGGTCATAATCTCAGGTGTGTGGGTTTGAGCCCTGCTGACGGCTCAGAGCCTGGAGCCTGCTTCAGATTCTGTGTCTCCCTCTCTCTCTGCCCCTCCCCTGCTCATGCTCTGTCTCTCTCTGTCTCAAAAATAAACAAGAACATTAAAAAAAATTTTTTTTAATTCCTTATCAAAAAGAAATAAAGTTTTATTTATTACCTCATATTTTATGGGTATGTTAGCAAAGGCTGTTGCCTTTTTTGAGAATCCTTCTTCCCTCCATGGTCTCGTCTTGCAAACATTCATACCAAATGCAAACTGTCTTTTCACCTTTTAAGGAAGTTTAATTTGATCAATGGGAGCAAGCCTTATGTTGATTGAAACATAACCTAATTTTTACATATTATCTAAAACATTTTGCATTTTAAAATTAAAACTTCTTACATATTGTTTAATTTTTTTTCCGTCTGTACACCAGGATTAAATTGTGCTGTAGATTCAATTATGCTGAACTCAGTTTGCAGCCCTGTTAGTTATCCAGAATGGTTAAGATCCATCACCCCCACTTTATTTCCATCATATGCCTGTTTTGGGAGGATTGACTTGTAATAATAATTACAGTGATGATGACACCGATTGCTTTTGACAATCACTTTATCATGTACCGAATACTTATTCTACTTGTTTTACATGTATTAACTCATTTAACACTCACAACAATCCTATAAAACTAATTTCATTGCTACTTCTCTTATCCCTCCCTTCCCCTTCTCCATTTAAAGATGAGGAAGGCACAGAGAGGGTCAGACATTTCTTGTGATCCTTCTGCAGTTTGACTCCAGAGTCTGTCCCCTTAACCATGCTTGACTGCCCCACAGAAACCAAATATTACCAAAGTAGAAGGAGTTATCGCAGATGCAAAAGAATCCGTAAACAGGAAATATTATTGCAGCCTTTGCTGAGGAGCTAAATGGGTTTTACTCATGAAGGGACTTTTTCTTACAGACTATTATCTTGAGGTAAAGTGAATCATTTCAGTTTATTATCCACTAAAATGACAAACTGCTATGAGTGGATCTTTGGGGGTGTTTGAGACCTGTTAAAGCAACGGATGATCAACCTGTACACGTTAAGAATCTACTCTGTTAAGACCTATTTCTTCTTTTTCTCTCTTTTTCTTCCCCTGCTCCTTACAGTCAGCAAGAAGAAAGAACAAGAACAAAGACTAAAAGAGAAGCTACAAAGGTAATTTTCTCAGGACTGCTAATGCTATGCCTTGACATTTTTTTCTCCTTAAAGCATTCTAGATATCTCATTAGCAGAAATGTTTTCCTTTTCAATTGTCGTGCCTGAAATGAACAACAACAAAAACCCTGAAAAAAAGGTCTTGATTGGAAGTTTCCAGAGTATCAATTATATTGCATGATAATTCAAATTTTGAGTTTCATTTTATAAAAAGTAGAGGGTTAACTTACTTGTTAAGGTATATTCTCCATATTTGGCTTTTCTTAGATTTCTGTTGTCAGGCACAGATTATTAATATCAATTTTTACAATTTACTAATTTCAGTTTACATCATTCCAACCTCTATTATTTCAAATACACAGTTCAATGTCCCTATTGCTTTCATTAGTCCAATTTATAAAACAAAGTACACATATATTACCATATTTTATCTTTCTCACCCTCTAAACATGGAGAAAGTACTAATATTCTCATCCTAGTTAATAATTGTTAAATCCTTTGACTTTCTAATTATTCTTAATCTACTGTACATGATTAATTTTATAAGCAGCACAATAAAATCTGTCCATATATGATATTGAAATACTCTTATATAATGGCCATAAACAGGATTTACCTTTATGTGTTTTATTTCCTAACAGCTGCAAGGTGTAAGCCTACTATTTATTTGGGGGAAAGTTGACACAGTTTAAAAGTTGACCTTTAAACTGACTCACTTGCTCATTAACTTTCTTTCTGTTAGTTGGAGCCATCTTTTTATTTTAAACTGAACACTTGTTTTATCCATAATATCTGATCAGCTGCTAAGTCATCTTAGATTTTCCAAATGGTCCTAAACCATTTTTCCTTCTCTCTGCTTCTCTTGTACCTCTCCTGTATGAAATCTGCATCCCTCTGCTTTATCAAGTGACTCCCACAAAGGTGTCAGTTTCTCCAAGGGATCATACTTGTTCTCTCCTCCATATCTTTTTTTGAAATATGTCTTTATTTCTTAGTTTGGGCATCATTTTCTTTTCTTTCTCGGCCTTCTAAAGACAAATTGAGGTTTACCAATAATTTTTGGAGACTATATTATTATTTTAATTTTTTCTAGCTTTCTTAAGATTTAATTGACATATCACGTTGTATAAGTTTAAGGTGTCTATCGTGTTGATTTGGCACGCTTATATATTATAAAATAATACTCCCATACCATTACCTAACACTTCCATCACATCACAAAATTACACAAATACATTTCTTTTTTTATGGTGAGAACATTTAGGATCTAGTCTCTTAGCAACTTTCAAGTATACTGTATTGCATACTATTGTATCGTTAACTGTAATTACCACACTCTACATTAGATCTCCAGAACTTAATTCATCTTTAAATGGAAGTTTATAACTTTTAACCAACATCTCCCTATTTCCTCCACCCCACCCAGCCCCCGGAAAGTACCGTTCTACTTTCTGTTTCTATGAGTTCAGCTTTTTTAGATTACACATATGAGTGAGATCGTACAGTATTTTTTGTCTACCTCACTTATTTCACTTAGCAGAGTTCCCTCTAGTTTCATCCAAGTAGTTGCAAATGGCAGGATTTCCTTCTTTTTTGTGAAGGTTGACCAGTATTCTCAGTTCCTCCAAGAAGCCTCTTCTTCTAGGTCCATTGAACCCCCCTCACCTTTGATCATTCAGTTAATAGACTTTGATATGTAACACAACACAAACATACATTTTATATTGTTCTCTACCAATTTTGTCAGCCTTCTTCTGCACCTAGATTGTAAGCAGTCTCAGGGAAATGATGATGTTAAATATTTCCAGACCTGCTCTGGTGCCAGGACAATGCTGAGTTCGTGATGGAAGTTTTGTAAATACTTACTGATTTACTGCTACACATAATCACTCTTCCTTTTTCTTCTTACTCTGCATCACTTATTCCTCAGAATAGGCAAAGGAATAGTCAGGGTAAGAAATCATTCTCAGAAAATATTTTCCAGGAGCTCTGCAGTGAATTTCAGAACCAGGTGAGGAATGGGACGCTTATATGCACCAAGGAGAATGACCCTGTCCGTGGCCCAGATGGCAAAATGCATGGAAACAAGTGCTCCATGTGTGCAAGTCTATTGTGAGTACCTGTGCTCATCTGTTCTACTGCATCTCTTTATTATCCATCACGTCTGAGTCTCAGTTTCTTTAGAAATGTGTAGAATATATGCCATGGGTTGTGTGCTAGGTAAGCTGAAAAGCACATGGACAAGGCAGGAAGTAATATTGAATCACACAGTGACAATGTGATTCTCTATTCAGTTCTCTTTCTATCCTCTAGGTAAGTCATGGGAAAGTTTTAATTTAGTGCTGGTATGTTTGTAACACTTGATAATCATCATTCATAACAAAGAGGGAGCAGAAGTTTGATGATCTGGATGCAGTGATATCATTGGTCTCTCTCCCACCTCTGACATTTTATGATTCTGTGAATATATTCAAATATTGGCTAAGGAAGAACCAGTTGAACAGAGATCTATGAGGCCGGTGTGCAAGAACTGTTAGAATAACCTGAATGAGAAATGGAATAGAGAGAATTACATTTATCCTTTTAGGAACATTACCATGCCCAGGTGAGATAAATACTTTGATAAGTGGTTTAGTGTAGAGAGTAAAACCCCTAATAGGCAGGGCCATGTAATAGGTGTTTATTGAAATGTCTTCTTGTGAAGCCAGGTCCAGGGACTTTTTTTGCTGCTGTTTTGGTGAGTCGGACCTGAGCTCCATTGTGTGGAACAGTATAGGAGAAATTGATTATTACCTCCTCTGGTTCTCCTCCTCCTTAGATTCTTAGTCCTCTACAGAGTCTCACGCTAAAGTAAATGTTGAGGAAAATGTTTAATTTTTTTTATTATTTTTTTAATGTTTATTTATTTTTAAGACAGAGAGAGAGCATGAACGGGGGAGAGTCAGAGAGAGAGGGAGACACAGAATCCGAAGCAGGCTCCAGGCTCGGAGCTGTCAGCACAGAGCCCGACGTGGGGCTCCAACTCACAGACCGTGAGATCATGACCTGAGCCAAAGTCGGAAGCTCAACCGACTGAGCCACCCAGGAGCCCTGAGGAAAATGTTTAAATAGTATCTGTTGAAAGAGGTGCAAAGTTGATTTCTGTCTTGTAACTTTTTGCATGTCCTCGCCCAATCTCAGGTATATGCACATAGCTCCTTAAAGGAAAGGTTGACACACTAGGCCAGTAAGGCAGGCGATGGGCTCAGATTCAGGAAATCAAGGGTCTTCTCTTACTTGCTCATTTGTTCATTCTGTGGAGATGACCAGATATAATGTCATCCATGCTATAGATTTTCAAGCTTTGATAAGCTGTGTATCAGTAGAACATGGCAAGAATGCCAGAAGCTTAGGCTCTTGATCAACCTCAAAATGTTAGTTGTTGAATTTTCTTGGGCTTGGATCATTATTATA
Source organism: Acinonyx jubatus (assembly GCF_027475565.1). Classification (NCBI taxonomy): domain Eukaryota; kingdom Metazoa; phylum Chordata; class Mammalia; order Carnivora; family Felidae; genus Acinonyx; species Acinonyx jubatus. Next base: position 121,890,344 of record NC_069380.1, read on the forward strand.
CTTTAAAACGTGAATTCAACTTGAATATTAATGCCCTTAAAATAATATCTAAAGTTTTAATTTTATAGTGAAACGTGGTTTACTTTGACTAGGGCCCATCATCTGACTTGGTATCACCTCTGCTTTGATCATTGATATGGTTGTTATTTACACGGGAAGAGTTGCACAGTTTAGAAAAATCAAGGCAATGTGGCTTGCCTAAAGTCAGATCACTAAAGTCACTGACTGATAGAAAAAGACTACATGAGGGTCACATACTGATAAAAAAAAAAAAATGCTAGTTTTATTTTTTTAAGGAGAATTGTAAACTACTGAATTATTTATTTTTTATTATTATTGTCTGCAAAGTAATAGCACCTCTTAGACTGGATAAATTTGTACCGAAGAGTGAATCTGACCTTGTCTCGAAGATCCTCATTCCTTTTTAAAATACATTACCAAAGAGAATCGAAAACTGTACTTAGCTTGTATCTTCTTTATTTTTGATTGCAGCAAACTTGAAGAAGAAGAGAAGAAAAATAATAGCAAGGAAGGAAAGGAGAAAGTAGGAGCTGAGAAAGTGAAGAGAGAAGCAGTCCAGGTAGTTGTTTCAGGCCATCAGAGCCACATAACTGTTCCATTCTCTACAGGCAAGCCTCCTGCTCCCACCTCCTTATCCCATGTCCTTAGTAACTTCTCGGACTGAGGACATGTATTGGATTCTCGTGTATAAGGAGATCTCTTCTTCCTATTCAGTTTATTCACTCCAAGTATGATTTAGTTGCTTGTGCATTTGAGAAGAAGTCAATCACCATTTTCTCCACTTACCATGTGAATTGTAGTATCCCAAAAAAGAAGCATATACAGATTGCTATCTTGTATGAATGCAAATCAATAGAGGCAGATTTCAAAGTTTTCTCCATATCTTTTTATATAAGCACGTTTAGTTCAAAACAAATAAAATAAAAAACAAAACAAAACAAATAAAACCTAAATTTTAATCCCAATTAATTATCTGTGAGATTTTGGGAAAATTACTGAACAGCATTTTTGAGCCTTGGGTTTACATTCTCACGTAATGATGATGATGATGGTGATGACTATTAATTATTTAGTTGCTGGCATATGTCATGTGATATAACAGTTTTATGTCTGATCTTTGTAGTAACCATTCAAAGTATGTGATTGTTATCTGTATTTTATAGACGAGGACTCAGAGGCTCAGATAAGAAGTTAGGAAATATATATAGTTAAAAATTTGAGAGCTAGCCATTGGACCACACGTTCTGGCTTGAATGCCCATGATGCGCCTTAGATTTTGCACCTTATCACCATTTGTATCATTTTTACAGGATGTGTCTCAGATCTTCATTGTTCCTCTCCTGTGTCCTTTTCTAATTTGGAAGACCTCACTCCTTAGTGTTCTCTCTGCTCTCATCTTTATTTCCTACAATCTACCCTTAACTCCAAAACCAAAGCAGTTTTGCAAAACATAAGGCAATCTGTGCCACCCATGGCTTCTAACTTACTCAGAGTAAGAACCAAGGCCCTCTTAGTGGCTTATAATCCCACCCATGATCTGACCTCCGCCACCTCTCAGGCCTCATTTCCTATTTTGTACCCATTGCTGCCCTTGTGCCAGCCCTACTGGCCACCTTGTTGTTTCTCGGACATCCCAAGCATTAATTCAAGGTATCCCATCTCATGGACTCAGTCACCTTGTGGTTAAAGACCTGGGCTGAGACTGTCAGGGCTCAAATACTGGCTGTCTCCCTACCAATAAGGCAGACAGTTAACATTTTTGCATCTTAGTTTCTTCACTTATAAAATAATAAACTATATTTATGTATATTATTTTTATGAAGTCCCAAGGAACTTACCCATATATAACAGCACATGTCTTAAGTCTTCAATATTATACACACAATGAACTTTACTTTCTATATGGTTTTCCTCATACTCAGATATGATTGTCCTTGTCTTCTATCTGTCAAAATTCTGGCCACTTTCCATGGCTCGGAATAAGTATTAGCTGCTCTCCAAAGATTTTCCCCATTTATACAATATACTTAATAGCTCTATCATCTATTATGCCAGAAATTTTCCTTTATTTCTCAATTATCTCATTCTTTTTATTCCAAGTTATAGATGGTTCTATGCATTTTCTTCAAAGACTCTAAACACTCTGTATTTGCTTTTTATGATTGCTCTAACAGATTATCACAAACCTGGTGGCCTAAAGCAAAACAAACTTCCTGTCTTTGGTTCTTTACATTAGAAGTCTGACCTGGGTCTCAGTGAACTAAATCAAAGGGCTGGTAGGGCTCTGTTCCTTTCTGGAATCTCTAGGGGAGAATTTGTCTCTTTGCCTTTTCTTACTTCTAGAAGCAGTCCATGTCCCTTCCATTATCTTCAAAGCCAACAACATCACATCTCTGACTGTTGTTCTACAGTTGTGTTTCCCTCTCCATCTCTTCTGTCTCACTCTTCCTATTGTTAAGGACTGACCCTTACAGTTACATTGGACATACCAGGATAATCCAGGAGAATCTCCCCATCTCAAGGTTCTTAACTTAATTACACCTGCAAAGTTCCTTTTGCCCTGTAAGGTAATATGATCACAGGCTCTGGGTGTTAGGACTTGGACAAATAGGAGGGATGGGAGCTGTTGTTCTGCCAACCACAAATTTTTTACAAAAAGAACAATAGATAATTCTTTCTTTCTTTACTTCTCTTTCTTTCTTTCTTTCTTTCTTTCTTTCTTTCTTATTTGTATTTTTTTAGAGAGAGAGAGTGCAAGTGCAAGTGGAGAAGAGGGGCAGAGAGAGAGAAAGAGAATCTTAAGCGGGTTCCATGCTCAACATGGAGCATGATGTGGGGCTTGATCCCATGACCGTGAGATCATGACCTGAGCAGAAATCAAGAGTCTCAACTGACTGAGCCACTGAGGCACCCCTGCTCAATTCTTCTTTATGTATCTCACAGTATCTAGCCCAGAATAATATTTGAGTTGAATTGAAGGTTTTCTAATGAACTAAGTAATTGTAATCTTATACTCCAGATAATGCGTGACCTTAAAAAGTCCCTAAAAAGCATCTTGGCTAATGTTGACCTTCTATATCACCATTTTGATGTATCTGCTATGTTTGGGGGCGTTGTATCATAGGTTTTATAGGGGGTAATGTAGAGGAAGTTTTCCAGTATTTAGTTACCTGATTCTTAAATCCACCCTCATTTGGCAGGAGCTGTGCAGTGAATACCGTAACTATGTGAGAAATGGACGACTTCCCTGCACCAGAGAGAACGACCCCATTGAGGGCCCAGATGGAAAAATGCATGGCAATACATGCTCCATGTGTGAGGCCTTTTTGTGAGTAGAACCGCAGCCACTGCTGCTGAGTGTGAGAGAAGATAGGCCTGGGACAGGCAAGGGAGGTGATTTTGAAGGTTTTCTCTAGGAGGTAGATATGGAAGCTATCTTTGCGTTATTTTCAAGGATTTACAATTAAAAAGCCATATCCTTAGCACATTTCTTTGAGGTGTTCTCAGTGTTCTAAACTGTACTTGAATTGTTCCAGGGAGTACTATGTGCTAAGGGCAAAGTCCCCCAGAGTTAATGGCATACAAGGACTGAGAAATCTGTTCTCTGCTTACATACTACCATGAATAATCCAAAGATGTGATCGTTAGGTGCTAACAAATGGAACATTTGCTAACATCTAGTAAATATTTTCAAGCATCCTCATTGCTTTCTGGGGAGAAAAACCATATCTTTATTTTCCAGAAAAATGTAGTGGTAAATTTGCTTACTGGTTTGCTATGACATGTGTGTCTTATTCTTTAAGCAACATTAAACACAGAAAACAATATGGACAGGTGTGCGTTTACTCTCCTACTCCCAAGCTGAGTTGGTAGAGGTATGGAGGTAATGGGATATTTCTATCTAGAGAGAGTTCCCATTTAGGATAACATGTACTGGGTACTAGGAATGATTCTTCTCCCTCCCCCTCCTGCAGCCAGCAAGAAGCAAAAGAAAAAGAAGAAGCTGAATCCAAAGCAAAAGCTAAGAGAGAAGCTGAAAAGGTAGTTGTCCTGGAAGTTTAATACCACACTGAAAGATGAGGTTTTGCAGTTTCTCTGTAAAAATAACATGCAATTACTGAAAGCCTGTGTCAGAGAACTCAAGGTTCATCGAGTCTAGGAATTGATACAATTTTCTTTAAGGATCAAATAGTAGATATTTTAGGTTGTGGCCATCCAGTCTCTGTCACAACTCTGCTGTTGTAGCTGTAAAGCAGCCGTAGATGATATGCAGACAAATGGGCATGGCTATGTTCCAATAAAACTTTATTTATTTAAGGAGGTGGTGGGCCAGATTTTGCTTACAGGCCATAGTTGGCAAACATATGATTTACTTCATTCCTGAGTTTTAAATGAAGGTTTAAAATCCAGAGAGAAGGAAGAACTTGCTTACAAAGGCAGTGGGACTATTGGTATCTGAATCCACATCTTCATATTTCAAAGTACTCACAGTTAAAAAATGGAAACAAAAGAATTGTAACCTAGACCTCTGGACACCAAATCTAGCATTACTCCTAACCCACCATGTAGTTTTCGATGACCACATTTGGTGAAATCAGTTGTTTTCCTTGCTTTACCTTTATTTCTGGTGACAGCATTTGGGGGAAAATAAAAATAATACATTGGGTACACTAGGATAATCTAGGATAACATTTTCTTGGCTTCAAAAAGACTGATTCCAAGTGTATTTTTTCAAATTTGTGGTCATTTCCTTGCCCCCATCAAAAACGAGTCTTATGTGTGATTGCAGATTCAGTCTGGATTTGGGGATTACACCTCAAGGAAAAAGGAAAAGAAACCTCTTTTTAAATCGTGTGTGTTTAGGGGAGGGTGGGTGATGGGTATTGAGGAGGGCACCTTTTGGGATGAGCACTGGGTATTGTATGGACACCAATTTGACAATAAACTTCATATATTGAAAAAAAAAAAAGAAAGAAAAAATAAATAAATAAATCGTGTGTGTTTAGTAGGAATTGATTGAAAAATTCAATCGCCAGGAAAAAATATATCTATAGGTCATTTTTTGTTGTTTCTAGGAAGCACTTAGTAGGAACCCAACAAAGTAATTTATCAGAAAATACCCCTACTCTTGCCCTTTCTCCTCCTTTAGGATACATGCAGTGAATTTCGGAGCCTTTTGCAAAATGGAAATCTTTTCTGCACACGAGAAAACGATCCCGTGCGTGGCCCAGATGGCAAGACCCACGGCAACAAGTGTGCCATGTGTAAAGCTGTCTTGTGAGTACACAAATGAAGCCCCTGCTGTGAGCTGGCAGATATGGTGGAAGGCAAAGAGCCAGGATAATAATATACATTGTGTTTGTCCTTTCTTTACATATAAAAGGAGCAAATTATTATCTGTAGAGCATTTTTAGGCAAATCTTCCTCTATAAAGGCCAAGATTTACAATTCTAGAAATAGACAATATATCTAGGTTGTTATATTCTCTCCTAGTTCTGGGGTAGAGCCTACCTATTAATAGATCACAACATCTTTCTTGGTAAAATTTTAGGTCCTTTGCTGTCAGATGGATCCCTTCTCTAGATTATAATTACCACTGGGAATATAATACACATATTTTGCTATCAGTCTAACTCTTCTACCTACATTTTTTAAAATATCACATTTTTCACAGAATGAAAATAAATTCTTTATACAAAGCTCAGAAGTACACATAAAATATTTAACTCATTTAATAGCCATTTACTATCTACAATGTACAATGTGAATAATGATTGTTCATAGATGGATTAAATAATCTTCTCAGAAATCATATAGTTGACTAAAGATTAGACATGGGTACAAGTTAGTAAAATATGAGGGAGGAACTGCTAAATGAAAAATGATGTGTACAGTGTATTCTGGTACTTCAGGGAAGAGAGAGTTAATAGGAAGTTTTATGGGGGAATAGAACTGGTCTTTATAATTTGGATAAGATATGAACTGTACAGGAAGGAATGAGAGGGGCAGAGGGCAACAGCATGGGTAAAGCTCTGAAATTAAGAAAACAGTAATCTGAACAACAAAGAGCAAGTCATGTAGTTTAGTTAGAACTTAGCCACTTTGTTGGCTTTGAATGCCAGATCAAGGATTTTGAAGTCAATGCTATACATAGTGGGAAGCTGCTATGTCTTTTCGCGGGTAAGAGAGTAAGTGGCATAAAAATGGTTCCTTTGGGAAGATTCATACGTCACCAATAAAAAGGGGGGGAAGAGAAGGAAAAGACTAAGATTCAGAATGCTACTGGTGATGGTAGGGGTTTTCAGGAATCCAGGAGCCACTAGATCTCATCAGAGCCAGAGGAATAAGAGGGAAGGTGAATGGATCAACATGGGAGATGTGAAAACAGTGTCACAGTGTCAACAGCCATGGGGGTTGCAGGGAAGGGGACAGAGATGGCTCTAGTGTTTTCTTCTTCATGGAAAGTAGAGAATCCAGGAGCAAGGACACATTTGGTGGAGGAGGTAGTTCTTGTTGGACCTCTTGAATATGAGGTGTTTGAGAAGAATCCAGCTGGAGAGTCACAGTGAGCATTTAGGAAGTGGTAGTAAACCGCTCACGTGGCCTTGCTTGTGTTTGTGTACATGTTGGTTTTCCTCTACAGTAGTGAGAGCTCTTCTAGGCAGAAGGACTCCATGTAATTCGTCTTTCTATTTTCAAAGGAGGGCCTGCAACATAGTGGATGTTCAGTAAATGCTGGTGGATTCTGTACAAATCTATTTGGGTCACACGATGAGCAACTCACAGAAATGGGCTCCGCTCTCTGTAATCTGTTATTCCGTACTTCCCCCTTTCTAATTTCCAGCCAGAAAGAAGATGAAGAAAGAAAGAGAAAAGAAGAGGAAGATCAGAGAAACGCTGCGGGACATAGTTCCCATGGTGGTGGTGGCGGAGGAGGGAAGGCGCAGGTGAGAGGACCTCTAATTTCCACGACCAGGGTGGACGCAAGTATCTGACAAGAGCACCGTGGCAGAGCCTGGCATAAAGGGGAATGAATGTCAGGCTGAGTTTGAAAGCATTCTCTGAAGGACAGGGGAGTTTCCCCTTGAAACTTCAGGGTAATATCTCAGCAAATTTTAGTCTCTCTATGGCTCGTTTTGATTTCTTTAACCCTGGAAATAATGAACATGATGACCTCATCCCAGTCTCCTGACCCCTTTTTATATAGTGTAGCTCTCAGGCCATTAATTGATCATAAGACTGTTAGGTGGTATAAACATGGAGATAGTCCTCAGCAGCATCACATGCTCTTTGTTTTCTTCTATTATTCTCTTTCCTTCGATAGGGTCACTTTTTCAGGGCATTTTTTCTGTTGATCCAAGGCAGCATAATATGGTGAAAGAGCATGGTTTTCAGACCCTACAACCCATTATGCAGCATTGAATAAATTACTTCATGTCGCTGAACTCTAGCTTCCCTTATCTAGCAGTACTCTTACAGGGACAAAATAAAATAATTTAGGCAAGTTTTTAGCACATTTTCTGAGACATTTTTAAGAGTCAGAATGACAGTGTTGCCTATAAACCCAGTCCTTGGGCCTGTGAACACTACTGCATAAGATTACAGCTGCTTGATTTCACTTCTTACGACCTTAGGATATCAAGATCCTCTCTTTGCTTCCAGATCTGACACAGGCCTGACATATGTCTTTGATAAATTCTGGCTATTCTGCTTTTCTATCTTTTCTCCTTAAGGAGGCTACATCCTCACTCTCAAGAATGAGCACTCAAAAGTCCCCTGTTTGTCTTCTCCACAGTTGTCTTGAGCCTGTCTTCCTTAGCATTTTGTATAACTTTGTACTTTCTTCCAGCAATTCTTTCTCCCTTCTGTCTACACCAGAGGTCAGCTTTTTTTTTTCTTCTGTAAAAGGCCAGATAGCAAATATTTTAGGCATTGTGAGTCATATGGGCTCTGTTTCTCCTATTCCATTCTGACATTATTGTGGGAAAGCAGCCATAAATATATCTAAATGAATGAGTTGAGGGTGTGTTTCAAGTTTTGATTTGTAAAACCCCCATATATAAGAACAGCTGGATAGATTAGTCTTATAGGCTATAGTTTGCCGACCCTTCATCTGTGCTATTAAATCCCAGCCAGCTTTATAATTTCCTTGTGTAGAACCTTAGAAGCAACATCATTATGACAACTGACCTCTGAGAATATGGGTGATTCCAGTCCCTCTTTCTCTGTAGATAGCAGTGCTGGACATTGTAATAACAGAAACTCAAATTGTTTAATGAACTTAACAATGCAACAAACCAAGTAATCCAAGAGACCTACTCTCCTCTCCTTTTTCAGGACCAATGTGCAGAGTTTCGGGGAAAGATGCAAAACGGAAAACTCACCTGTACTCGGGAGCGTGATCCTGTACGTGACGCTGATGGCAAGGCATACAACAATAAATGTACCATGTGCAAGGAGATACTGTAAGTACTTCTTTCAGCTGACAGTCTCAAAGATAGTCCCCAGTTCCTCCTGAATGACTAGCTATTTCTCATTTACTTATAGCTCCCTCCTGAAAAATTATTTTTGTTAATTCCCAAGTATTATCTCTTTCCCTTATATCCCATGAGAAACAATGAGCATTAGCAATGGCAGCTAATCATTTGTCTGATTCCTAGTCTATTTTCTCTCATAATTCTGTGACCTGCAATTGCCATCATGATAGAGCATTTCTCTTTAGAACATATAATGCCTAAGTCCTGTGGAGAGTTCACGAAGGTCATTTGGAATAGTTGACCAGCATAGTTTAAGAGGGTTGTTTCTTGCCGTGTGTGTGGAACACATTTATTGCATAATCCAGAGTGTTTCTTCTGTGTGTTTTCCCATGGTGAGTGTACTGAATTGGAGTGCTTTCTGATCCAACTCAGCCACTCTTGATTTGTGTTACTGGGTCAAGGAGCATAACCACCCTTGTACACGGAGATAGTTTTCTGGGTGACCTTGATACGTACTCATAGTTTTAAAATTTGATGCATATATCATAATGATATTAATTATGACACTTAATTGATATGAATTTAATAAGTATTTAATGCTTCTCCACACATACATCTTTTTCACCTTTCTCCTTGAAAAGAAATTACAGTCTTGTGATAGTGTAGACCATGTGAGAAAATCTGATTAGTTCAAATGTTGCATTTTACAGATGAGAAAAACTGAAATTTTTCTTTTTTTAACTTTTTTATTTTGAGAGAGACAGACAGTGTGAGTAGGGGACAGACAGAGCGGGGCTGGGAGAGAAAGAGGGAGAGAGAGAGAGAGAGAGAGAGAGAGAGAGAGAGAGAGAGAGAGACTCCCAAGCAGGCTCTGCACCATCAGCACAGAGCCTAATGCGGGGCTTGAACTCACGAAACCATGAGATCATCACCTGAGCTGAAACCGAGAGTCAGACGCTTAACCGACTGAGCCCACCCAGGCGCCCCTGAAATTTTTTTAACTTCAGGGTCTCATGGGGAAGTGAACTTCAGAGCCGAAATCAGAATCCAGTTCCTCTGAATACTAGCCTAATATTTATTCACATTATGAAAATTTGTCAGTAGAAGCAGGGCAGTAGAGTAGAGCAGTGCTAGGGTTTTAGCATCAGATAATTTCAGCTTCATGTTCTGGACAGGTTATTCCACTTTCCTAGGTTTCCATCTGCTCATATTTATAATGGTGGTAGAGGCAACAATAATCATCATAGCCACTAGTGTTTGTTTTGAAAGGTAAATGAAAAGAACCAGGTAAAACTCTCTACACAGTGCCTTGCACAAAGAAGGCATTCAATAAATGTGAATTGTCACTATTAATGCCATCAGTAGTGTCCAGTAAATAATAGGCATCAGCATGAATAGTAATAAATAATAACTAATGTTACCATTTCCTGCACTACACTGTGTTGTCCTTTTGCACAACTTCTACTTTGCAGATATGACTAACATAACTGAGAGAGCATTTCACTTAGGACTTTGCTTCTTTTTGCCACATATATTAATAGATAATTTTGTTAAGGAACGAATGACAATTCTCCAATGCAAAAAATGTATAAGATAAAATTTTGTCAATATAATCATTGTCATCTATATTATAAGATACTCATCTGGAGTATTTAACAAAACACAACATAGATGGAATATTTTTTACAATCTTTAGAAATCACTCATCTGACAATGAATGGTTTTTGACTGTCTGCATTGTAACAGGCACTGGTCATGGACAAGCATTCTTCATGTGAACAAGACAAAGTTCCTGCCATGTAATTATAATGTAATATAGAACAGACAAGTTATAAATAAATAAACAAATAACTACATAGCACAGAGCTAGATGGTAATATGGAAAATAAAGCAGAGTAAGGCAACATAAGGGGAATGCAGTTGCTGCTTTATTTATGGTGTTCAGGGAAAGCCTGACGTGTGAGGGACACCCGTAAAGAGTAAGTGAAGTGAACCATGTGGACATCTAGAGGAAGAAAGTTTCAGGCAGAGCAAGAACCAGTGAAAACTTTTCAAGATGTAAAATTACCAAGCTGAAAAACAGAAAGGAGGTCAGCATGTCTCAAAATTATTGCATGGAAGATTGCAGAAAATGAATATGGGGACATTAAATAAGGCTTTTTTAAGGCCAAGAGAAAGATATTGGATTTTATTCCATGTGTGTTCAGAGGTCACTGGAGGCTTTTGATCAGAGCCATGATTATCCCTCGAGTGGCATTAAACTGAATCATTACAGTACCCTCTTCATCCAATAGTACTTGATTAAAATTTCATGACTTTATATTTGTTTGAATCTTCAGGATCTATTTTATTGCCACTTCCCTATTTCTTATACATGCAAAGGGAACTCCCTAAAAAGAATATATACATGTATATATGTTATATACATACATACACATGTTGTTTTGTGTACAACACCAAATGAAACTTGGAAAGAAAAGTAAATGTACTAGATCTTGAGCCAACTGCATCAGAATGACTGGCTTATTGAAAATCAGGCTACAGAGTCCCAGTCTAGATCTTGTTGGGATAGTCAGTGGATCTGGATTTTTTTAAATTTCACAGGTGTTTCTTAATGTGCATGAAAACTTAGAGACCACTGGCATAAATATTTTATCAGAAAAGAGTTTAAAAAAAAAAAAAACATGATCCTAAGGTATTTTCTAGATTACTTATCTTCTTTCTATCTTGGGTTCCATACTTTAAAAACGAATACCCTAATGGGTTGATCTACAAGTCAAGGCACTAGACTGGTGAATTGGTGAGGTATTAAAAACCACGACGTAGCATGAAAAGATGAGGACACTGGGCCTGAGACTTGAAACTTGCCTCTAACTATCTGATGAGTTAATATCGAGAAGAGCTAATGGGTTCAGCAAACTTGTTCTGTGTTGTCCTGGGATTGTGAAGACCAAAGGACGAAAGTTAAAGGTAAATTTGGACACAAATAAAGGAGACTTTGAAATTACTTGAGTTTGTCTACCTAGAATACCTACCTACCCTATAGACCCTGTGATGAGGAAGCTTCTTAATAACCAAGCTGACTCTCAGCTTTGAGGATGCACAGAGATTCTCTGTGAAGGAAATGTAGGATATGAACTCTAAGGCTCCTTCCAAGCCTGAGTTTCTACTAACAGGATGACTATTGACTCTTGTCTCTTTCAGAGAAAGAGAAGCAGAGGAAAATAAGCACTCTGACTATAGATCAAATGAGACTCAATCAGCATCAAAAAAGGTGAGTCACTAACTAGATTGTGATAAAAATGGTCTTTCTGTAAGTCAACACTTGGCTATCAAAAATACAGAAAGAGAATGTCAATGTTGCCAACTAAGATCTTTGCCCTAAGAAGGTCAGAAGCCATCATAAACGTCAGTATTGCTGATAACTTGTTCAGTGTGGAAATTTCATGCCAAACGGAAATCTTTCAGTCTAACAGATTACAAAGCACTTTTATAAATCGTAGTTTATTTAATTCTCTCAACAACCTGATCAAATACATTTTTTTAACCTTATTTTATAGATGGGGAGAATGAGGCTCAGCTGCTGTAACAAATTGCTATCGACAGTGGCTTGAAACAGCACAGATGCATTATCTTATATTTCTGGAGTTCAGAAGTCCTAACTGGATCTCACACTGTGTTAAAACTAAAGTGTCAGTAGGGCTGTGTTTCTTTGTGGAGGCTGTAGAGAAGATCTGTTTCGTTGCCTTTTCTAACTTCTGGAGGCTTCCTGCATTGGCTCATGGCCACCTTTAAACTGAGCGGTGTCCACTTGAATCATTTTCATGCAGTATCACTCTGATATTGACTTCCCTGCCTCCCTCTTTCACTCCTGAGAACCTTTGTGATCACTCTGAGCCACACAGATAATTTAGGATAATCTGTCACCATTTTAAGGTCTGCTGATTAGCAATCTTAATTCTATCTTCCACCTTAATTTTTCCTTGCCATGTAAGGTAGCATATTTATAGGTTCCAGGAATTAGAATCTGGTCATGTTTGTAGGTCATTTATATTGCCTCCCAGCAAGGTTAAGTGGCTTCCTGACTCTTGAGTCAAAATCTTCAGACTTTCAAGCCCAATCAAATACTATGTGAAAATAGTCATTTCCAATATCATCTTTCCTTATTTTTAGGATACGTGTGATGAGTTTAGAAGCCAAATGAAAAATGGACAACTTATCTGCACCCGAGAAAGTGACCCTGTTCGGGGTCCAGATGGCAAAACACACGGCAATAAATGTGCCATGTGTAAGGACAAACTGTGAGTATTTTTCAAAAATGGGGCTTTAATTGTGAATATTACAGTATAATAACCGTTTCTCCTTTCTCATCAGTTTGAGAAAATGACTTTTTTTTTAAAACAGATCAGGGTGCCTGGGTGGCTTAGTCAGTTAAGCATCTGACTTTGACTCAAGTAATGATTTTGTGGTTCATAAGTTCGAGGCCTGCATCAGGCTCTGTGCTAACAGCTCAGGGCCTGAAGCCTGCTTCGGGTTCCATGACTCTCTCTTTCTGCTCCTTCTCCACTCATGCTCTGTTTATCTCTCTCGCTCAAAAATAAATAAACATTAAAAAAATGTTTTTTAATGAAAAAAATAAAACCGATCTAATTATTAATGAGGTGTTTTTTCACTCTGCTGAAATGTTTTTGTTTTTTTTTCCCCCATTTTTTTCTTCAAGGGAAAGGGAAGCAGCTGAAAAAAAAAAGAAAGAGGAGGACAACATGAGAAACACAGGGGAAAAGAGCAATGAAAACCAGGTAGTGCGTGTTAGACATCCTAACACTTAAAGCTGGATGCTTGATTGTAAGGTTAATTCTTTCAACAAATATTGATGGAATGCCAACTGAACTCACTCATTGTGGGCATAATGATAAACAGGAAACCATGGCCAGATGTGGCAAAGAAACAGCATGTGAACCAGTGCCCTAAAAGCAACTCTGATGCACTTAACCACCTGTTTGCAGGACCAGTGACAAGTGTCAAGTTTTGGTTGTTATCAAGGGGATTTCTTCTCTGAGGTTTTAAAACAAACAAATAAACAAACAATTAAGCAAACAGACACCAAAATTACAAACAAGAAAGCAAATATCAAAAACTTGGAGCTCTGATGATAAATTCTTGACTTGGTGGTCCAGTGTCATCTTGTATTCAATTTGGGCTTTAAATTTTTTTTTAATTTTTTTAATGTTCACTCATTTTTGAGAGAGAGAGAGAGAGAGAGAGAGAGAGAGCTAGTGGGGGAGGGGCAGAGAAAGAGGGAGACCCAGACTCACTGAAGTCTGAAGCAGACTGCAGGCTTTGAGCTGTCAGCACAGAGCCCACTGCAGGGCTCAAACCCACAAACCGTGAGATCATGACCTGAGCCCAAGTCAGATCCTTAACCAACTGAGCCACACATGTGCCCCCAATTTGGGCTTTAAAAATAATGTTCAAGGAGCAATGGGGTGTCTTAGTCGGTTAAGCATCAGACTCTTTATTTCAACTCAGGTCATGATCTCCTGTTTTGTGAGCTTGAGCCCCATGTCTCTGTCTCTGTCTCTGTCTCTGTCTCTCTCTCTCTCTCTCTCTCTCTCTCAAAAATAAACATTAAAAAAATAATAGAAAAAACAATGTTCAGTGCTTTATAATACTAACACATAGACTGTGACACAGCACAATCTCCTCCAATCCATCTATGGACTCCAATTAGAAAAGAGAAATTGTGAAGTTTCCCCAGGGAAGTTTTCCCATTAATGAGGGAACTTTTCATTAGGTCTATACTGACTTACAAAATGAACCATGAATAGTAATTTTCATTTTTTAAAAATATGTTGGGCATGTGCATTTTGGTAAATGAATGGGCTTGAGAAAAGATTTTGTTATCCAACTCTAAATGATCTCTTCGAGCCATCTATTCTATTTGTAATCCTGGTCAATATTTTTCTTTTTTTAATATCTATTTTACAAATTTCAAACAAAAAATACTGTCTACATTCATATATGAAAAATATCCAGACATTGTCTGTGTGTGTTTTGTGGCAAAAAGAGAACTATGGTCTTACCTACAAATGCAAAGTAAAATTTTTCACAGAACACATGCATCATCATATAAACCAGCCCAGTAGAAACTTTTGGTTCTAGAATAAATGTCACGGGGATATAAAGTACACATGGGGAGTATAGTCAGTAACAATGTATTAACTTTATATGGTAACAGATGGTAACTAGATTTATTGTGATGACCATTTTGCAAAGTATGCAAGTGCCAAATCACTACGTTGTATACCTGAAACTAGTATAATATTGTATGTCAGTTATACCTCCTTAAAAACACTAATAAACAGGCCTTCCCAAAATCAATGCAGTAGGCGGTACTGTTGCAATTTTTCAGTTGAGAAAAACTCAAGGGAAGTTAACTACACAGAGGTAATAAATAGAAAAGCCGGAGATTGCACCCATAAAGCAAAGATTGCAATATGGTGCTATCATAAACATATAAGTGTGTGGCATTTGGAGTGTATGGAAAAGGAAATAATTCCAGCAACTCCCAAAAATGATGGCTGTGAGATATTTAGTATTTGGATCAAGTATTCAATTCCAGAGGACTTTTTTACTGCTGCAGTTAAAAGTAGTTCTGGAGTTGTTCATGGGTATCACACTTTAAAGAAAGAAGGTTAACTATCATCTAGGTTACTAGTGGTGTCTTTCAAGGGCATCTTCCCATATCTCTACTTTGGCTCTTTGAACTTACAGATTTCTGTAGATGTCCAAAAATTTCCAGATCCTTTGGACTCCGTTCCATTGCCTTTTTTTTAAGGTTCTTATTTTTCAATGAATGTACAAAGCCACATTACCTTCTTACAAGTGCTTAGGAGTTTTATTCTCTGCCAGGTGAAAGCCCAGAAGATGGGAAAGCTTGTTAACAGATTTCTGAACACAATTCCAATGTTGACTTTAATTACTTCATCACTTTGAGCCTTATTTTCTCATCTGTAAAATGAGGATAATGAATGTTTATCTTCTAGGGTTTTTTATGACAACCAAAGGAAATCCACTACAGCATACAACAAAATGCCTGGCATATGATTATACAGACTTGATTTTTGCCAAGAGAGCATCTTTCAGTTCACTCCAGGGCTTTTGTATGTGTGGAATATTACGTAGAGGTGCAGGGAGACAGGTGTAGCACTCAGCCTGCTGCAAATTGTGTTAACACACTACAGGCTGCCTGACACAGTAGTAAAATTCCACTGGGATGCTATGGAGAGGATTCTAACTTCATAAGCAGATATTGAATAAAGTTCCTTTGAAACACAGTCCATCTCCAACATTTTGTTGTCTCTAGATTTTTATTTCCCCCCTTAAGTATTATAAGTTTATATCTCGCAAGTTACACTTAAAGTTTTAGAGATCAGGGGCGCCTGGGTGGCTTAGTCGGTTGAGCGTTCGACTTTGGCTCAGGTCATGATTTCACGGTTTGTGAGTTCGAGCCCTGCATCTGGCTCTGTGCTGACAGCTCAGAGCCTGGAACCTGCTTTGGATTCTGTGTCTCCCTCTCTCTCTGTCCCTACCCTGATTGTGCTCTGTCTCTCTCCATCTCTCAAAAATGAATAAACATTAGAAAATTTTTTTTTAAGTTTTAGAGATCAGACTATCATGGTAACATCTCTTTTTTCCTCAGGATCGATGCCATGAATTCCGGAACATGGTGAGAGAGGGAAAGCTTATCTGCACAAGAGAAAATAACCCTGTTCGAGGCCCCGATGGCAAGATGCACGTCAACAAGTGTGCTATGTGTCAGAGCATATTGTACGTGAAGAGGTTTATCAATCACTTTGGCACATTGTGCTCATTTGTGAGGAGATAGTTATTTTTTTGTAATGTTTTTTTTGTCTCTTTTTTAATATTTATTTTTGAGAGAGAGAGAGTGAGTCAGGGAAGTGCAGAAAGAGAGGGGGTCAGAAGATCTGAAGCGGGCTCTGCTCTGACACTGGAGAGCCCAATGTGGGGCTCGAACCCACAAATCATGAGATCATGACCTGACCCTAAGTTCGACACTCAACCAGTGACTGAGCCACCCAGGTGCCCTAGAGATAATTCTTTTTAATTTAAAAGTTAAGACCCTGGGCATCACACATTAAAAATATAGTAGGCCTTCACTTTAGAAGAGGACAGTAAGCTTCTAGAACACTCTCATAAGAAATTTTCATTTTGATAATGAGAAGCATAATTGTACCTGGAGCATCTGGGACAGGGAGACAGCTGTTGTAAAGTGTGCCAAAATCACGGACTTTCAGGAGCTGAGGAACACGGGACATGCCAGTTCACTCTGCAGTGTTTCACTTCCTCTTATATATAAAGGAAGAAATTACTACATAATAGACTTTCTGTGGGGATTCAAGGAGATAATATTTTTTAAACATTTATAAACTTTAAAGCAATATAACTATATAATGAAAATGAATATTGGAGAGTTCAGTTCTAATTTAATAAGAAAAAGAAAAAAGAGAAATGAAACATCACACCACATGAGGGCCATACAAATATTTTACTAAGGAAAACATGCAATGACCTTCTAGGAGCATATATCATTCGGGTGACAGCATAGTAGCTGAATTTATGAAAGTTGATAACATTGCCACAAATGAATTATGACAATTCCAACAATTAGGACTCATTAGTAAATATATAGATAGATAGATATTAGATATTTTTTAGATACGAGAAAATGGTGTTAGATTTGCTAAGGTTTAGAATTAGAGAAATACTTAGTTTAAAAAACTCACTAATAACCCTATAAAAAAAAATGACCTAGGCTTTTTTATTCTGCAGTGAGCGAGAAGCTAATGAAAGAAAAATGAACGATGAAGAAAACTCAAACACCAAGCCCTCAAATGACGCAAAGGTTATTTTTTCTTAATGTGTATTTATTTCTGAAAGATAGAGCACGAGCAGGGGAGGGACAGAACAGAGAGAGGAGGACAGAGGATCCAAAGCAGGCTCCACACTGACAGCAGAGAGCCCGATGCTGGGCTGAGAACTCACAAACCGTGAGCTCACGTTGGACACTCAACCCACGGAGCCACGTAGGCACCCCACAAAGATTATTTCTTAAAAGATATGAAGATGACTATTTTGCCATCTATCCTCAGCATCTTACATTCTCCAGTTTTTTGATAATAAAAATGCTAATGTTTTGCTTCAAAGAAAAGAGACTCTGCTAATATTTGCATTTTGGTTATAACAACATTTTTTTCTGTCCTTAAGGTTTAACATTTTTCTCAATTTTGTAGAGAATTCTCCTGCAGTGTGTGTCCACTATTGCTTTATTCTCTCCTCTTTGGGAGAAATAGGGATTGAAAAATAGAGTATAAAAATCTTTACAACCTCAACCGCATGCTTATCTCTGACACTAAATGTGAAATGAGGTTTCAGGTAGTTTGTTGACATTGATTTTTACAATTCAGGTAATATAAACTAATTTCAAAGCTTCCTCTTCAGCTTCTCTCCTTGATCTCTTTTTTCTGTTTCCTCCAGATGGCTTTCTGAGCATCAATGACTTAATAGTGTGTATGTGTGATGCTGCCTTTTCTATTTACTTTTCAATGCAAAGAAGACATGTTCAGTCCTTTGCAATAATAATCACATTTGTAGCATTAGATTCCTGTGATATTGTCCTTGGGTCAAGAGTACACCTCATGTGGAAAATGAGAGAAAGGAAGAAAGGAAGCAAGGAAGGAAAGGGAGACAAGGGAGACAAGGAGATCTGTCAAGAATTAACCCCCTGCATTTTTGGGACCAGTGCAGAGAGATTCAGAATGAAGTGGGGGATGGAAAGTTTAAAGTCTGGGTGCTCCTTGGCCTACATTGTCAGGGGAAGTGCACTGAGTCTGAACTCAGAGCTAAGAAAAGACTTTCTGAAATCAAGTTTGAGAAAGCCACCAAGCCAAGAAGGGGGAAAATCCTGTTCACTTGCCCTTTCTCATTTTCTAGGATGAGTGCAGTAACTTTCGGGAGTACGTGAGGAATGATGAGCTCATGTGCACGCGAGAGAATGACCCCGTGCGAGGTGCTGATGGAAAGTTATACAAAAACAAGTGCTACATGTGCAGAACTATCATGTGAGTAAGAGGATCCTGTTACCCTCTTCAGTGGGGCAATTGCATTTTTATTTTTATATTTTTCAATGCAAAAAGGAGTTTTTATTAAAGCATGGAGATAGGATATGTGGAAATTGCGTTTTTAGGAGCTGCTGGTTAAATAAATGTGTGCACACAAATCAATGGAATCCTTAAAATAAGTCTTTAGATTCAAGGCCCTTAAAAGTTGAGAACACCTGGTATAGGAGAAAGAACACTTGGACTTGGAGACAGGAAATCCAGGTGTAAATTCTAACTATGATATTTACTAACTGTGTCACTCAAAAGAAAAATTTTTTTCAACTCTCAGGATCATAGCTACAAGAAATTGTTCCAAATCTTTGTTCCGTGACTAGATCAGACTCATCAGAGAAGTCTTTCTTTTTAAGAAATATAGATTTTTACACCCCAAAATATATTGTCAGAAAATTCAGAGCTAAGGAACTTGTTTTTTAGAAAGGGTTTCTAGGTTATTTTGACAAACAACCATATTTGGGGACAATGGACATGATAGAGATTAATGAGCATGACTATGAAAAACACTGTGTGAACATGATAATAATATGTTCCTGGAGATAAGAATCATCAATACTACCCTCTTTTTATGTTCTAGGAAAGCTAATCTCAAGGAATTGAAGCAACTTGTCCAAGGTTATATGTCGATTAAGTGATGAGCACTCTAAACCAGTTTGCCTTTGTGTACCTTTCTTTACATCATCCTCTGGTTGAATGTTCTATATCACATTTTATTCAGGGTTATTTAACACCCCCCTGGAAGTTATAGGAGGTAGTCTTTGTGGCTATACCTTTAAACTACTTTCTGTCTTCTTCTATAGTCAAAAAGAAGCTTTGGAAAGGGCAAGAATTCGAGAAAAGTCATCCCACATTAGATCTTCTGCAGAGAAAAACAGCCCAGCTTCCTCCAGTTCTTCTCTGGTAAGAACGGCTGCTTCAGAAAAGCTACTCATTAACTTAAAGCACCTATGCTTGGGGCGTGTTGCCACTCGCTCTCCATGAACTTCATTTCTATGGAAAGGCCTTGGAAAGGCTAATCCAGTGTAACTCCAAATCCTTTGTCTGTACTTCATGCTCAGTGAGAGTTCTGGGATGACTGGGCATATTATTCTGTGCACTTTTAGATTATTAGTCCTGCTCCAAGCCAATTTAGTACGTTTTCAACATTTTAAAACATGAATGTGACTTATTGCTCATGTGGTCCAATAAATAATTTTAGCAGACCAGAAAGACTCCTCATCCAGCTTCCTTTTGCTCCCCATCCCCAAACCAGCCCTCCTCCCAATAGCCCAGAGAGGTGTGCTGAGCATGTTCAAACTTGTGAAATTCCACCAATCAGCAATTCACAGTGGTTAAAACTTGCTTCTTCAAAATACAAGTTGAAGGCCATCAGTAATGCATACCTTAGTGTAAATTAGCCTGAGAGAGAGAGTGCGAGTGGGAGAGGGGCTGAGAGAGAGGGAGACAGAGGATCTGAAGTGGGCTCTGCTCTGGCAGCAGAGAGCCCAATGTCAGGCTCAAATTCATGAACCATGTGATCATGACCTGAGTCGAAGCTGGACGCTTAATGAACTGAGCCAACCAAGCGCTCCACTGTTTGCTTTTTTAGAGCTTTGCCAAGGTGGGGACTAGAAAGGAGGAAAGGGGGGTAAGAGAACATGAAGTATACTCATGAAGTAGAATATCAAATTGGCCCCTAAAAGTGAGACTTTAGCACCTAGTCCGATGACCAAGAAAAAAAGAAAGTATCAAACATGAATTTTATCTTATTATTTGCCCAATTTAAGTAGGATAATAGATGAGTTGCACTAGTGAAATACATAGTAATGACATATTTCTAGTAAATTAGACACTTCGCTAGGAATCCCATAAGCATGAAGATAAACTATTCACAAATCTGTTCTTTTTTCCCCAGCTTTATTGAGATATAATTGACATATAACATTGTGTGAATTTAAGATGTACAGTGTGTTGATTTAGTACACTTCTTTGTTGCAAAATGATACCACCGTAGTGTTAGCAAACATTGCCATCATCTCACATAATTACCATTTTTGTGTGTGTTGAGAACATTTAAGATTTTTCACTTACCAACTTTCAAGTATATAATACAGCATTATTAGCTATAATCACCATGCTGTATATTACACCCCCAGAATTTATTTATCTTATAGCTGAATATTTGTACCCTTTGGCCAATATCTCCCATTTCCCCCAATCCTATTTCCCTGGTAACCATCATTCTATACTCTGTTTCTGACTTTGAATTTTTGGTTTCCATATATAAGTGATATCATAGAGTATTTGTCTTTCTCTGTCTGACTCTAGCATTATGCCTTAAAGATTCATCTCAGTTGTCATAAATGATGGGATTTCCTTCTTTCTAATGGTAGGAATTTCTTCTTCCAGTGGCGTGGGTGTGTGTGGATGTGTATGGGTGTGTATATAACACATATTCTTTTTTTTTAAATTTTTTTTAATGTTTATTTATTCTTGAAAGAGACCGAGAATGAGGGAGGGAAGGGCAGAGAGAAACACACACACAGAATCTAAAGCGTGCTCCAGGCTCTGCACTGTCAGCACAGAGCCCAATGCGGGGCTCAAACTCACAAACTGAAAGATCATGACATGAGCTGAAGTCGGATGCTTAACCACTGAGCCACCCAGGCATTCCTATAACACATATTCTTTATCTACTCATCCACTGATGGGCATTTAGGTTGTTTCTGTATCTTGGCTACTGGGAATAATAAAATCTGTTCTTTTTTTTTTTTAAACATTTTACTGAAGTGTAATAGTCATATAGAAGAAGTATGCTTTTCATGAGTGTACAGCTACATGAAATATCACAAAGGGACCACCCCTGTGATAATAGCACCTAGGTCAAGAAATGAGATATTGCCAGCAGACCAGAAGCCTCATCAAGATTCTTCCTAATGTACAATGTCATTTTGAGCTGAGCTTTTCCTTGGAGATGAGAACCATATGCATTATTCATTTCATCATCCATCCATTCATTTGACAAATGTTTATTGAACACCCACATTTTCCAAGCATTATTTATGTGTATGAGAATGATAGCCATAAACACAGGAGACGAAACTGTCTGCACTCATGGAGTTTATATTTGAAGAACATAGGTAATCGATAACATGAATGAATAAAGTGTAAATCCAAGGGGGTATTAAATAAAATAACGATGTAGCAAATACTGGGATCGGAGTAAGGGGGGGATACAATTTTAAGTAGCCTGTACAGGAAAGCACTCTGAGGTGACATTTACACCAACACCTAATGGGATTGATTCCATACATGTAAGTGAGAAGACAGCATTCCAAGAAAAGAATAGCAAAGCTCCAAGGAAGGGGTTAAAGACAGCAAAGAATCCAGTGTAGCTGAAATAGAGTAACCTCAAAGAGAGCCATAGAAGAGGAGGTCATTAAAGTAACAGAAGGCCATATTATATAGGATTTTGTAGACCAGACTAAAGATACTGAGGGGCCCCTCAGTAAAGATACTGGGTGGCTCAGTTGGTTGGGCCTCAGACTTGGACTCAGGTCATGATCTCATGGTCCATGAGTTCGAGCCCCATGTCAGGCTCTGTGCTGACAGCTTGGAGCCTAAAGCCTGCTTCAAATTCTGTGTCTCCCTCTCTCTCTGCCCCTTCCCACTCATGCTCTGTCTGTGTCTCAAAAATAAATAAAACATTAAAAAATATTAAAAAAATAAAGACACTGACTATCATTCTGAACCAAGGTTTTATAAAGAGGAGTGATATGATCTGATTTATTTTTTAAAAGAATAACTTTGCATAATATATTGAAAATAAACTACAGGGAGGCAAGAGCAAAATCTGGACAGCTGGTTAGTCATAGCAGTCATCAATGGAAGAGATGATGGTAGTTTATACCACGGCAGTGGTGGTAGAAGTCATGAGAGGTGGTTGGATCCTGGGTCTGCTCTGAAGGTAGAATCAACCATACTTGGTTCAGAGTTGTTGTAGTACATAAGAAAAAAGAGAAGCAGGGATGCCTGGGTTGCTCAGTCAGTTAAGCATCCAACTTTGACTCAGGTCACGATCTCGCGGTTTGTGAGTTCAAGCCCCATGTCGGGCTCTGTGCTGACAGCTCAGAGCTTGGAGCCTCCTTCGGATTCTGTGTCTCCCTCTCTCTCTGCCCCTTGCCTGCTTGCATTCTGTCTCTCTCTCTCTCAAAAATAAATGAACATCAAAAAAAAATTTTTTAATGTATAAAAAAGAAGAAAAAAGAGAAGCAGCCTGTCTTTGTTGTTTCCGTACAATGCTTTATCCTAGTAGTTTTGAACCTTGTAGCAGCAGATACATGAAAAAATACTAAGGATATATGTGGTTCAGTCCTGCCTTTGTCAGTGATTCATAGACGGTGCTTGTCTAAATTCTCCCTGATTATCTATTAATATGGAACTCATCATAATCTAAAGCAGTCCATTTGGATGCTTTAATTATTTGTCTAAACAAGTATACTAGCAAACAAGTATTTCTGTATGAGTGGCTACAGATATGATACTATTAAATTTTCTCTTTTCAGTCTGTTTCAAAGAGTGGTTTTCAAGGAATTTATTAGTTTCATCTCAGTTGTCATGTTTATTGGCATATAGCTATAACATATCCACATCATGCTTTAATATCTATTATCTAGTGAAACCCCCTTTTTATTTTTAATATTGCTAATGTATATTTCTTGACTTTTTATCAGTTTTGCAAATGGTTTATCAATTTATTAATCTTTTTAAACAACCAGTGGTTGGCTTTGTTCTGTTTTCTATTTCATTAATTTCTCTTCTGTATTATTGTTTTCTTCTATTTTCTTTGAGTTTAGTTTGTTTATTATTTGCTAGCTTCTCGACATGGAAGTTTGGGTCACTGATCTTAAAACTTTCTTCTTTGCCAATTATAAAATTGTTACAACTGTCCCCATATCACTGCTTTAGCTGCTGTGATTTGACATCTGGTAGTTTTGTCATCATTCAGTTCAAAACACTTCTACATTACTTTGAATCATGAGTTATTTAGAAGTGGATTGGTTGATTTTTAAATAGTGAGTGTCTATGACTTATGTTACAGTTCCTTTACTAATCTTTTATTCAGATGTGACTGAGGAAATCAAAAGGTTTTTCCAAGCCCATCCCTCTTGAGTGCCATTGACAAAATCTGATTTATGTTTTGCTTGCTCAGGATTCTGAGATGTGCAAACACTACCGAGTATTACCCAAGATGGGTTACCTTTGCCCAAAGAATTTACATCCTGTCTGTGGTGATGATGGCCAGACGTACAACAATCCCTGCATGCTCTGTCATGAAAACCTGTAAGTCTACAAGTTGCACTACTATATCTTCAAGGGTAGAGGTTCTTGACTGTGGTGTTGACCCACAGTACTGCACTGATAGCAGTTTGAGGTGTGTTGTACCAATTTACTAACCGTAACAGTTAAAAATTCAAAATTTGTGGATGATCTTATTCATATATAAAATAGAGAAGACTGAAGATTATCCTTTTGGCTAAATTGCTTACATATTTTACTGAGTAGAAGAGAAAGGAAAAGTGGTGGGGTTATAACAATTAGAGAAAGTCTCTATTAGCCCATGTATACTCAGGAGAATGTGAACATCGTCCACCCACTATATAAAAAGGAAAAAGTTGAGAATTATTGCTATGTTGAGTCAGCCCAGCCTATAATCTCTACTGGGCCTATTGACTACCTGATAGCCAGGTATTTCAGATCCTCTCCAGGTCTTCTTGGTGAAGAAGTGGTGTCATGCAAGAGAAAGCAACTGGGAACAAATGGCAGACTTGCTGTGGGCTCTCAGATTTGTGCATCTTGGGCATATCCTCATTCTGAGATTCAGTTTTTCCACTGGAGAAGTGCACACTGTTCTCTGAGCCAGCTGGCTTCACTAGGTTGTTAGGAAGAATTGCCATTTTTATTTGAAATTAAATATAAGGGATTTGTTTTTATACTGTCATCATTGGTTTTAGCTCTGTTGCTTTTCTGCTCAAATACTGTCTTGCCCTCCCCTCCGTTCCCAGCCTCCATTGGGCCAGCTCGAAGTGAAAGCACGGTGACAAATCTTGACTTTTCCATCCTGCCTCACCCCACCTAGATTTACACTGTAGTCCATGTATGTTCTAGTCTTCTGAGGACACTGTAAGCAAAGGTCAGAATGTGAGGATGGTACACTCTGCAGTTCATATACTTAGAATAACATCTGAAGACTGTTTTATGTGTTCTCACATCTGTAGGTAAAGCACTTGCACTTTAATCCTCTCACTGAATCCTCACTATATTGTACAGAGGATGACTCTGAGGCTCAGAGAGTCTAGGTAATTTGTTTAAAGTCACAAAGCTAGGAAGTAGATCAAACAGGATTTTAACCTTGTTGGTTTAGATCTAAATACAGTTTTCTTTTCTTTCCACTACACTACTGTTGTATCCAAG
Source organism: Acinonyx jubatus (assembly GCF_027475565.1). Lineage (NCBI taxonomy): Eukaryota > Metazoa > Chordata > Mammalia > Carnivora > Felidae > Acinonyx > Acinonyx jubatus. The sequence goes on from NC_069380.1 coordinate 121,915,491, forward strand.
GTGGTAGTTCTTTAAACATTTGGGGATCAAAAATTTCTTTGTCGATATGGAGAAAGTTACCTCTTTCCAGCAAAGAAAAAAAATGAAGCAACATTAATAATTTGTATGTTTATTATCTATGGGCACATAAATCTCTTGAAATCCATCCATGGATCTTACAGAGTTTTAAGAATTAAGAAATCTCCATTCAAGAAATGAATGCAACCATTCAGGAATTTGTTTTATATATGCCTTCTCTTCAGCCCAGAAAATTTTCAACTTCCCATTACTGTAAAGGTCAGAGCCTAAATTATCCACCCAGTGTTCTTTAGTCATTCCATTAACTGTATAAACCCATAACAAGTGATACTCTAGTCAAGGGAACATTGAGTCACACACTTCAATGGTAAAAATATTAATAAAGCATGCCTCAGGATGGATTTTTTACCTAAAGGAACTGGAAATATATATTACGGAGAGAAGATCCAGGCTATCCAAGCAAGAGAGAATAGTACCGGTTTCTGTGTTCTCAGAGGAAGTTAGAGGGAAGCCATTTCGACTTGAGCAATGTCCAAAGACAAGGCAAATTATCTTGATAGATAGTGAGTTTCTCATCACAGAGGCAAACGAGTAGATATTTAATATATGATATTTCTTAAGAGAGGCATTAAAATTTCATACCTTTTAAGATTTTTTCCAGCAATAAAATTCAAACTGATTATGTATTGTTATATTTTATAAAATCTATATTCTATATTTAGTATATTTTACATATTTTATTATATATATGTATTATATTTTGTAATCCCACATTATCTAGTTTTCCCATCTGTAAAATAATGGCTTTGGACTAGATAGTTTCCAGGTTTATTTCCAACATTGAACAATTTCATAAGTAGATAGGTGGATTGAAATGCGATGGAATGGATCTAGGACTGGAGAATGAATTTGGAGCTGAATCTGAAGAGAGGACTGAACCTGGGTGATCCCTACTGGAAAATAGTTGAATTCAGATCCCAGGTCCTACCTTTAATTTCAGTTCTGGTGTGATGCCCAGATGTCACCCACATTGATCCTTGTTGTTGTTTTCTCATTATAACTGTGAGTTTTTCCAGCCTTTAAATTTCCTCTGTTCTGTTTTAGAATACGCCAGACTAACACACACATACGCAGTGAAGGGAAGTGTGAAGAGAACAGCACCCCAGAAACAACACCTCTTGATGTGCCAGCATCTGTAAGTACACCACATTCGTGATTACAGTGTCAGAGCCAATTGGTTCTGCTTCTGTGTCTTCCACTGGCTGATGGACGTTTCTCGGCTAGGGAAGTGACACTGGGTCACGTGACCCCAGAACTGGTCATGTCTTCCTTGTGAAGATAATTAAGTAATTACTGAAATATGCAGGGATAATAATATAATAGTTAATATTTTAAAAATATTTACTGTTTACTGGGATCATTAAGAGATTGTTTATAAGCAATGTCCCATCAGGGGACATTTGTCTAAGTATGAACTTAGACAAAGAGTCCATAGTATAAACTTAGAGTAACAGACCCTGGTAGAGTGCTTATGTATTTTTAATAATATTAACGAATTATAGCTTAATAAATTTACATTTGATGTTAAAATATATATTTGTATTCAATAAAACAAAATATTTTAATCAATTACATTTACTAAAAAAATATTTCTTATTATTCACAACTGGTTTCATGCCACTCCACTGCCGTAAAAAGCTTTGGCAATAATGGAATTGGAAACCTCTCTGCCAGATTTGGGGCTCTGAAGCAACACTAGATGAGACCATGTTCAAAAGAACTACTCAGTGAGCCTTGACATGGCAAACTGGAAAAATAAGAGGCGTAAGCTAGGTGTTTTGGGTTTTACGTTAGCGGCTAGAAGGCCAGGTAGAGTAGGCAGAGTATAGCGGTGAAATCAGGAGACCTTCCTTTTTCCTCGTGTGTGCTTGACAGTCATCTCTTTTCTCTGGATTCTACACATCCATAAAGAAAAGGTATAAACTTTTGCTCTACTCCTATTATTGTGTTTGCTGTCTTATTACATATAAATTCTTTTTTAACTATTACATTTAAATTCTTAGTGGTTTGTTCCTTATTGACAGAATATACTATCCCTCCCATCTCACAAACATACCCTGTTACATATAACTCAGGGCAGGGACGTAAAAATACTCTTTATGTGAATTCTAAAGACCACACCTCCGACCATATCATGCTGTTATCTCATGTAGACAAGTTGACAAAAAGTACTTTATGAGGAATTTGCCATAGGAAATACTGATAAGATGTATTCATTCAAATAAGGAAGAATCTTGCCAGGGCTAAGCATTATAAAAGGTTTTGTAAGAGAGTGCCTTCCTTTCATTTTTGGGTGTGTTCTTTCCACTAGAATTATGTAACAGACATTATTAACAGCAGGACTTATTTATGGTGTTAGATGATGGAATAAATCATTAGAACAAAAGATGTCCCGAACATGGGTTCAGTTCCCTCTGTAGGATTCGTGGTGTGATCTTGGATACACCAAGGTGGTACAGGTGGGTGATGGCCCAGCATTGCTCTGATGACTATGATGATGCGTGTCCTGGAGGTCGAAACCTATTGCCTGAACTTTGTTCCTGTATAGAAAGATTCTATAAGACAGTCTGGAGTCTGAAGAATGAATTAAACGCCAGATCACAACTTTTCTGGAATAACAGACCGAGGATCCTAGAACGCATACTTACATTTAATATCTAAGAAGTATTTTCTATTGTACGATAACTACTATGATTTATATAACTCAGAATTTTATGTGCTCTTTCCTTGTGCGCATCTTCACAATAGGCCTGTGATTAGGACAGGGATTATTATCTTTCCGATTTTATAGAAAATCAGCCCAGGGAAGATCCTGCAATTACCAGAATTATTCAATATTACATTTTGGGTCTGGTATAGGTCTTCTGACTTCAGAGCTTATGCTCTGCTACTATCCCTTGGTTATCAGGAGATTCTGAAAACCAGGAGCTCTAGAAAAGGGATTACATATCTCAATTAAATAAAAATTAGCTACCTTGAAAGGAAATTTCCTGACAAAGATTTTCAAAGATGTAACGAGACCATAGATTTCCACTTTCAAACCAAAGTAAATCTCCTGGGGTGGTTGTGAGGACTAAACTGGAGGTTTAGGTTTGGAACAACAGTGCTGCTGGTGCTCCAGGTGGTACTAGCTGATAACGCACAGGAATATGGAAGAAAACTTCCTGAGGCCCTTGCCTTCTTCTAAAAATCAGAGAGATGATTAAATTCTTACAACCCAAAGAAGCTATAATAGTAAAGCATTAGTGTTGGAGGAATTGGATTTAAGTTCTGACCAAATGTGAGACCTTGGCAAGTCACTAGCCTTCTCTAGAGCTCAGTTCCCTGCTCTGTGAAACGATGTTAATGACACCTACCTCTTTTCATTACCATGAGGACCACATGTAATCAAGCACAGAGTTCGTATTTGTATCTGTCTCAACAGGTAGTATGTACTAGGTGTTCAGTACTCATTGAATCAATTGAATAAATGTGGAAGTGATTTTAAATGGTGAGTTCTAGGCAGAATGCACTGATCTGTGGATTTCTCTAACTACAACATAACTATAAATGTATAGCCCACATCTCTATTATATCTCTGAGTTTCTAGCACCTAAACTATCCATCTTCTCTTCCAGGACAAATGATGGAAGAATTGGTGAAAGCCATGAGGGAAAATATATGCCCTAATTCTGAATCGCCTCTCACCATCTGTATATACAAAGAATTCTTCAGAGCTTATTATTTACTATAGAAAATGATACAGTGCTGTTGGGGGAATGGACTCACTGACTTTCAGTCTTTCCCATCTCTTTCCTCCTAGAATCTGTGATCCAAGGGCACAGAGATATCTCCATCTGTCTGTGCTTGAAAATCTCCTGATCGCAATGCTGTCTGTTCAACTACTTGTTCAATAAAAGTAAACCCAGCAGAACACTATTTCTGGGATTTCTTCATCACTGCCTGGATTTACAGGCTTTACAGAAGCTGAAAACTACCCTTTTGTCTTGCTAAGCTATTGGTGGACACAAAATGCTCACTTTTTTTTCAGTTTCAAGTTGCTGTCCTAGTTAGAGGAAATGTCTAGAAGAGAGGTAGGGAGGTATGGGATCCAGGCATTCAAGAGCTGTATAAAGCCAAACCAGTTATGAATCACCTTCCGTATCTGTCACTTTACCAGCTCTCCTATGTAACTTCCGTATTTCCATGCAGAGTGTAACTACCTCTGTGACACAGATACCATCCAAAGACACAAACCAGTAGTTTCTCATATTCAGTCGTGTTGCCTATTGACCATTTCCTATATCACAGTCTGGGAGAAGACTAAGCAGATGAGAATTACCAGTGTGTTGCAAGTCTCTAGAGCAGCACAATCCAATAGAAAAAGAATTCAAGTCACATGTAATCTCAGATTTTCTAATAGTAAAGAAATGGGTAAAATCAACTTTAATAATGTATTTTATTTAGAACCCAGTATGTCAAAACTCTTTATCATTTCAAAATATAGTCAATATACACTTTCATTTTAGCAGGTCATTGATATTTTATATTCACAGCATACCTGTTTGGACCAACCACATTTCAAGTGCTACGTGTAGCTAGAGGCCACGAAATGAGACAGTGAGCTAATGCACTTGAGAAATTAACCAGGGAATACAAGTGCGAGGTAGGGGTGGGATGGAACAGCTTGTAAGCTCCTGCCTCAGCGCTGAAACTCTGTCACGTTCAGCATCTTGATACTGACGTCCTGTGACAGCACCTAGATGGGATAAACACATCCTAGAGGGAAAAAGCTATGGAGAATCCATCGTGGTTGAAGTTGTTCTCAGCTGAAGAACTGTACCCAGAATGGTAGGTCTACTTGGATTTGGGGAGTTAACTTTGGTTTTTTTTCCTCTGCCCTTTTCTCTTAGATAAGTTGTTGCTAGGGCAATTACAGTTAGGATTTTGTAATCATTGTCCTTTGTAACTGCGTGAAAAATCAATTCTATGCTGTTTTTCCCCTTATGTTATCATTAAGGTAACAGAAAAAAAAAAAAAAAGAAGGTTATAAATCCTTTTTTTTTTTCAAGCATGAAAATATTGTCATTTCTGGAAAGAAAAAAAAGTGAGAAAACAATGTTGCTATTTTCTTTGGCAATTCCAGGATATAAGGGATGGGTTAGAGATTCTTTAACATGAGATTGTATCTCCTAAGTGGGTAGTTCTCGGAAATCCAGAAACTCTATTTTCATGGCCAAGACATATTGTTTTTTGAGAAGTAGTTGCTTTTTTATGTCACTTTGAACATTTGAAATATAAACAATAAACCATTTACAAATATTCAACTTTCATTATTTTTTCTATTATGATTATCATTATTAGCTAATATGCACAAAAACTTTGTTACCCATGTTTAAGACTTAACCAATCCTTGATAATCATTCTGAGCACCAGGGCAAATGTGGCTTAGGAATAGGATGGAGTGGAGGATAAGATGGTCTGGAGTGGGATTAAACAGGGAGATGGAAAAAGGCTCAGGGACCCAGGGAAGGTCAAGAGTAAAGTGGGGGGTGCAGATGTCAGGAATGGGATGGGTACCAAGAAAAATAGAGAGTGGACTGAGATGCAGGGATTGGGGTTGAGTGTGAATGTGTTGAACATGTTACTTGGAATTTAAAACAAAGCTGAAAGTTGATTTTTTTGGTGGGGGGGACACAAACTAGAGGTGAATATAAAATGTCCTCTGTGTCACAACGGTCACAACAAAATAGCTGCATTAATAATCAAGTAAACTAATTTTTGAGTTGCTTCTTGAGTTATGTCTTGATGGATGGTGGGCAGATGAAAACTGGACCCATCTCACTGAGGTTACACAAACCAGCTCTAAAATTGTAGACCAGGACGTGACAAATGATCCTGTGTTGGAACTAAAAAAAAACAAAACTATTTATATCACCTCTTCTTGGTCACTCTGACAGACTTATGCATTTCTCTATAACTGATGCTCTTTCAGATTCCATTTTCAGAATATGGGTTTTCATAGATCTACCACTGTCAACTCCTTTATTTTCTCATGTAAGGGACTCACCTGAGATCTTCCTCTTTCTCTCAAGGCTACACAAACACCCAAGGAGAATACTTATCTACACTATGAGTAGGGAAAATTTTTCTGTAAACAGCCAGATAGTAAATATTTTAGGCTTTGTGGGATAGTTTCTGTCACAATCACTCTATGCTGTTGTTGTGTGAATAAATGAATTTAAATTATGTAAATAAATATACGTGGCTGTGTTCCATGTATATTTATAAAAATAGGTGGTGAACCAGGTTTGACCCGTGGGCTGGAACTCACTAATGGGTAGGAATCTGTCAGTTGTCCCTCTTCTTTGTAACATGTTTGTCTTCTCTTTGTCCCCTTCTGTACTTTTAAACACCAACCACACTTCTCACTCCATGATAATAGAAAATAAAATAGAAATATAATAATAGAATAAAATAAGAGAAATAATAAATGTTGACATTTCTAAACATTTAATATGTGCTTGGAACTGAAAAAAGCACATGGCAAGACTCACATTTGTACCCCAATCCAATATTCTTTGTGGCTTTCTTGGTTGACTTTGACCAAAGACAATATCATATTTTACACAGAGATAATGGTAAATGAAGTCAATATGTCCTGTGGTCTTTATAATGATGAGGGTATCTGTTTTCTTCCTGGAAAAAAAAAACATAGCAAGACATTCCTGTTCTTTCTTTGATGCCATTGTGGCACATAAGTCCCTTTTTCTTTCCAGTATTGAAATGAAAGTTTTATCTAAATAACATGTGACTATAAATCATTCTTTGAGCATAAGGAGAGAACAGAGGCAAGGACTTTGTCATATGAGGATTAGTCCCAGGAAAGAAATCAAACAAAATATTTGTCATCCTTAATGGAAATTTCATATGACCATAGAGCTCCTTCCAGATTATTTTGAGGGATAATGTGCTGTCTTCCTCCAAGTCATTCTATGCTATTAACTACTTTTCATTATATCTTTGCTTCTCCTGTATCACGAAGCTATCAGAAAACAATGTACTTTTGCCATTCTAATCTGTTACAGTACTTGTAATATTTTTTAATGAATTTTAGACCCTCTTTTTCTCTCCAACAGAATTTTCCAAAGGCCTTTCAACAGACTTGTTTGTTTCCCTCCTTTACAGCTCTCTCTTAAAACAAACAAACAAACAAAGAAAGAAAAAACTCCAAGGGCACCTGGGTGGCTCAGTGTTAAGCATCCGACCCTTGGTTTCCGCTCAGGTCATGATCTCATGGTTCATGGGATGGAGCCCCATGGGATCACTGTTAGCACAGAGACTGCTTGGGATTCTCTCTCTCTCTTCTCTTTCTGCCCCTCCTGGCTTGCGTGTGCACTCTTTCTCACTCAAAATAAATAAATAAACTTTAAAAAAAAAATGAAAAACTCCAAATGACCTCTTCCAAACACAGATCTGTTTAATTCCCCAGTTTAAATTTTTGAAGACTCCTATGAAGCAGCCACACTGTACCAGAACAAAGCAAAACGAGACAAACCTGAACTCTAGACATTGTCTTCTATCTTCTCCTCTCCTTTTCATCCTCCATAGAGTCAATCACCAGTAATAAACCAGTAATAAACTCCAGTTCAAGCCATAGTCAATCCCTTCATGACTGGCCATATCATCCTTATAAATGATCTCCCTCTATAGCCTTCTCCCTTCCATTGAATTCTTTACTGTAGGCAGGGTAATGCTCTGAAATCCAAATCTGATGGTATTATTCTTAAAACCTATAAGTGGCTTCTCTAGCCCCCAAGATTAACTCGAAACTCTTCCTGGTACAAATAAAAAATTGCTGACACTAATAGCTGAAAACAAACTAGTTACTTGAAAATATGAACTTATAAGATGTATCTCCCTCCCCACTACCCCTGTAGGCTAGATAGATTCATGAGGCGTTTCTCAGAAATATTAGCAAAAGCTGCAGCTGAAGAGGAATGCAAAGAGTAGCATGAGCCCAGAAAATATGTTGTGAAGTGTACTGTTGTAATTGACATTGTACTTTCAACCAACTAATTTTGTTATCAGCTAAATACGTAATTGACAGAGTTAGAGAAAAATTAGAGATGACTTATCCAACATGTTTCAGATATGGGAATCCTGAAGCCCAGAGGGGGGGAAGTGATTTTCTGAGCTTACCCAAAATCAGAAATACAAATTCAGCTAAGTGGTTTTTAATCTCATGTTCCTTACACCATTCCCTCTGGCTTCATGAACCCTAGTTCCATGCTGTTCATACAAATAACATTATCTGATTATGTTTTCAGATAAAAAGGAATGGATTTTTCATCTAGTGATCCAGAATATTGCTCATGTCCTACAGAAATGGTCACCTCTTTTTATGTGTGGAATAATTCAATTCCAAATCTAGGGAGTGTGTGGCAGGACAGAGAGTACATGTGCTGATTTTTTAGCACATAGTAATGGGATTAGTGATGAAAAGTGAATTCCAGTGGCTTGACTTACATGAAAGAAGTCTTGGAAGCAGTAATAAAGTAAGAAGTTTTCAACTATTATATTCTCACCTCTGGATCAATTTTCTGCCTGGAATTTTAAGTGTGAAAGTTGCCAGAACTTCTGTTCTGAGAACAGAACTTGCCACAGTCTCTACAAGTGAGTTATGGACAAGGTGTGTTCACAGGGGATATTTGCGTAAGTCACAGCCTTTGATCACAGGACAGACATTAATAAATCAAGCAGGAAATGCCACATCCTTCTCCACCCAGAAGTTGTTCCTATGCATTCAAAAGAGGAGTAGACAGCTGAGTGATTTCCAGTTATAAGTGCCCACTGAAGATTTGCTGGTGGAGCTATATAGCCCAATTAGTACTTAACCAGAAGCACAAGATATTCCAGAGAAAACAAACATTGATAGTCATTTTAATGTCAGTATGTCAAGTCAAAGAAGAAATAATAACACAACATCTACAATAAGAGCAATAGTCAAAAGCTGTTAACTAGGTTTTTTTTGTATCTTTCCTTCCCCTCTATCACAAAGCTCTAAGAAAGCAGTGTGTAGTTTATTTCAGCTACACTGGACAAAGGCATAAATAATAGGCAAGAAATTATCCTTCATGGCTTGAGTGCTTTGGGAAGTAACCCAAATAGTAAAATTTTCAAGAGAAATGAAAGTGACCAAGTTCTGACACTGCCTAACACTGCTGCCTGGCAGCATCCTCAAACGGCAAAAGACTGCTGATGCTTGACTGTAAAAGGTGTCTGCTGAACCCTGGAGTCAACAGTTCTCAATCTCAATCAAAAATCACTCTGTCCCATGAGTGGCACAGAATCAGGGAACAACTTCAGGGAAGGGAACCATTTATGTCTGGATTGGACCATCAAGATGCAGGCAGCCGCCATGACTGTCTACAGATCAGAGGGCCTCTTCTGAATTACTGGGCACCTGCTTAAACAGCTCAGATCCTCATAAACCCCAATAATGAATGAAACCAAATGTCCCCAAAACCCAGCAGAACAGAGGACTTGGAATCAGTTTATTTAGAGAAATTTTATAATTTTATTTAGAGAAAAAGAAGGAATAGATAATTTTGTACATCTACATTATTGATCAAAGCTCACACCTACTATGTGTGGGATCTTATTGAGGGTTGCCAGGAATTCATGTGGGATTCATACCCACATCAAGGGCTTCCTTCCCTTGAATCACAGCCAATCAATCATTTTTGAAACAAGATCTTGAACCTGTAAAGGAACTGGTAATAGAAGTTGGTATGGATTTGAAGTCGCTTTGAGACAACTTTTGATTTGGGCAATGTATTGTGATGATGCTAAATTTTACACAATCCTACATACTCATTTTAAATCTTTAGACAGTTACTGACTAGATGGCAAAAGGAAGAAAAATGTAGTGTTGGTAGAATTTGTTGACAGGGTTAATTTTTCTGTCATTCCTGTGGGAATTTCCAGAAAGGAAGGAATATGGGAAGTAGATTTATAAGGTATTATTCTTGAACTCTGAATTAAAAAAAAAAACATCAAACAAACAAAAATCCTTATATTCTTTCTGGAGAGAAACGCACACACACAAATTAAAGCCTAGTTGGTGAGAGATTGGCTGTGAGTATGAAAATCAGAAGAAACGAAGACTCCTCTAAGTTTTCCTGGATTGGGTTGCTACTGGCAGATATTAGCAGAGTGAAACTGTTGCTAAAATGAGATTTAGCAACAAAGTTTGCTAGGAACATATTGAACTAGAAGATCCTATGGGATGCCAGGATGGTGATGTCCAGATAGCAGTAGAGAATTGAGTGCAGGACCCAGGCAGCAAATACTTCCTCACCTTCTCTGGGATACCAAGTCTGGACAGAAACCCCATGCTGACCCAGGGCTGTGTGATGGTTTGAGAAGTTACAGCATTAGCAGAATAAATCCTGTGCTAGAATCTAGGGATTTATTTCACTGCATGGTCTTGGACAAGATATTCTCCCTCCCAGGGCCTCACTTCCTTTTGTGTGTGTTTTCTAGGTCAGTTTTCAAATGGATTTGCATGGAGCCTTTATAGTATGTGGTGGAAAAGCAGGGGCTCTTGAATCCTGTCTTGCTTCTATTTAAGTGACTGCCTTTTTAAAACTGTTTCATTTGTTGCTTACCTCATAAAATTACATTTAGAAAGAAATGTAAAGTTCCATTTCGTAATTAAATAACAGTAATGAAGAGTTTGAAAGTCACAGGCCTAAATGCTTGCCCCTGGCCTTGCCAGATCCAGCATCACTGAGCCATGGTTCTCATTTCTGTTATCTACTTAGAACTTGTGACTCTAATCAGATGTTCCACTGTAACTTGGGAAGAAGATCATTTACCCCATTAAGAAGAGTTTCTGGAGCACATTTCATTATAGTATACATATTTCAAATACTGAAGAAGGATTGAAATATGGGTGAGGTGTAAGTACTCAAATTTCACAATAGGAGAAACCAAAATTATAGAATTATTTCTGAGAAAAAGAAGTGATATTGGAGATGAAAAGTGGGAGATCGTAAGTTCTGAAATTGGAAGAACTAGTTTTGGATCAAGTTTCTATTACTCATTAGCTATCTACTTTGGGCAATTTTCTTAATTCCTCCAATCTTTGAGTTTGTCCTTTCGGAATTAACTCTGTCTTAACTCCACAGTAAATTTATCTTCTGGACAGCTGATGTTGATGACCACATCTAAGTACTTGGAAATCATTAGGCCTATATTATTGGGAAAAAAAAAAAGGTTCGTTATCAGACATATATAGATAGGGGCACCAGAGAATGTGTTAAGCAGAATATCATATTTGTAATCTTAAGAAGCATGACACTCTATGCTAAAATCTGGATTTTCATTATAAACAATCATTGTTGCTATTGACATAGCATATATGAATAAAAAAATACAGAATAGAAGCATAAGTCTAGGATTCTGGAGGACTGGCTCTTACAACTATTAACTTTATGACTAAATAGAAAGCACTTAATCTTTCTGTATTTGTTGTCCCATCTTCTAAGTAGCAATAATACTGCATATTTCACAAGTTTGTTATAATCACTTAACAAGCCTTCATAGAATATTAAAATTGTCTTCCTACTCTAGAAAAGCAAGGTATTACAGCACTAAGTATTCATGTTGTACCACTGTACAACAAGAAATGTCCTCATTGCTTCTGTTTTCTGTTTCAACTTTCCTACATTTGACATCACCTTAAAACCCTTTACGCATACCATCTTAATGTTTTTTTCTCTTTACTACACCTGTGATTTTTATTTGTTCTTAAATATAGCCATGCTGTTGTATTTGCTAAGAGACCAGAGGATTATTATGCAAGAGAGCTTCTGGTAGATGAGTTTCGGGGTATAACTATTTCCACTGGCTACAATTCAAGATAATAAGGAAGTTTGTGAAGTTAATACCCTAGCTTGGCTTAGCAACCAATCACCACTGAAAAGGTCGATTTTTAATGAAGGTGGGACCCTGCCTTATGCATGTGTGTGTATATATACGTGTTCGTATGTATTTGGCAGACTGCTTTCTCTCTCTTTCTCTGGACTTCCTGTCTCAGAGCAGCATATCTCTGCCACCCTCACTCATCATCATGATGAAGAGCATCATTGCTTTTGCCATCATCACTCTGGCAGCCGCCGCGTGGGCTGCCTCTCCTCCTGGTGAGTTAGGACTCCTTTTAGTATCCATACCCATGTGTTAGCTGCAATTTGTTCAACCTCCAGTAAATATAGGATGTTAAAGTCAGAAGAAAATTTAGAAGTTAACTATCTGGATTGTTCTGATTAACAAAGAGGGGGTGGGGGTCAGACCTTCCAGAAGAGGAAGAGAGACTGAGAAGAAGAATAAAAAGATTGCCATGGGAATAAAAGGTACAGCATAGGGAATATAGGCAATGGTACTCTAATAGGGTTGTAAGGTGACAGATGGTAGCTACATTTGTGGTGAGCCCAGCATAGTGTATAGACTTGTCAAATCACTGTGTTGTACACCTGAAATTAATGTAACATTGTGTGTCAACCATACTTCAGTTAAAAAAAAAAAAGAATAAAAGGACTATGGGCAGCCTGCTCAGTTGCTGATCGATGTCAGGCTTCTGAATTGCCCTTTCAGAAACAACTTAGGCAACTTTGAGACCGTAACCAACCCCTACCCTTGACATGCTCACAGGAATTCCTAGATACCTATGACAGCCTTTTCTCCAACGACCACAAATTTCCCCCATGTTTATTTATTTATCTTTTAAGTCAGAATTGCATACATTTCTGGCTTCGTCCTGAACTGGCCGTAAGTAAAGAAGTGACCTCTTAGGTCTGATGGGGGCAAGGGATGTTAGAAATGGGTTTTAGTTACTGTAGACCGTGAATTCAACCTTGCATTTCTAACTGTGGAATTTGCTCTTTCTCCACTTCCTTCTGTTCAAATGCGTCTCATGCCACACTCTTCTGGGCATCATAGAGGTGAGTATAGCCCCTTTCTGTGGGGTCTTTGTAAAAATAAAATCAGAGCTAATTCGTAAATGGGGCTGTGAAAGTAGGTAACCTGGATCACTGTGGATGGAACTAATTCCTAGGGAGGTAAAACCAGTCCTAACTCCACTTCTCCTGGTGGTGTTTTTTTTTCTTTAAAGGCTGCAAAAGGAATCTTTTTGCAAACGGGGAACAGCAGATTAAGGAAACTTTTACCTTAGGTAGCTTTAAAAAATTTTTTTTAAATATTTATTTATTTATTTGAGAGAGAGAGAGAGACAGCATGAGTGAGGGAGGGGCAGAGAGAGGGAGACACAAAACCTGAAGGAGGCTTCAGGCTCTGAGCTGTCAGCACAGAGCCTTATGTGGGGCGAGGACCCATGAACTGTGAGATCATGATGTCAGCTGAAGTCAGACACCTGACTGAGACATCCAGGTGACCCTTTAAGTAGCTTTTTAAACTTTCACATTCATTATTACATTGCACTCTCATCATAACTCTAAAAGGAGAGATTAACATTTCCTTCTTTACCTGTTAATTATCATTTTATTTACAGATTATTTCAGGTCTGACCTAGTTGTGTAGCACAGCGCCTGGATCATACAAGGTCTTCTAGACATATTTGCTAGAAAGTTGAACAGGCTATGGTAGTCTTTTCACTCTCTTCTCTTTCTTCCCAGCTTGATAGAAGAATGGTTATAGAATTGAAGGAAAACAATGTAGGCCATTATTTTTTATTCTAATTATAGGTGAACTGCTCCCAATACAACAGAAAAGGCTCTGGGATTACATGCTCAAAGGAGCTGAAACCAATATGTGGCATAGATCATAAAACTTACAGTAATGAATGCATGTTTTGCCTACTGAACCAGTAAGTATAATACCCAATTTGGAGCCCCTCTTTTTTTAAAGATTACAAAGTCCACATTGGCTAAAATCTGCTTGGTTTCTAACAACATGGTTTGATAAATCCTACCTTTTGTCACACTCCTCCAATACCCTTTGGACATTGCTTTGTTAAAATAAAAATAAATAAGTAAATAAGTAAACAAATAAATATCTCTAAGGATATACATATTTCTTTGCTATCCAGCCAAATTCTCATTCACATATTACACTGTTCTTCAGGCATTAGCTGTTACATAGAGACATTTTTATTTTCACATTACATTTGAGGAAACTGAGTCTCAGGCAGAAAATGTATCTTGGTTAAAGTTCCATAATCTTCTGTTTATATCTTTCTTATTGTATAATGAGAGCTCAGAAGACAACTCTCTCTATTTAGGCTGTTTGCCATGGGTACTATTATAAGAATTTGATCTATCTTTTATAACCCAGAGAAAATCCATGTTCCTTCTTAGAATTATCTGGAAAAGTCTAAGGAAGAGATTAAAAATACAAATGGATAGTTGGAATCCCCACCAGCAGACCCACAAATTACACAAGAAGTCCTCACTATAAACAACATCTCAGCCTCTAAGCAAATGAAAGAAACATTATTACCAGCCATTCCATGAATTTGAATTCACCACTTTATGGCTACTGGTTAAAATCATGGGCTTTGGTGTCACACATCTGGATTAGAATCCAGATTGCACTTAGTAAATATGTGACATCAGACAAATACCCAACCCACTACGTACTTCACTATCCTCATTTGTAAAATATAAGTTATTTTTTAAAGCTTATTTATTTATTTATTTATTTATTTAAAGCATCAGTGAGGGAGGGGCATTGGGAGAGGGAGAGAGAGAATCCCAAGAAGGCTTTGCCCTGTCAGAGCAGAGCCCGATCCAGGGCTCCATCCCACAAACCATGAGTTCATGACCTGAGCCAAAATCAAGAGTCAGACACGTAACCAACTGAGCCACCCAAGAGCCCCTGTAAGATAGAAATTATAATGGTGTTTAGGGTTCACTGTGATAAAACATATCAAACCTTAGCTCTGCAACTAATACAGAAATGAGCTCTTCTTCCTTCTTATCATCTTCCCCTTCTTTTCTAACCCTTCTTAAAATTTATAGTCAAGTATAATAACAAGTGTTATTCAGAATAAAGTCTCTCAGGATATGCAAACTCATGTGCTGAAAAAAAAACACAAGAGATTAAAGACTGATGAGATCTTATTGATTATAGCATCACCTAACCTCTTTTTAGGAAACAGGAATCTAATACAAAGAGGAAGTGACTATAACAAAATTACACAGACTGTGAGTGCCAGAGATGGATTTGAACATATTTTCTTTTTCTTAACTGCAAAAAAATGTTTTCACACTATATTACACCTTTGATTTTCATGTGGATATTCATGGACTATTTTTTAAATGCCCAATCTCCTCTTAGTGCTGATTGTATTTTCTCATACTTTTATTTGTTTACAAAATGATCACCCATCAAAGATGTTAATGGTCAGTATTAGCCGACTAGAGTAGAATTTAACCAGAACTCGTCATTCTCAGTACAGGTTAGACAACATAGAATAACATATGTCTGTATTTTACTCTATAGATTGTGAAATACCAAGTAATGCATTACCCATTCAATAAAATCTTTTCTTTCAGAAATAAACGATTTCAACTCAGAAAACTTCATGATAATAAATGTGTAAGTATACACAGAAATTTCATTTATGCTCAATATAAAATGTTATAATTCTCACTTTATGAAAATTTTAAAATAAGTATTCTAGAAACTGTCTATGACTATGTATAGACCAAAAAACTCAAGAACACATGTAAAGACAATTCAGGGCTAAAGAGCTATGTGAATGGGTTAAAATATTAAAATAATTTTAATAGAGTTTGAAACATGACAAGAGAATTATACACATGGGATTGTGGTAGTAAATATTTTAAGGAGGGGCATCTACACCAATTTGATGGGTGAGGGAGAGAAATATCATCATGAAACTGTTAAAAAAGTAGTTAAACTGACTTTTAAGGGCTAAGAGTCTTAGGAGTCAGTCTGATGGAGAAAGGGGTAAGGTGATGCAAGATAGGAAAAACACCTTAAGCAAGGGCACAGGGATGTATAGGAGCAGGAAACACTTCGGGAATTCAGTTGTTAAGTTTAGCTAGAGTAAGAGGCAGAGGATAAGAGAGATAAGCCAGGCTCATGAGGGGACTTTCTGTTGACGGGGAATCAGTTAAGTAATCAAAAAACAAAAACTGATTTTGTTTTTTGAAAGATCACTCTGGTGTCAGTGTGGAGGGTGATTGAAATCTCAGATGAAGGTAGGTTTAGGGCAACAAACTGGCAGGCAACTGTGACTATGCAGGCAAGACCATGAGGACCTGGATAAAATGGATGACAGCATGGTAAGGAGAAGACTGGTTCAAAAACTAAGTACAAGATAGAAGATGTATTCTATTCATCAGTTCCCTGAGGAGAATGAGGGAAAGGGAAGCCGTAACCTCAGGCTAAGCCATCTCTTTCTGTGATGAGAGTGCCACCATTTTGGGTCAGATTTTGTAAACTGAAGAGGGTTTGTCTTTTTATGAGTGAGATTTGGAACTAAATGACCTCTCAAGACCTTTAAAAAGCTCATTTTCTGTGATTTAACAATTTGAAATTGTTCTTTTTTTTTTCTTTTTTTGGACTGGAGCAAATTGAGTGCACCAATTATTCTGCCATCTGTACTATGGAACATTTCCCTCTCTGTGGATCTGATGGAAAAGTATATTCTAACAAATGCTCATTTTGCAATGAAGTTGTGTAAGTGCCGAATTTAACATATTATTTGTAGTAATGGCCTCTCCTGCAGAGCTTGAAACCATCTTAGCTACCTGATAAGCTTGCTGCTCCTATGAAGTGTATGAGTGTATACACTGCTATGAAGTGTATCAGTATAGCTTGCTGATAATTATAATATTTTACAAAAAGAAGCAAAAATAAAGAGAAAGAGGCAAGAGAAAGAATGATAGTGGATAGTAGGAAGAAAATGAAGCTCAAAAAGGAGACTTTATCAACATCATAGTATTACTGAATGGCAAATAGCAAGAGATATTTAAAGACTTTTTTGGCTCCTAACACTGGCTTTCACTAGCACACTGAATTCCTTTTTCCCCCTTGCTGGATCTCAGTTACTAATTGCTCACCTTTCATGCTCTGTGCTCATTTGGCTGGCTTGATTTTAGAATATAAAAGTTTCAATTTAAGATCTCCAAAGCCTTCCCTTAAAAAAAAAATGATTTCTCTTGTAGGAAGAGACGTGGTACACTTTTTTTGGCAAAGTATGGACAGTGCTGAGTCTCCCTGATGCTCAAGGGCACCAAGTTCCCTTTGGCAGATTCCACATAGAGAACCAATCCCTCTCAGATGGCTGTGGGGCAAATATATGGATTTGATTCTTCAATAAAAGATTTTTAGCAGAAAGCTTTCAGGCATGTCTTTGGATGCAACTGTAGTCTCTTAAGGAAAATGTCTGTGGTCATTTCTCTCAATAAGTGACAAGGAAAGATTTCTTCTATTTCTACTCAAGTTGGGAGCTGGAGAGATTATATATACACTAATGGGAGAGGAATCTGTTCATAGCATCCCATTTTACAAAAACTCACAATTTTTAAGTAAACATGGGTCAAGGGGCAGATCTGACCATTAGTCTTAACACTAGTACCTTTAGCAACACTAATGAAAAGTGGAAAGTTCAGCTTTGGAGGAAGATAGAGTAAGAATCCATAATACTATCAACTAATCAGACCAGGAATAACATTAGATGTTAGATACCATTATTTAAAGAGGACTCAGTCACAGGTGGGAATCCACAAAGGAAGGCATTTTGTTGGTCATGTTGGGAAGAGACTAAAAATAATAGAATTTGATTAAACTGTTGTTGAAGTCTTTAAAAGGCCCAAGGAAAGTTCAAGGTAACTAGGAAAGATGAGGACATATGCAGGACTATCACATGAGAGATCAGAACGTTCTCATTTCTGGGGCTCCATAGAAAGGAGTCATGTCATTAACATAATATGCAAAGACAGATATTTTGCTTACATAAAGAGAAGAATTTTCTAACAGTACATCTGCAAATAGGAACAAAGTTATGCCCTATAAGTTCATCAGTCCAATACAATTTGCTTTTGTAGTAAAGTCTGGTTAAATGCTTGCCAGCTATTTTGTGGAGATTTGTGTGTGTTTTTTAACAACACATATAGAAAGATCACTATGGGTCAAGCAGTGTGTTGTGTAGGGAGAGGCAATACAAATGGGCAAAGATTTCATGTCAGTAAGGAGTTTGTAGACTAGTCAGAGACAATCTTTTGAAGAGTTGATTACTATGCAATGAAAAAAGACTATAATCAAGAATCATTAAAGGTTCAGTAAAAACTGAAAGGAAGACCTGACCCTTATGACCTCATTTAACATTAATTACCTCCTAAAACCCTATCTCCAAATACAGTCACACTGATGGTTAACGTTTTCACATTTGAATTTGGAGGGGACACAATTTCATTCATAGCAGCTAGGTTGCCAGAACTTTATTTTCATTTTTCATATGTGAAAATAAAATGCATGACAGCATAAACACAGAGAGAAGAAATGAAAGTATTCTATTATAAGATTCTGTGTTAAGTTAAATGATATAATACCACTTAAAGGTACACTGTGAAAAGTTAAGAATGTATATTATAAATCCTAAAGCAACACTAAATATGCCAACAATGAAGATAAAATGGAATAATGAAAAAAAATACTATATTTGTGCAAGAGAGACAAAGAAAAGAGGTAAAGAGGAAAAACAGATTGGACTAATAGAAAGCAAGTAGCAGGATGGCAGACTCAAGGTAATTGTGTTAGTTAGGGATTCTTCAGAAAAACAAAACCAACTCTGTGTGTGTGTGTGTGTGTGTGTGTGTGTGTGTGTGTGGAGAGAGAGAGAGAGAGACAGACAGGGAGACAGAGACAGAGAAAGAGACAGAGACAAGAGAGAAAGAAAAAGATTTATTTTAAGTAATTGGTCCATGTGATTATAGAAAGTGTGAAATTTGCACAGTAGGTCAGCAGACTGGTGACCCAGAGGAAGTATTGATGTTGCAGCTCAAGTCTAAAGGAAGTCGAGAGGCAGAATGCTCCTTCCCTAAGAGATCTCAGGCTTTTTCTCTTAAGGCCTTCAAGTGATCACAGGAGGCCCACCCACATTACAGAAAATACTATGCTTCACTCAGAGTCTACAGGTTTAGACACCTCACCAAAGAGGAAATCCCAAAGGTTAAAATATCTCTCTTTGGGGAGGCATATATAGGTAGTGAAACTATTAAAAATGCAAGTGAGTGATTAACACAGAAGTCAGAATAGAGTCTGTGAGAGGGGGCTGTAGTTAGGCAGTGCCTCAGTCTGTTTGGGCTCCTATAGCAAAAATACCATAAACTGGGAGGCTTAAACAGCAAACGTTTATTTCTCACAGTTCTGGAGTCTGGCAAGTCTAAGACCAAGGTGCAAGGGAGCTCTCAGGGCTCTGCCTTCATGACCTAATCACCTTCTAAAAATCCTACCTCTTAATACCATCACATTGGGGATTAGGCTTCAACATATAAATTTACTGGGGACACAAATATTCGGTGTATAGCTGGCAATAACATGTGGGAGGCTTTTAGGATGATGGCCGTTCTAGCTCGTCACTAGAATGATGGGTACATAGATGCTGACCTTATAATAATAAATAATTTAACTACAGACAACAATAATAACAATGAGATCTGATTTAAATATTGATCATAGCAGAAAAAATACCTTCACAGTGATATCTCAACTGGTGTCTGACAAAATATCTGGGCACTGTGGCCTAGCCAAGTTGACATATAAAATTAACTGTTACAGTAAGTATATCAATTATCATATTAAATATGAATGGTCTAAACACTAATTAAAGGAAGAGATTGCAGACTGGATTTTTAAAAAAGTAAGTGTGTTTATAAGAAATACACTTTAAAAATAAAAGCACAAATAGGAGAAAAATAAAAGGATTACCATGTTAACATTAGTCAAAAGAAAGCTGGAGTAGCATTATTGATATAAACAAAATAGATTTTAGAGGAAAGCCTTATTCAAAGGATGAGAGTTATATTTTATAATGATAAAATTCTCAATTAATTAAGAAGATACAAAAATCTTACATGTTAATGAAACTCAAGATTTTCAAATCAAAAATGAATATAAGTGCATGGAAAAATAAACAAATCCATGATTATGATCAGAGATTTCAATATCCATCTCTCAAAAATTAATAAAACAAGTAAGTAGAATATCTACAATTGTGCAGCAGAATTGAGTAATACAATCAACCATGTGGCCTGATTGACAACCACGTGACCCGAGAACACTGCCCCCAACAAGAGCAGTGTGAACCGTCTTCTCAAGTAAACAAGAAATACTTACCAAGAAAGACCACTTTCTTGTCTGTAAAACAAATTTCAATATATTTAAAAGGATTCAAGTCGCAATGGTATTTGTCCTCTGACCACATCTGAATTGAATAAGAAAACAAAAAAATAAAAAAAGTCTCTGGAAAATCCCCAATATTTGGAAAATAAACATCACACCAATAAATAAGCCCTGAGTCAAAGAAGAAATCAAATGAGAAACTAAAAGCATTTTGAAGTAAATGAAAAGAAAAGAGAATAATATTATTTGTGAAATTCTCCCTAAGGCAGTAGTTAGGGTAAAATTTATATTACTAAATATGTAATATTTAGTAATATAAATATTATATGTAATATGTACTAAATATATTACTTAATATGTATATTAAGGATATAAATATTATATGTAATATGTACTAAATATATTACTTAATATGTATATTAAGGAAAAAATTACCAAGATGGAACTTATCCTGTGCCTTAAAACAAGTATGAGTATATTTATCTAGCATTACTAGCACTAGCAACACTTGATTTGAAAACTATTTTCATGACACATTTTGAATTACGATTGCCCATCTGCTGCTTTCCTCTTATGCCAACTGCGTTAGACTTTACACTTAGACTTTTCATAACATCAGTGTGTCATTTGAAACACTCACCACAACACTTTGGTTTTTTCAAAAGTTGGTATAAGTTAGATTGATTCTTGGGGGTAGTACGGTATGTTGCAACTAGCCCAAGTTTCATTCAGTTCTTCAATAAACATAAGCTTAGGTGCCTCTGATTTTCCAGTTAACTACGAAGAGGAAGAGAGAAGGGTTCAAAATAGGGACATGAGAAATGCTTGTTGAATTACTATTCCAATAAGAACAAAGCACTATATTAGGCTTTTGGCAGAAAACATGAAAAAAAAAAACCCAAAAAACTTGTTTTCTCCTTGCAAGAGGTACACAGCTTGCAAATAGCGAATTTTTGTTTCCTTACTTGTAGGTGTATCGTAGAGGCTTTGAAACTTTATTGAATGTGACCCACAGTGAACAAAATATGTTATCTCACCACCTAGAAACACACACACACACTATTGAAGTTGCATTGTCATTTTTATTTTATTCTATTCTATTTACTCTGTTTTACTATATTTTATTTAAAAAATAGTGATGGCGACAAAATAACTTTCACAGCCCACGAAAGGGTCACAATACGTAATTTGAAAACTTCTACTGTACTGTACCATCTGAGAATTAACACTTAATTTTGTCGAACATAAATCTGCATCTGTGTATGTGTGTCTGTGTATGTGTTAGGTGCAACACTGAAAAGGAAGAGGGATATCTTCAACTCACACTGATCAGAACATTGCAAAGGAGAGTTGACCCTAAGGGCCCACGCTTAACCTGGGCCTTCACAATTTCAATTGTCAGAGCCTCTCTTCCAAATATTCCATAAGATATTGTGGGCAGGATTTGCTGCCTCAAAGAGAAATGGAGAAAAGCAAATCAGTCTTTGAAAAGCCTGAGGGAAGAGGAATCAGATGAGACAATGGGGGAGCTCACCATCAGGGCCTTGCCTTCAGGACTTCTTAGTTATTTTCCTTCTTGTCTCTGAGGAATCTCATCTCTATGTTATAGCATTTTAGCTTTCCCCCTTCTCGGTAATTCCCTTTAAAGATTTTCCTTTCTCCAACCTGTTAGTAAAGAAATTCACGTACATCTGTACAGCCAGGGGAGGGATTTTAGGGACAACAAAGGATTAAGGCAAATAAAAAGGAAGCTTGGCCTGACTCAATTCCACCTGTTGGTTAGTCCTAGAGGACAGGCAGTAGCTGCTAGAAGCTGCCAACAGGGACCAGCAGGCCAGTGAGTGGGTAGCTCAGGGCAGACTTCTGAATGCCAGAGAAGAGTAAATAAATGGGCAATTAAGGAAAGAAGTAAGGTTAACAAGAAGCGAGTGCTTCCGTTTTACACTGGAGTATTTGCATGTCTTCAAGGTAGGGAGATTGACACTTGAACTACACAAGGTCGAGGATTGGTCTTAATAGGAAATAGCCGCAAAACAGTAATTGTGCCCAAATGAAAGAGACAAGAAAACTCATCTTACTGGGCATGTGGGATGGTCCTGTCAAAATGAAAACTACATCAGACAAAGTTAAATAGGCAAGGAAGGCTTTATTCAATGCAGTTGCAATAGGTAAGAGAGGCCAGAGCTCAGAATGAACTCAGCGGGGTTGAAATACAAGAAGGAGGATTTTTAAGGTCTGGGTGAGCTAGTGAAAAAGTACTAGAGGAGGGTAGGGGGAAATTACAGGCCATCTGTGTTAGCTCATTGGCTTTATCTAAGGGAAAAATAAACCCATATCTTTATGACAGGAGGTAGTTTTGCAACTTGGAGCAAAGTGCTCACAAAAAGTTAGGCTCCTGCCCTTCCACAGAGATTAGGAGATAGCCTGCCTGGTGTTTCCTGATGGCTGCATTTCAAAGGGATGGCTCCTGGGTCCTCCAGAACCCCTCCTGGGTTCTGGGTTGTAAAACTGGCAAGGGGTTTCTAAAAAGAATTACATCTCAAGGCAACAGAGAAAGAACTTATGATTATAAGATTTCTAACGTAAATGCTCTAAGATAAGGGAGGTCAGGAGCTCAGAGTCAGGTAGAAGTTTATCTAAATTTTAGTCAAGCTGAGGGGAATTTGAAGGCCATTAAGGTCATCTTAGTCCAAAGAACAGATGAGGAATTCTGTTACCCAGATCAGTGTTCAGACCAGAACATGGGTTTGTTCTTGGAGTTGCCATACAGCACCTTTCCATTTATTTAACCCCCACCTGATCAGTATAAACTGAGTATTCCGCTGGTGTCTTTTTTTTTTTAAGTTTATTTATTTTTGACAGAGAGAGAGAGAGAGAGAGAGAGAGAGAGACAGAGCATGAGTGGGGGAGGGGCAGAGAGTGAAGGAGACATAGGATCTGAAGCAGGCTCCAGGCTCTGAGCTGTCAGCAGAGACCCTGACCTGGGGCTCGAACTCACAGACTGCGAGATCATGACCTGAGCCAAAGTTGGACTCTCAACCAACTGAGCCACCCGGGCGCCCCTGGTGTCTTTTACTGTAAACAACAAGGAGCCTTCGGTCTTCATTTAAACCAAAATCATATTTCGTATTTTACGCTCGAGGGTTTTTACCGGTTCCTTTTTACACTCCTTCAAACAGTTTTTTAAGTCGTTTGGAACAAGAGATTTTTTTTTCCCTTTCCTGGAAGCTTTTAACATTATAGCAAACCTGTGTCTGAGCAACTGCAGGTCACGGTCTCTCACAGTGGCAGATCAAGACATTTGCAAACAAGAATAAAAAAATGTGTTTTGTACTTGAAACTGGACTGGATAAATGGTATTTGATGGCTGCCGTATATAGTTTTAAATGGTTTATCCACCTTCTTGAGTTGCACTTATGGTGGGGGGGTGGGGTTGATAGAAGCTTTTAATTCCAAAGTCACAGGACTTTTTTTTTTGGTAACTGAGCTAAAAAAGGACTCCTTTTTGGTGGGGGCAGATGAAGGCTCCCAGGAACCCTTTCTCTCAGAGGGAACAAATACCCTTTCCTTATTTCTTTCAGTTGAAAAATGTATGAAGAAACAGTTGCAGTCACTGAAACACTACTGAAGTTGAAAACTTGACTTTTTCTTTCTTCTTTAAAAAAAAAACCACGAAAAAACCTACTTGCCCCTCTTTGGGAGGCTGTGTGTCAGAGAACCAGGGTCACATACACTCCCCTCTTCCTGCTGAGCTGACATTGTTAGTCATTGTAGCCTATGCAGGCAAGACTGCACTCTCCTACAGACATTTCTGCTCAGATCTTCATTATTTCTCTTCTTCTGCTGGGTTTGGGGTGTCTTTGCTCTTTTGCTTCTAGTTCGTGTGCAATTAGCCGTGGTGTCGTTTTTTTGGCACATAATAAACACGTTGCAGCAGGGGGAAAAATGGTAATGCTGTCCTATGGCTTCCATGAAATCCTTGAGAAGGGAAAGACTTTGTCCTCTAGCCCAGGATTGGACCGACATTTGTGTGGTGGCTGTTCTATGGCGGGGGGGGGGGGGGGGGAGGGGGACACAAATGTCGAGGCCTAAAGACAGGCAGCTCCATGCTCTGGTGGGATTGTGACTGGTTAACAGAATGGGCTAGACTATGAAAGTTCTGTAATTAATGGGCTGTGGAGATAAGTTTCCTTTCTGTGGGAGAACAGTAGAACTGTAGGTTAAATCCTGTAGAGGATTTTGGTGTCCCTGAAAGGTGATAACCATCTGCTTTGGACTACATTGCAAGGAGCTGGTTTTTGAAAATGTTGTTTTGAAGTAACTTGAAACAAAAGTAGGAACAGAAGCCTGACATCCAGAGGAAAAGCCCCAAGCTATAGCTTTTAGAATTAAGCCAGGGGGTGAGGCACCTGGATGGCTTAGCATCCGATTTCCTCCTCAGGCTCTGTGCTGAGGACTCAGACCCTGGAGCCTGTTTTGGATTCCGTGTCTGCCCCTCCCCTGCTTGTGCTCTGTCTTTCTTTTTCTTTCTCAAAAATAAAATAAAAACATTAAAAAATTAGAATTAAGCCAGGGATATGATAGATGATGAGGAAGTCATAGACTAAGGATTTTCTGACGGGGATGTAATCCCTTAATCTTATTTATTCTCCTCACCCAATACTATTAGTTCAACTGGAATTTGGGGGAGTTTGGAAAAACTAAAGCTCTTTTAGGCTTATTTCTTTCCTATGATGTTTTATTTCCTCTGCAATCCTTTCTATGCAATGGAGTCCCTCTACCTCTCTGAACTGGGGGACAAACAATTCACTTAGTAAGGTGGCCTTGTATTTTCAAAATGCTCCATGTTAGATTACAAGCATGGAGCCCACTAATTGGGTGAAAACCACTGCTTTCATATTCTAGGTGACTCAGGTCCTTCTGGAAGTTTCCAGTAGGTTTGTTTTTGGCACTTATTAAAATTATTTAATAAAAAGTACATTAAGTGAGGTAAATAAAAATTTGTTCTTTCTAGCATTATAATATTGAAAATTGGAATCAACCTAACTGAGCAACAAGGGAAGAATTTCTTTTTGAGGGAGAGGGAGAGAGCAAGTGAGCGAGGGGCAGAGAGAGAGGGGGAGAAAGAAAGAGAGTCCCATGAGGTGCAGAGAGAGAGGGAGAAAGAGAGAGAGAGAGAAACAGGGCTCACTCAAAGTAGCGCTCAAGCTCACCCAATTTTGTGGGGCTCAAACTCAATAACTGTGAGATCATGTCCTGAGCCAAACTCAGATGCTTAGCCAACTAAGCCACCCAGGTGCCCAGAAAAATATTAATATAATAAAAATCCAAATATGTGACAAAATATGGCACCAGGCCTCTAAATTCATATTCTATATGATTATATTTGAAGATCAAGAAAATGTCACAGTACATTTCTAAGTGAAAAGGACAGAAAACAATATACAGTTCTACAAAAATTTGATTTTTGGAACAATATAATTCAATATATGTTTAACAGTTATGTCTGGGTTTTGAGATTTCATGTCTTATTTCTTTTTCTAAATTTCTATTTTTCCAATTTTCTAAAGTTGACATATCTTTCCTTGTTATAAGAACAATTGTTCTTCAAGCGCCTGGGTGTCTCAGTCGGTTAAGTTTCCGACTTCAGTTCAGGTCATGAGATCATGGTCCGTGGGTTCAACCCCCTCTTCAGGCTCTGTGCTGACAGCTCAGAGCCTGGAGCCTGCTTCAGATTCTGTCTCCCTCTCTCTCTGTCCCTCCCTCACTTGTGCTCTGTGTCCCTCTCTCTCTCTCAAAAACAAATAATAAAACATTAAAAATTTTTAAAAAAGAAAAAGAACAATTGTTCTTTACAGAAAGGAAGATGAACATAGGGCATTCAGACAACAGGAGGAAACTCGGTTATGACAACCTATCTTCCATGTTACAAAGCTGCAAAGGCTGTGGATTACTTTAAGAACCAGGCAGGACTCACTGCAAATGGCGTGTAGAGACCTCATTCATCACCAACGTCCTTCCTTACTCAGCTCTTTCCATGTTTTGCATGCTGGCCAAAGGTACTAATTCTTGTGGAACATACTCTGCTTTTTCTGCTGCGCTCTCCCCTACCGTGATGTGTTTCTTCATGCCATTGCCCCTTTAGATTGCCTGCCACAGGCTTCCCTGTCCAGTGATCTGTTCCCACCCCCAAGTCCTCTAGGCAGCTCGGTGCTTCCTTACCCAATGCCTCCTGCTGAGGTTTGACTTTGATTTACCCTGAATATTGGGCCTCCAGGGGCTGCTCCTCCCAGCACACAATGCCTCAGTGACCTCTCTCTCTTACATAGCTATTCCACCCCCTTCTGAGGCCCTGATACCTGCTTCTTAAAAGAGGCAAGAACCACAGAGAACATGCCACGTCTCTCTTCCTTTCTCTTCTTTCCAAGGTGGGTCGAAGAAGGGGACGTGTGTGTGGTAGGGGGAGTGGGCATCTGGCATCCTGCTTTACTGCAGCTGGATCTTCCGTTGTTGCAGCTCCATTCCCAAAGGAATCCAGGGAAGATGTCAGGAAGAGATGGGGTGTGCTTAGCAAAAAGCGCTGGAGCTCCGATTGTCTCAGGAGCAGGCAGGGTAGGAAGCTCTGGACATTGTGCCAAGCACCTCCAACAGTCTTGGGAAGTAGAGTACCCTAGGGACATTACCATGTCTCACATAACACCTATCACACCACAGCATATCGCAAATGGTTTATGTCAGTTGCCTATTCACATATGCTACAAAGCAGAGAAAAAGGCCTGATGGCATAGGGAGGATCAGGTCACCTCCGTAGGATTAGGAAGATAGGGGAGTTCAATGTGGTCCTTGTGCAGGCC
Organism: Acinonyx jubatus; assembly: GCF_027475565.1. Lineage (NCBI taxonomy): Eukaryota > Metazoa > Chordata > Mammalia > Carnivora > Felidae > Acinonyx > Acinonyx jubatus. The sequence continues at coordinate 121,942,799 of NC_069380.1, forward strand.
TGGAAACTGCATACCATTCTCTAGCGTCAGAAAGGGATCCTCCCACAGGAGGATTTGCTCAGTGATTTCTCCCTTTCTGGATGTCTAAATGAAAATAACTTTGGGGCCCCCATGAGATAGTGTGGAATGGTATTTCTCCCTGTGCACTCTCTCAGAGTGCTCCAAGAGAGCTGAGCATTCCACACCAGAAGATTCTAGCACAGCCAAGTAAGTCTGGAATATTACAATCTTTGCCTTACTCCAAAGAGACAGTCTCAGCTTCATGAGCAAGTACGGACCTGCTTCCCCTGTTGAGAAGCTCTTATTTTCTGGAAGCTTCTAGTGGCCTCATTTTCTTTGTATCCCCTCAAAGAACAAATTTGGGTTAATCTTCAGGTAAGGGGTTGCCTTTTAAAGACACTTAAAATACCTCCATACTAAAATAATATAATTATGCCCAAAGAGTAACCTCTGATTGACTTCTGTCTTCTAAGTAGTCACAGGTCTGTCACTGAGTTCTAGACTTTTATTTATGACCAGCCAATTTTAGCATTTTCCTGAGCATTTGTTCTTGGGGAAGAGTGAAATAATAGGCTTTCCAAGTGTGGTATACAGAGGTTACAGTGGGCAGGCTGGAGATGGATATTCACCCTAAAGATGGTCTTAATATCTTGAATACCTCTGCTTTAGTGATTATACTAGAGGGGAACATCCCAAGGCAATATCTCAGAGCATCACTCTAAGGACATATGCACCAGGAGGAAAAATGACCAAATATCATCCAGTATTCTGCTCGCTTTTGTTCTTCATCCTGATATATGGGGCATTACCTTCTGGTGAGTAATTTGGCTGGTTCTGGAATTTATGTAAAGTTGATTTGTGAGCTTTGACACTGTAATCTGAAAGAATGCTTTAGAACTATTTTGTATTTATTTGTGTAGGAGTATCATTTTACTATATCTGTATATCTGTATCTATAGAGAGAGACTATGCAATTGGTCCACAAATAAAAGACTCCGAGCCAATGTGCAAGGGCCTTTGTTTCCCCATCTATTAGTGCAGATTATGAAACCTAATTGATTGGGACCAGGGGCTTGGGCAATTCACAGTAGAATGTGAAAGTGATTGGCAATATGCCCACATCTCAAAAATGCAAAACTTTTGAAAATGCTTTGCCATGAATTTCAGTAGGTCATTACCTTTTTTGTCCTCCTTTATAAAAGAGTCCTGTGGGGAGTTTTAGAGAGACCTAGCCTTAAGGACTGAAGAACTTGATTTTTTACCCATCTACCATGAAATCCTGGGCAGTAGCAACTGTCTTTCCTCTCTCTGTAAAATATGGGGATTAGGCTAAAGGCCTCTTTAAAGTACTAACATTTCTTAATGTCTTTTCTTTTTGGCTGCCTGTTCTGAATCCTCTCAAGCCCAGGCTAACTACAGGTTAATCAAAAATTTACTTGTTATACTAGACTGGCAACATATATGAGACCAGTGATTGCTTGCTACTTATCCATCAGGAGTAGAAGAGTTATTCCACACTTTTTGAGGGAAAAAAATGAATGCATGTGTAAATAAAACAGTTTGGGGGGTGCCTGGGTGGCTCAGTCAGTTGAGTGTCCCACCCTTGATTTTGGCTCATGATCTCACAGTCTGTAAGTTCAGGAGCTGTGTCAGGCTCTGTGCTGACAGTGTGGAGCCTGCTTGGGATTCTCTCTCTCTCTCTCTCTCTTTCTCAAAATAAATACATCTAAAAAAATTATAAATAAATAAATAAAATTTTAAAAAAGGTTTTCTGTTATTGCAAGCTTTCTTGGTAATAAATTAGAATTCTTTAATTCTGCCAACAGATTAAGCTATGGTTTACCAGGTATTACACTCTGCAACTATTTTCATTTATGTCTTGGTTTTAGAACCTCGACACTGGTGGCCACCACATGGAGCTGTTAAGGTAATCTTTCACTATATTTCTCAGGATTGAGATTCTAATTTGAGTTTTCTTTGGGTTTGCTGTTTTAGAATCTTACTTCAGGAAGGTCATCTGTGATGTTCTCCAAAGTCCACTCACATGAACATGGCAGGTACACTGTAGATACATGAGCCCCAAGTAGAGTGATCCAAACTGGGAACCAAGATGAGATTTGGTCATTTGGACACCAGATAGCCCTCCATAGTGCCTAGAAAATGACTACCAACAATTGCTAGGGGATAGAGGAAGTGGAGGGATTAGTTGGGTGACAGACATACAGGAGGCAGATGATGGTGGCCTGGCCATGGTGGTGGTGTTGGATAAGGAAGATGGAAAAGAGTTTCTAAGCTCAAATATGATCCCTCTTTCTCTACTCAGCCGAAACTCTCTCCCACCTTGTATCAGAGGCACATTACCAATCTTTCTATGACACTCATAGAGCCCCTGAGACCATCTCCTCAAGTTCCAGCAGACAGAGTCACATCTTCAAGCTGCCACTGACACCAGCATTGTGACTGGATGTGGGTTTTCATCCCTGATGAGACATGTCCCTTCTCTTGTTTTTAGTTTTCCCTAAAAAATCAGGGCATTATGCTAAATGCTTTCACATTTCACAACTTCAAGAAGAGAGTTGACTTGGGGATTTTGAGAGTGGATAGAATATGATAAATATTTTAAATTGAAGCCTATGAATGTCAGTGAAGCATTTCTTTCCAATTATGAGCTTTCAGGGTTTTTTGCCCACTTGGCCCAGAAATCTCTAAGACTTTTCCCATGTCTAATACTCTGGGAATGAAGGAGATTGAGAGAGAAGCTAAATTTCACAAATGCATCCACTCTTCTTTTTCCCACCATAGTGTAGCAGGCCTCTGTACCCCGTTACCATCAGGAGGTCCTCACAATGAAGGTGTTGTGGTTGTCAGACAGGATAAATTTAGGTTTGGCCTCCACTGCTTTGTGAAGGGACAGCTGTAAGAGCTTTGTGTGACTGTGATAGGATGCTAACTATGTTTAGATTTTCCTAATCAAGTCCAGATGTGACCTACCTGTTTGTGTGATTCTAATGTCATTCTTTTCAAATCAATTTCAGGTGAAATGTCCATATAAGAAAGTAAACTTGAGTTGGTTCACTGGAACAGTGAACCCCTGCCCTGGTTTATATCAACCCATCTGTGGCACTAATTTTGTAACCTATGAAAACCCCTGCATCTTGTGTGTCGAGAGCATATGAGTACTATTTGGGGGGGAAAGAAGAGAAGGAAGACAAACTTAGTCCACCACAGTTACCATGTACCTCTTCTGCCAAGTGTATCAGCCTTGAAGCCAGGAATTTGCTCCAGTTTGAAGAGATAATAATCAGTGCCCAGTCATACGAGCATGTGGTAATATAAAGCCCACTGGGGTAGAAAGCAGACTCAGTGTACTCTGTGGTGTTTCAGGGCCTTCTGTCTGAGCCCTCACATTCCCATATGCCAAGTGATGGATCAAATCCCCTATGCTACATGAAGCTTTGGTTATTCCTTTGAGTCCTGAAATTCTTTGGTTTGAAATTGTGGTTTGCCTTCTCTAAGATACCTTCAATCTTTTATGTGTCTGAAACTCTGAGCTATGATGAGGTGACTGCAAGGTTTGGGTCCTTTTGCTAAGAGCCCCTGTTTAGGTTTTTGGATTTATGGGACATGATTATCAGTGATTAGACACTGAGATCTCACAAAACCACACCTTCAGGTTTGACCTCTGTTTAAGCCAGTGCAGTTCACAGGGACTAAAATGCTCCTCATGGCATCACAATGCCAACAATCATTTTGTAATTTTATACAAGGATCAGTGTCAGGAATGTGTAAATTCCACATCATCCTGACTAATGAGGAATTGGGCCAAAGTGTGAGGGTGTTAATAGAAAAAGATGAGGACTGATATGCCTTATAGATCACAAGCTCAGGCCTGACTGAGTAACTTATTTTCTTTCTTTCTTTCTTTCTTTCTTTCTTTCTTTCTTTCATTTGAGAGAGAGAGAGAGAGTAAGCAGGGGAGAGGGGCAGAGGGAGAGAAAGACAGAGAGAGAGAGAGAGAGAGAGAGAGAGAGAGAGAGAGAGAGAGAAAATATTAAGTAGGCTTCATGCTTAGCACAGAGCCCGAAGCAGGACTTGATCCCACGATCCCGGGATCATGACCTGAACCAAAATCAGTAGTTGGATTCTCAACCAACTGAGCCTCCCAGGAACCCCAAGTAACTTATTTTCAAAGAGTTTGCAGCATAGCCCATAACATCTTCCTTGGCATCTTAGAATCACGGAAGGATAACTGGATAGGAAAATCCAATAACCTAGTTTTTGTATGTAGTCAATTCCCTTTATGCTCTGGCTCTTAGTTTCCTTAAATATAAAATAAGGATGGTAGATAAAATAATTTTAAAAAGTTTTTGTAGGTCTGACTTTTTATTAATGCAATGTTGATTCTGATTGTTGCCTTTAGGAAATCTCATGGGAAGATTAGGTTTCAAAATGATGGAAAATGCTAGCTGAGTGAACTTGGATGTCAAAGAAGATATCTTTTTTTCTCTATCATGACAACCCTTCCTTGCATTTGATAGTGACAGAGACCTGCCCCTGCTGTGCTTGTATCAGATAACTAAAGGTTCCTTCCTTAGACTTCTTTCCTCATTGATGCACTGCCTTCCATATTCTAATAAATGAACTTTTCTGAAAGTCTGATTTAACTTGGTCCTCAGATCTGTGTCTCAATTCTCAGAAATAGAACAAAATGAACATTTGAGCCAAAGGTCAAAACCAAACAGTGGGATTCATCAGCTTCTTGATACTGTGAACGGCGAAGGAATCTATATAAAGGCTCCAAGTTGTCTTCCAAGGAACACAATAGAAATTTCTTCCATATTCCTATAGCATTTCTTAAAAAAACAACTACTAGGAACTATGGAGCATCGTGCTCTTCCTGGCCATTCCTCTTGCCGACTTGCTGCAAACTCCTTGTTAAACAACTTCACTTTTAGACTCAGTTTTGAAACAGAGACATTTACACACATCTGGTTTGACTCTGCAAGACCCAACATTTCCACTGGCCCCACTTTTCTCCATAGAAGGAGGCCTACATCAGTGGCATCCATGAATGTTCCAGTGGTTTTTTAAAATTCTCTTGACACATTTTAACCTCTGAAACCTATTGGGACATGTTCTTCTCTGGGCTCTATTTCTTCTGTGTATACATTCATTCCTAATATGGAGAGAAGATTAACATATGCTAATATGCTCTCTTCCCCTCAGCCAGCTTGCTCCCTGCTGACTTGGGAAGATCATCTCTTCTGCCTCTGAATATCCTTGTAAGACTGTGGTCAGTGTTTATCTGTTCTGTTAGCTCTTTGACCTTAACTACTATGCTAATTACAAGGTAGACACAGGGCTCCAGTAAAAAGGAAAAAATCACCTTTGGTCTAGAATATGAAAAGCAAATTGCTCTGGGGGAAATGAAATAGACTCTATCTTTATGTATGTCCATTTCCACTGCTCTAAGTCCTAGGTCATGCAGGAGCACTGAGAACTCTGAGGAGGATCGTATTCTAATGCTATTGCCTTGACTTCATGTTCACAAATCTTTTCTTCTGTAATGATTGGCCATGAGCACCATGCAGTAGATTTTTCATCTCAAACATTTTAATTTTCATCTCTACAAGTTTGATTTACCTTTCATGTTTCTAACATTTTGACATCTGGAATATAATTATAATAACTATTTTTATGAATGCTAATTCTAACATCTGTGTCAATTCTGGGATGGTTGATTTTCTTTTCATTATGGATGATATCTTAGGATATGCACATTTATGAATGAATTTATGAATGCATAATTTTATGAATTTTATCTTGTTTGACTCCAAACATTTTGATATTTATAGAAATAATCTTGAGTTTTGTTCTGAGACACAGATCAATTACTTGGAAACAGTCTGATCCCCTGGAATATTATTTTTAAGAGTTGTTAGGTGGGACCAGTACAGTATTCACTAAGTGGCTAATTGTTGGTCATTATTGAAGCAAGCACCTATTGGGTACTCTGGTCAATGTTCCCTGAATTATAAGTTTTCTAGTATGGCTAACAGAAACAGCCACTATTACCCTATATGAGATCTGGGCTTTGTTACCTCTAATCCTCTCTAGTGGTTCTTTCCTGGCTTGACGTATTTTCCTCATGCACAGGCATCGATCAGTGATATGCTGAGCTTTCTGTCCAGCTCTTTCATGCTGTCGTCCTGCAAACTATGGCCACATTGGTCTCTCTCCTCTCAGCTCTGTCTCCTCAATTCAGGGAATCTACTTGCTCCTTCTGGGATCCTCTTTCCTTTCCTGGGAATCTCCCACAATGCTGAAATCAAGGCCAATCATAGAGCTCACTATGTTCATTTCCCATCTCTCAGGATTTGGCATCCTTCAGTGCCTGATGTCTAGTGTCATTGTTTCATATATTTTGTCTTATTTTTTGTTGTCTTTCCAAGAAGGAGATATATCTGGTTTCTCTTACTATATATTATCTGAAGGTAGAAGTCAGCTTCATCTTTATCATGTCATGAGACTTAGGTTTTCCTCTGACACCTTCTGAAGTCTAGAGTAGCTTAGTCAATGTACTTAGTTGTCATTATTCTCCTTTTTCTAAGAATTCTAAAGAATTAGACTCGTTTTCTGTAATAATACAAAATTTTTCAGTAAATAATAAAATATTTACTTCAATGTTCAATACACAGCAGTACTGTGTATATTTTTTCTGTTACTTGATATTTTGTCTGTTACTTGACAGTAGACATCTCCAAAGAAAGAAAGGAGGGCAGCATATTTATCCAAATTCAGGACTCACCTCCTTTCAGTGCTGTCTCTAAAACCTAGTCATTGCCGTACACATGCTCTCATTGCCAACATTAAGGGAGCTTCCCGGTAGTATTCCTAGTTCCGGCACCTGTTTTGAATTTTGAACTCCCGCCGTCACATTCCTTTTACTTTGCATTCTCTAATTATTTATCAGTCCCAGGTTTTTGTCATTGCTATCTTCCCTTTCCCCAGCATGCTCTGCTTGATGATCCCACTCACATCTGCAATTATTCTACTGTCTATACACTCATAACTTGCATATTCACATAAGACTGTACCCATATACTTAGTATCAGATATTAGACATCTTAATTTCACTGGCTCCTGGAATAACCTCCATTCTCTTGTCTCAACTATAATCCTGCCTCCATTCTACAATCATTTAAACCTGACCTGTTAAAAACAATTCTCTCCTGTGAGTTATAATAGAAAAAAACATCTTAGTATGACTTGTAAGATATTTGTTTCATCTGCTACAGGCACTGCCTAAAGCCTAACTTTAGCCATAATGAACACTTAGGACTTGCAACAAACCCTATTTACCCAGAAGGTGGCAGTAAAGCACTGCCATTTAGACCAATAACTGACCAGCCCTACACCGGACTCCTCGCATACCAACCATGTGATTTGGGACAAGTTCTAATGCTCTATGAGCTACAGATTTATCATCATTTAAACTGATCATATTAACAGCACACACCTGATTTTGAGGAGAAGTGAAGCTCCAAAATGTTTAAATAGGGATGACCAAGTGAGTAACAAATGGGGCAAGACCTCGGGTAGAAGCAAGAGAGATCTCCTTCACTGCCTGCATGTGAATCCCTGTTTATGAACCTAATGAAGGGGAAGAACTTGAGATGAAAAAGGATTTCAGCAATTTCTGATGTTACTGTCCTATTTTTCCCCCAGGAAGGTGAAATCTCCTATCATAGTGCATGAAGAGCTCTCTCTATGGATGAGAGAGTTGGGAAATGTTGTATCTAATGGACTAAATATTACTCTTAGAATTCTGTGGAGTTCTTTTGTTTTTCTGATTAGATTTTTTTTTTTATCCAAAGAAAGTTAATCAACTCAAAGGCACAAACTTGAGTAAATTGTTTATCATATATTTTCCAAACAAAAATTAGGAATTTCTTGGAGTATGGGTATGTGTAGGCAGCCAAAGAGATTCATTGAAATACCATGCAAACTACAAGACCAATCTACACCCTGGTTCATTTTCTTTAATTGAAATTTTTAATTTGTAATTTAAAATTATTTTGCTTTGTGATAGTAATATGTACTCTTCAGGAAGAATTCAGAAATACAGAAAAATACATTTTAATTTAAAAAAGTAAAAGCAAGCAAAACATTACAATCGAGACTTACTGTCACTGATTTTAGATTAACATCTTTTCTGAACTCCTCCTCTTTCTCTCTTAATGACTGTGATAGAAATAAAAATAGGATCACACTACACATGCTACTTTAGAAGTGAGAATGTACTGAATAGTAGGTCAATATGCCATTGAAGAAGAAGAAATTATATCTAAATGGGTGCAATAAGTACATTAAAGTGAAACTTATTTAAAGATACTACTTCCAAGAATATCAAAATAACAAATGTATAAGGAAAAAAAACTCTAACAAAAGGTATGTATAATCTATACCTTGAATATTATAAAATATTAATCAAAGATTGTAAAGAAATCCCAAAGAAATGGAAGTACATACCCATTCATCAATTTAAAAATTCAATATTATAAAGAAATACATTCACTCTAAATTGTTTTATAGATTCAGTATAATCTGACTCAAAAATGTGGCAGGAATTATTTTTTTGTTTTTGTTTTTGTTTTGGTAGCTGGAGTGTTGGTTTTTTGTTTTTTGAGAGAACAACAATTTTATTTTCAAATTTGTATGAAAATGTAATAGGAATAAAGAAGATAATCTTGAGGAAGAACAAAGGTGGAGGATTCACATGACCAGGTAATAAGATTTATTCTCAACCAATAATAATAAAGAAAATATACTGCTGCAAAGATAGACAAATAGACCAGTGGAATGGAATTGAGAGTCCAGAAGCAGACACACACATGTATGGTCATTAGATTTATGACAAAAAGATCCTAGTAGTAGTAGAATTTTGAAAGCATGTTCTCTTTATTAAATTATACTGAGTCAACTGGATATGCACATGGGAGAAAGTGAATCTTGACTCAACAATGTCAATTTGAATTGATATTCAAAAAAAACAATTCAGAAAATCTTTTAGAAGGAAATAGACTTTCATGAATTTAGAGAATACAGATATTGCTTAAACTAGCAAAAAAAGGCATGAAGTATAAATAAAAATATGGTAAACTGTGCAATATTAAAATTAAAATTCATCAAAATTTTAGCAAATTAGTAAATTAAATTAGTAAGATTAGTAAAGTAAAAGATAAACCACCTACTAGGAGAAAATGTTTCCAATACATGTATCCAACAAGAGGCTCCTAGAAATACATGAAGAACTCCTATAGATGATAAGAAAAACACAACACCCCAATAGAAAAATGTGCAAAATAAAGGAAGAAGTTATCAAAAGGCTAATAAATTATACATTACCTCCATTTTTCTTTACATTTCAGTTGCATTTTCCTTATCTAGCTTTTGATCTTATGTTATAATAAGTCCTGTTCTTTTACTAAGGTGAAGTTCTGAAGACAAACGTAATTTGTTTCCTTGGATTATATTTATTTTCAGACAGTCATCATCATGTCTCTTTCATATAACACAGCTCTCCTTAATTTTTCTTTGGCTATGTTATGATCAGGGACTGGCATACCTTTCAGCTTTCCCATTTTAATTTCAACCTCAAAATGTACAGCTCTAGCCATACTTCTCTTTGACATAGAGTGAATTAATTTTCCTTAATCATCTGTATACTACTAAATGCAGCTTTATTGCCTTGCCATTTGATCTATCAAATAAGGGCTTATTTTATTTCTCTCTCCTTTTTTCCTGTGGTGAGAAGTTTGTGATTAAATAGGGAGAACTCAGCTGGAAAGAATAGGGCCTTTGCTGGAAGAATTAGGCCCTCTCTGCTGTCTCTTCTCTTTTTCAATTGACATGAGTGGCAATTTATCTTATATACATGGAAAGAATAGCTTTGTATTGATTCATTTATTTCCCCTTTTGGATGTGGGAATTTGGAGTGTAAGTTTCTATCAGAGATGAGTGAATCTACTTTTTAAAATTGGCTTTTTTCATCCTTCATCTCATAGCATCTTTTTTCATTTTTTCCTCACCTATCCAATCTATCAAAAGAGGAAAACAGTTTAAAAAAAAACCCTCTTCCTACTCTTCAAATAGTCTTTTCAATAGAAATTGTGGAGAAATTTGTAATCTTATAATTTCTGCTTCTGAGGGTAAGTTTCAACTTAAGACTTAAGCTTTGACATCTCAGGTTGTTCTTCTTTTCTTATTTTCAAATTTTGCAATGTACTTCAAGATCTGGTCCCCAAGCATTCTTTTTTTTAACATGCTGACATGAAATTTTGACACACTTCTTGTTTTTGCGGTTCATTTGTTAAAATTCAGAAGAAGGCAATTCTATGGTCTGGTTTTGCTGTGCCACCCTGCTTTGTTTATCTACTGCTGAATGGCAAATATTCCAAAACTGAGCATTTTAAAGCAATAACAATTTGCTATTTTCACAATTTGGGGAGTTAGCCATTTCATTCATCTGCTTCCCGTGGGGTCAGCTGGAGTGCTGGTGTGGCCAGAAGTTACCCCTGCTAAATTCTATTTTGATGAAGTGGCTTCTGGAATATCATATATTTCATAATAGATATAGGATTATATATACAGGAATATTATGTATGTGTGTGTGCACCTGTATAGGTAGAAAACTTAATGAAAAATATGGGACATTGGAAGTTGTATAGAAAAACTTGATCGAAATAATGAAAGTGCTAAAAATTATTCCATTTTTAAAAGGCAAAACTGCACGGATGCCTGGCTGGCTCAGTAGGTAGAGCATGTGACTCCTGACCTCAGGGTTGTAAGTTTGAGCCCTGTGCTGGATGTAGAGATTACTTTAAAAAAATAAAATCTTAAAAATAAAATAATTTTAAAAATAAAAGGCAAAACTGCAGACATTTAGCTCTTGGAAGAGAATATTGATAGAGAGCATGAGATATGTTTAGGAAGGAAAGAAGTAAACAAAGAAAGGACATGGGAGAGAGAAAGGAAAAGAGGGAGAGATTCTATCAAGGGACAGAGAGATACACTGTGATCTGTGTGGCTTCAAGGTAGAAAATTAGGGTAATTGAATCATCAGAAAGACAGGTCTCAATTAAAATTAGGGAGGCTTTGTCTAACTGTGTAATCTAACAAAGGAATGGGCTTCACTGCAAAGGAGTAAAGTCCCCTTCTTAATAGTCAAGTAAAGGTTTAACGACTGCTCTTACAGAGGCTGTGGGAAGATTGCAGCCAGGTGCAAGCTTTGTATATCTAAAATGTTTCTCAGCCGTTAGAAATTATGTTTATCTTCTCTACGCATGCAACTGCACCACATGAGACAAAACTTAGGACAACTGAGTACAGAACAGAGTTTCATCAGTGACCTGAGGAGGACAGATTCTGTTGCTATCCAATTCTTCCTGTCGCAAACTAGCTCCCCAGAGGCAGGCTCTCATGAGAAGCTGGGTGGGAGAACAATCTCCTTGTGCCTGCTGTTAAGGTAGGGTTGATGTCATACCTTGGGTAGTATTCAAGGGAAGCAGAAACCTGTGAATCACAGTCTGGTTCCCAGAAGAAAAAAGTATAGGATGGAAGCTAAATCTGGGAAATAAAATAGCAGGTTATAATATTTTTGCTTGTAGCTATGGGAAAGAAAAGGAGATAAGAAGCTTTCCTCAGGCTTCCTTTTCTTCATGGATGTTTCTGTTGTCTAACCTGTTTATTGTACCTATCATATCACAAGGATAATTTTTACTAACCTCTTTTCCCATAACTAGACCATGAGCTTCAGGAGAGCAGGGACATTTTATATCACTGTTTATTGTAATATTCCCTATACCTACTCTAATGCCTGGCCTAATGTAGGTGTTTATTCAACAAACGAATGAAGAAATAAATGAAAAGGACTTAACCACCTGAGATCTATCACCCCACTGAAGCCATAACTAACAATATGATGTCTGGCTCTAAAACATTTTCATAGTATGTTTTAAACTAAGACATGGCAAAATCTTCTCAGATTGCCTCTGTGCTTCGTCTCACCTTGTTATGATGGCAGTTGCCTAACAATAGGAGTAGGAAGGAGGAACTTCCTCAGATTATCTGCTCCTTTGGTAGATGGAGAACTTCCACTTTATATTTTGAAGGTTTCAACTTTCCTAAAACTTGCTTGTAAGTAGATCGGGCCCTTACCGGCAGGATTCAGAAAATGATAGAAATAGAAATAATTATCAAGGAATGATTATAAAATTAAGAAAGCAATTAAGTATTTGGAATTGATTTAAAAGTTATGGAATACTTACATATTCAAAAATGTTCTGCATTGTGTGACCTATTCAACATCTATATGATTACTATCAGATCTTTGAAAAAATTAAAAATTAAAAAATATCTTTGAAATCAGACCTTTGCAAATTTCATAATTTATGATTCCTCCTTTCTTAGAGATGATTACTAAGGAAGAATATGCCATCTTAATGACTAGCTAGTGTAGAGGTATAAAACAAATATAAGTTTGAGATGAACACTCATCTATAAAGGTACTGCTAATCAAATAAAAAGACATGGAAAAGAGGCAGATTCAGTAGCAATCAAGAGGGGTTTCGGTTTTGATATAATATAGCTTAGAAGCCCCTGGGACTATAAAGCAGAAGGTATTTATACGTTAACATAGCTAAACAATTCTTAACTTTTTGGTGTTGTTGAAATACCTGTATGACCAAAGGGTGCCTGTGTGGCTTAGGCGGTTAAGTGTCCAACTCTTGATTTCAGCTCAGGTCATGTTCTCACTGTTTGTGAGATAGAGCCCCATATGGGGTTCCATGCTGACAGCACGGAGCCTGCTTGGGATTCTCTCTCTCACCTCTCTCTCTGCCCCTCCTCCAACTCACACACATACTCTCTCTCTCAAAATAAATAAACATTTAAGAAATAAAAAAGAAATATGTGTATGACCAAAAGTAAGGCAGGAATAGGTACATTGCTGTGGCGAGGGCTTTCCTTAGTTTGCCAAACACTTTCTGACATTGAGAGGAAACTGCTCTTAAGGAAAGATGTCAAAGCGAGACTTTTGTGTGTATGTAATCATAACTTAGCTCCAATGATTACACATTTACTCAACCTCCTCCTACGTCAGCATGCCAAGGGAAATTATGACTTGTTAGCATCGTGACTAAGTTTTAGGAGAGGAAAGGCCCCATATTTCAGGGTTTCATCCTAATGAGTCAAGCAGAAATTTTGTGTCTTATTTTCAGTGAAGTTGTGCAGAGTTCACTCTTTTAGAATAACTCCCGAGCAAGGGGAAAAGTCAGTGTACCCTTCATGGAGGTATCTACCATACCCTCCTAACACATTTGTTAAGTGACTACATATTTTGTCTTCACATAATTCATATGTCTTCCACATAAGAATTCTACACAAGGTGATACTGTGTCAATGTAGTGCCCTTTGGGCTAATTCTAGGAAATACTGGCTGTTTCATATCTGTTATGAAGCTACTTACAATCTTGCTAGTCAGGCATTGCACATGGTTACAGCATGTGTAAAACGAGATAGCAGCTCACCTATCGATAAGTACCCCCACAGATTGTGAGACTCAAAGTGAGACAACACAATGAATGTGCGTTTTCTAATTTAATTTTTTTTATCATTATAAGTATATTCTTTAATTCCCATTACCTATTTCACGCATCCCCTCACCCACCTCCCCTCTTGTAACCATCAGTTTGTTCTCTTTAATCAAGAGTCTGTTTCTTGGTTTGTCTCCCTCTTTTTTTTCTCTGCTTGTTTGTTTTGTTTCTTAAATTCCACATGAGTGAAACATCTGGTATTTGTAGCTCTCTGGCTGACTTATTTTGCTTAGCTTTATGCTCTGTAGCTCCATCCATGTTGTTGCAAATGGCAGGATTTCATTGTTTTTATGACCTAAAAATATGTCATTGTATATATATATATATATATATATATATATATATATATATACACCACATCCTCTTTATCCATTCATCTATTGATGGACATTTGGATGTTTCCATAGTTTGGCTGTTGCAAATAATGCTGCAATAAACATAGGGGTGCATGTATCCCTTTGAATCAGTGTTTTTGTATTTTGGGGGCAAATACCCAGTAGTATGATGACTGGATCATAGAATAATTTTATTTTTAATTTTTTTTTGATATGTGAAGTTTATTGTCAAATTGGTTTCCATACAACACCCAGTGCTCATCCCAAAAGATGCCCTCTTCAATACCCATCACACACCCTCCCCTCCCTCCCACCCCCCCATCAGCCCTCAGTTTGTTCTCAGGTTTTTTTTTTTTTTTCAATATATGAAGTTTATTGTCAAATTGGTTTCCATACAACACCCAGTGCTCATCCCAAAAGGTGCCCTCCTCAATACCCATCACCCACCCTCTCCTCCCTCCCACCCCCCATCAACCCTCAGTTTGTTCTCAGTTTTTAACAGTCTCTTATGCTTTGGCTCTCTCCCACTCTAACCTCTCTTTTTTTTTTCCTTCCCCTCCCCCATAGATTCCTGTTTAGTTTCTCAGGATCCACATAAGAGTGAAAACATGTGGTATCTGTCTTTCTCTGTGTGACTTATTTCACTTAGCATCACACTCTCCAGTTCCATCCACGTTGCTACAAAGGGCCATATTTCGTTCTTTCTCATTGCCCTGTAGTACTCCATTGTGTATATAAACCACAATTTCTTTATCCATTCATCAGTTGATGAACATTTAGGCTCTTTCCATAATTTGGCTATTGTTGAGAGTGCTGGTATAAACATTGGGGTACAAGTGCCCCTAAGTATCAATACTCCTGTATCCCCTGGGTAAATTCCTAGCAGTGCTACTGCTGGGTCATAGGGTAGGTCTACTTTTAATTTTTTGAAGAAACTCCATGCTGTTTTCCACAGTGGCTATACCAGTTTGCATTCCCACCAACAGCGCAAGAGGGTTCCCTTTTCTCCACATCCTAGCCAATACTGTTGTTTCCTGTGTTTTTTATTTTTTGTGCTTTTTTGAATGAATGCATAAAGAAAGGTGAATGCATAGGAATATCTTACTTTATAGAGAAGAAGAGACACAAAAGCAACTGTCCTATTTTTCTCACATTTTCACAAGTATTGTGTTCTGAAATGTGCTCTGAGCTCTCAGCTATCCTGTCTCAGATACTCAAACTCAAATCATTTGTCTGTGACATCCAGAACACCAAATCTGCTTTTTCAAATGCAAATAGTTAAGATGACAGGAATACCTCAAATAGCAATCATTATAATAAATATACTAGTATAATTACAAGAAGATGAAAATGTTACAAAAGTCACGTTACAAAAGCAATGTGAAGCTATGCATAAAAATTTGAAAAACACCAAGTATGTTAAAACTATATAAGCTGAAATCAAGTCAGAAAGCACTAGGTGAATCTCATTCAGCATCCTCATTCTCAGATGAGGAAACTTCCTCTTTGAGAAAGTAGAATCAGTTCTGAATGGCCTGCATTAGCCCCCAACCACCATCAACCTGCAGATTGCACTCTGGCCCGTTACTGTGGTACAACACTCAACCCGATTCTGAACATTTTCTTCTTTTGTTAAAAGAAAGAAGATCTAAAGTCAGTGACTTCAAATTCCACTTTGAGAAGTTAAATAAAGTGGAAGAAACAAAACAAAAGTAAGTATAACAGAGGAAGTCAGAAATAGCAAAGAAGATAATGAAGTAAAAAGAAAAACAAAACAGAAAATCAGTACAGAAAGATCAGCAAAACCAAAACCTAGTTCTTGGAGAAGATTAGTAAAACTGATAAAATTCTAGTCTGACTGACTGAAAACAAAAAAAAAGAGAAGACATGAATTACCAATATGAAGAATGACAGCTATAACATGTTGAAAATGGCAGGATCTGCTTCATTTTTAAGATTGAATAACATTCCATGATTCAGTTTACATATATCAACAGCATTTCATGTAATGAAACACTCCCTCCTCTATAAAGTACCTTTTTCCCCATCACACTTCCAAGATGCTCCAGTTCAGTCTCCATGAGTCCCTTCATCAGGTGGCACCTACAAGGTTTCGGCGTTTGAACCCATACTAGATTTTTCCCCATACTTATTCCCTTAGTGATCTCACCTGACACTAGATTTGTACCCCCAATCTGTACCTCTTCCCTGAAATCTAGATTGTTGTATACAACAGCCCACTCAGCACTTTTATTTGAATATCTAGTCAGAATCTCAAACTTATTGTGCCCCAAACTGAGCTCCTGACATTCTTTTCCTCCACCATTGTTTCTTCCTCATTGCTCACCACCTCATAAAATGGCAAGTCCAGTTTTTCCAGTCGTTAAGCCAAAAACCTTATAATCATACTTGACTGCACTCTTTTTCTCACACCCAGCATGCAATCTGTCAGCAAAGTTCTTTGGCTCCATCTTCAAAATATATCCTACAGCTAACCACTTTTCATCACCTCACTGTTAATTCCTCAGTGCAACCACTGTCTTCTTTCACTTGAAATATTACAGTAATCTTCTAATCACCATCTTGCTTCCACTCTTTCAGGATGCATTCAACATTCAACATTACACATCAACACAATATGTTCAGCCAGAATAATTCCATATAAATATAATTTCATCATGCCACTTCCTTCATTATAAATCTCCAGTAATTGGGCACAAGTTGCTAGTTTTTCTTTTTCTTTTCCTTTTTTCTTTTTTGAAAGAGTGACAGGGAGCAAGGAAGGGACAGAGGGGGAGAAAGAGAGAGGGAGACAGAGAGAATCTCAAGCACGCTCCACACCCAGTGTGTTTTGTGTCTTAAATTCCAACACGGGGCTTAATCCCACAACCGTCAGCTCATGACCTGAGCCGAAATCATGAGTAAGACACTCAACCAACTGAGCCACCCAGGTGCCCCTACAAGTTGCTAGTTTTTGATAAAGGCCCCACACTGCTACCTGGGATTAATTTTCTGCCCTGTCCTCTGGTCTCTTGATTATTCTCTCTGAGTTATCTTCTCTGCTCCCCCACGCCTAGCACATACTCCTGTAAAAAATGGCCTGTGTTTACAGCTAAGTAGTTTTCGCAGCCTGCCTCCTGCCCATAGATGTTTTTCACTGCAGGGCACAAAACATGGCCTCTACATTTCTTACTATCTGTTTCATTCTAGGCTTGTTCAATTTCTTCAAAAATGTTTTGGGTTCTTTATGCATCAGTCTGCATAACACTTTATTGAACAAAAGTCACACTTCAAATCTATTCAAAGTACACACAAAAAGGAGCATCCTAAGAACAGGTGTTTTGACAGGTGCACACTGTGGGGACTTATATGACCTATAACATCTAGTAGCTTACATAGTCTCACTTTGGCATACTCTAGTGACTGACTCCCAAACCTGCCCAGACTGAAGGAGACAGGCTAAGGGCCTTACCCCTCAATGAGTGTGAACACTTTTGAGACTGGCTTTTACGACTGCCACACCATGATGAATCAAAAGCTATCCCATGTGCCTACTGAGCCTGTAATTCTAGGGGGAAAGATCGGAAAGAGTCACAGTGAGAGTATATTCTGAGTTTTATTTTCTTATTTTAACATATAATGAGAAAGACATGAGTTGAGAAAAGTATTTGGAATCTTACCAGTAGAAATTAAAGGGAACATGGAGAACCCTCAGAAATGTGAGGCTTCCGAGGAGATTGAAAAGCTGTTTGCTTCTAAACACCTGCATGGTAAGAAGCAGAGTGAAAAAGCCCCATTAGTAACAAAAGACACATGCATTTCCTCCATTGAATAAAGTCACTCAGGTTTGTTGCCAAGATCATATTAGAAATGTTGTTTCCCAGCCTAAGCTTATTGCTTCAGATGGTCACAAACTATCCACCCTTAAACGTAGAGACAGGGACTGGAGATCAAGAAAGAAAAGACAGGGGCACTGTGTGGCTCAGTTGGTTAAGCATCTGACTCTTGGTTTTGGCTCAGGGCATGATCTCACGGTTTCGTGAGTTCCAGCTCTGTGCTGACCAAGCGTGGAGCCTGCTTGGCATTCTCCCTTTCCCTCTGTCTCTGCCCCTCCCCTGCTTGCTCCCTTGTCTCTCAAAATAAATAAATAAACTAAACTAAACTAAACTAAACTAAACTAAAATAAAATAAAATAAAATAAAATAAAGACATAACGTAGGCCTTAGAATTATGGCTATAGGAAAGAACTTTGAACACAGACCCCAAAATGGAAGCAAGTAAAAGGAAATAGTTTAGGGAACGTCTAAAGTTTGAGGATTTGTATTGCCAGAGAAACCATAAGTCAAGTTAAAAGAACCACTTACCTTAAATAAAGTTTAAGCCCCTGAACTTGACCATGAAGAAGTAGATTTTAAAGTAATGTAGCTCCAAAGGTAAACATGTTTCCCAAACTCCATCTTAGATTGGTCCTTGATGAAACAAAGGCCAGTAAGATCCTATCAGAAGGCAGAGCCAGGAACTGCCAAGAACTAGGAAAAGGGGCATTTTTTCAAATAACAGAGTCAGAGTGTCATCAAAGAATGTGCCCCGCTACAAACAGGAGACTTCACTGGTCCAGGTAGGCAGATTTTATCAGCGCTGTGTGCCAGTGATGGTCATGTGGTATCTCGTCACTCTTTTTTTGACTGGGAGCCTGACTTGTGGTGACCGTGTTCAAGCTCCTCCGTTACCTGTTAGTATGGGAGAGGAGATGAGGGCTGGCAGCACACTTCATAAGGTACAGGTCTCCGTAGGGAGCTACTCTCAGAAGTCAGAACTGTTTGCTGGTTGCAATGACTGGATAACACTTTAGATTGTCTCTTATGAGGAATCAAGTGAGTATGTCCTAAGAGTGGGAAAAGGGGTGTGCATGGTATCTGGTGGCCCTGGGGGCTAATCGTCTATAAAATTCATGCTCCACTGATAGAATATAGAATCAGTGCTAGGAAGAGAAGGCCCAACAAGCAAAGTGATTTTTCTACCCCCATTTGCATATAGTGATCAATGTGACTAATTCTCAACAAGGATGAGTGTGTGTTGTGTTTCACTTTTAAGCCAAGTTGGTGAAGAATCATGTGTGAACAGCTTCATGATATTCTTCTTCTTCCAACTAGCTCGATGCAAATGAGCATAGCAAATTTGAGCCACATGTGGAAGCTCAAAATGAAAGGAGACTGGGTCTTTCAGTACTGCTTGGAGAAAAACTCTCTACGTATCAGAGACGGTAACTTCTTCTTGTGTAAGTTATTATACGTAGAAGTAATTTGTTGTATCAACTGGGATTATCTTACGTAAAACAATTTGTAATAAAAGGTGTGGTGCAAAATGTACCTACATAAGGGAGTTACTGGGTTGTACTATCTGATAGATACAGGATTGTTTCTCTTATACTCAGGCAATGAGCCCAAGTCATACATACATATATGAAACATAACCGGATAAATAAATCTAGCTTTTGAAAACTCACTCATGCAAACATTGATTCTTCCACCCAACATAGTTATTTAGCATCTCCTATCTTTCTTACTATTATTAAACTCTTTTTTTAATGTTTATATATTTTTGAGAGACTGAGAGAGCCAGAGCATGAGGAGTAAGAGAGAGGGGCACAGAATTGGAAGTAGGCTCCAGGCTCTGAGCTGTCAGCACAGAGCCCGACACAGGGTTCGAACTCACCAACAGTGAGATTATGACCTGAGCTGAAGTCAGACTCTTAACCGACTGAGCCACCCAGGTGCCCCTCTATTATTAAACTCTTAGTTATAGCTCCCACTATTTTTGACTGTCAAATGTCAAATAAATCTCTACCTTGAAAAGGCCATATAGTATTTTAAGTAATAATGAAGTAGATACATACTCATAATATACCCATGTGCTATATGTCATGAAAGATAAAATGCTTTTTTTATTATAAATAAAATGTTTAAATTTTACTATAAGTTAGAAGAGAAAGACTGATTCCTTCTCAGGCAACTGAGGAAAACATTTTATAATAGGCTTTACCTCAGCTTAGTCAGCAAAGTTGAGCCAGATTCTGAGAGGCAGAAGGAGCAACAATGTGTTTTAGAAAGAGAAAATATTAGTGGTCAGAAGTTTAGGAAGAGAGGGATGATGGGGCACCTGGGGGCTCAGTCAGTTAAGTTCCTGACTTTGGTTCAGGTCCCGATCTCGATCTCGTAGTCGTTGAGTTCAAGCCCCTCATTGGGCTTGCTGCTGTCAGTGCAGAGCCTAACTCAGATTCTCTGCTCCCTCTCTCCCTGACCCTCCCCTGCATGCTCTCTCTCTCTCTCAAGAATAAACATTTTTTTTAATATAGAAAGAGAAAAATGAAGATAACTTGGGATTTTAGTGTTTTCAGCCTCTGACCTTTGACAAGGAAACTAGAAGATGAAATTGAGACATAAGGTAAGCCAGATCACCGAAGAACAGTGAATCCCAAGCTAATGCAAATTTAATTTTATTGGCTAAACTTTGTTAAGCAATGGGGAGGCACTCCCATTTATTTTTCCCTGAGGTAGTTCGCCCCGGCCCCGCCTGCCCGGAGCTGATAGGCCTGGAAGACAACTTGTATAGCAGAAATAATGGGATTGTTGAACTTAGAAATAAACATTCTTGCAGAGGCATTTCCCCAAAATTTAGGGTAAACCCAATAATGATTTGTTTGAACTAAATCACCTGACCTGGGCAATACTGCTTCCTTGTCGTTTTAAGACTTTGGCGAATTTTCCCCTCATATTGTAGTATGTTGGCAAACATTTAAGAAGCTGCTTCTGACAGTTATAATTAAGCTTCAAAGGGAACAGTCACAGCCAGACATTTAGTTGGGCTGAAATGATTTCCTTTTTTCCATTGTTACCAATGTGCAACTCACCCTAGCTTGTTTCCCATCATGTTTTCCAGAGGGCGAAGAAATGTTTCAATTTAGGATGGTAGGAAAAGTCAGTATGCCAGCAAGAATTTTTATTGCCATCTGATTCAAAGCTAGCTCTGAATCACCTTGGGCCACTGCACACTCCAAAAACACCATGGCATTCCAGGAACTACTTGGTCCTGTCCCCTCATCAGTGCCCTTCAACCAGGTAGACCATGCTTCAGCCTGCAGAGCTATTCAGTGTTCATACAGTCCATTGTCTTCCCACATCCATGTCTATTTGCCTGCCTTTTAGTTCAGTTGTATCCATACCTGTGTGTCCTCCTCTTCTCCAGTATGCCCCCTCCACTACCAACCAGCCTCACTTAACCACAGAACTCTTATTTATCCTTCAAGACTCATGGTTGTGCAGATGTATCCTTTTTAAATGAGACCTTCTCTGATGATACTTAGAAAAATTAACTGGATCCTTATGCACTCATAGCACTTCAAAAGCTAAACTGTTTCCAAATGAAATTTGAATTGTGTTATATGTATCTGACTTGCAAAACTGTGAGCTCTTGGAGTACAGGGATGGCCCAACGTTGCACGTACCAGATTGCCATTGGGAGGCGGAGGAAGGAAAACCACACAAACCTCCAGAAACCACTGAGAAATGTCAACTTCAAAGAGGGGCATAGAAGGTTAGGAGGCGGCTTAGATAAGATGGCCAAAAGATTAATAAGTAAAGAATGTAAGTAAATATGAAAATATCTGTAGGAGAATTTAAAACAAAATAAGGTAAACCCCCATCTTGCTTTCAAGATTGTTATAATCTTGTGTTGTAGAAAAAGCTACAGAACAACACTCCTCAGTAAATAGCATAGAAGAGCAATCCAGTACCGATTTCTGGGGAACAGGTGTATAGAGGTTCTAAGAGAGAGATGAATGACCAGCCGTGTGGACTCCAGCCGTGTCACCTTGAGCGCTCGAACTGATAAACTTGATGCAATCACCCAAGGTGATGCTGTGATGACTGGCCAAAATGAGCGAGATGAAATGCTCTCGATAGGAGTCAAGGAAATGAACCACAAAAGGAGAGGATAACACGGAGATAATTTCCTATTTAAAGCGTGCTTTCTGTGTGTCCGCTGTGTCAGTTTCTAAAGTACTGACTGGGACAGTAGTGTGTTCTTCCCAGGTGTGTGAATTCATCCATCAGCACCTTTGTGTTCAGTTGTTGAACCAGTTACAGTAGTCCACTCCTGTATCTTTATACTTTCACAATTACAGCATGAGAGACTGTTCAATCCATTGTGTCTATTCTATACCTCGAATCTACCAGTCTAGTTACCTTGTCAAAGAAGAAAATGAGGTTATTCTGAACTTCTTTTTTTTTTTTTTTTTTTGGACTCCTAAGGAACAATGTCACCCTTTCCTGGTGCTCCTAAAGTTATGCTGTGGTAATGTCTTCTTGAATCTTATCCGAATTGATATGGAGCTGCAACACTTAAATGTAAAAAAAAAAAAGAGGTTTGGGGAGGCTTACTAAGAAAACACACGTGCAAAATTCAACTGCAAAAACTGTGAATTCATGAAGAAATACACAAAACATAAAAAAGAAAGAAAATTAGGAAGACAGAAATCTTTGAATGAAATAGAAATTTTCTTAATACTGTGTTAAGATTCATAACATCAGTTAACTTGCAAAAGTCCTTACTTTATGACTTAGTTCGATTTCCATTGTGGCAAGAGTAATATAAGGAAATGTAAGTAGCCTTGATCACAATGAAATGGGGGTTGGTGGAGCAAAGGCAGTGAATGGTGAAAGTTATATGAATTGAATAGAGAGAGAATTGCCACTCAATGATCTGCTGGTTGCAAAATCTGACTCCCAGTGTTTGATCGGCGGTCCATGTGTTCTTGCATGAGAGCGAGTATTAGGACCTAGTTCCTCTTTCTCAATAGAAAGCAGGTAAGTAAGTATATAGGGGCTTGTAAGTGACATTACAGTCCTGTTGAAATATATCTGTAGGAAACCAACAAAATGAAAGTAATGGTAGAAAACTAGAGAGCAAACATCTACATGTGTAAAGGAAGGAAGAGGATAGATTTTGAGAAATGTTGTCTTACAATGGTAACTAGTGATCTCTGGTGAATATATAGTGCTTATTTTATAAAAATCTTCTTTGTTGGATTGATGGCTCAATCGGTTGTGTCTGACTTCAGCTCAGGTCATGATCTCACAGTCTGTGAGTTCAAGCCCCACATCAGGCTCTTTGCTGACAGCTCAGAACCTGGAGCCTGCTTCAGATTCAGTGACTCCCTCT
Source organism: Acinonyx jubatus (assembly GCF_027475565.1). NCBI lineage: Eukaryota > Metazoa > Chordata > Mammalia > Carnivora > Felidae > Acinonyx > Acinonyx jubatus. The sequence continues at coordinate 121,966,008 of NC_069380.1, forward strand.
CTCTCTGCCCCTCACCCAGTCTCACTCTGTCTCTGTCTCTCTCTTTTTCTCAAAAATAAATAAACATTTAAAAATTCTTCTTTGCTTTTTGAATAAATGTGGAATAAATGCTAAATACAAGACAGAGATTTGGAGGATAAAATATTAGTAAAATAGATCTAGACAAACAGACAAATAGATGTCAGATGGGCATAATTTTACAAAGTAACACAGTTTTACAAAAAAAGTAAAGATACATATCAAAAGAATTAAAAAGAGTAAGTCGAATTACTGTCAAAGCACAAGATTCTCAAACTCAAAATGCTTGCTAGGGCCAGCAACAAAACAAGGCAAATGAGTGAACCAATGACACATTTAAATGAAGCCCTTACCCTAAACTTCAGCTTAACTTTCACCCTGGCAATGAGGGGTCCAAAAAAAGTTTGAGACAATCTTCTGTTTTACATTTTGTTAAATATTCAAAATTTTAAAGTTATGGACTCTTTTAATTTTCTTAAACCATTGTGTGGGTCAAATGAAATGCATCAATAAATCAGAGTTGATCTTCATGCTACCGGTTTAAGATGTCTACCTTAGAGGATTAAGAAATGTTCTGTGCAGTGTAATATAACTTGCACTTCTCATTGTGTGATATGTAGAATATAGGCATGTAGAATTTAGGCATGAAGCAATTAAAGAAAAGAACATCCCAAGCAAAAGCAACATCATGATGTAAGTTAGGAAAATACAAGTGTAATGGAAATAAATGAGAAACTATGAAGAACTTATTTTGAAAGGGGTGCTGAATCTATGATGGGGAGGAGCAGGAAATATGATAATATGAGCACTTAATAAAGAAGGTGAGGATAGTCAGGAGTGTGCACATATTCTTTCAAAGCAAGTCATGTCCAATATGCCTCGTTGTGTTTCATAAGGGTGGGAGCTTGGTACCATGCCAAAAAATGTGAACATTGATTTCAGTAGAGTAAACTTGAAGATAAGTTGATGAGATATCTTCAACCCTGGTTTGTTCAACGTTTGTCAGTGATGTTGATGATGATCAAGAAGACCTTTACTAGATTTATAGCTGATACAAAGTTGATAGGGATCACTAATGTGATGTCATACTCAAACCTAAATAATTTTGAGGCTAAATGCAAAATTTTAATAAAACACTAAAGGAGGAGCTGAGGAAGTTAAAGAAATAAGTATAACATGCAGGTAAAGAACCCAGAAATCCACCTTATTAAGAATATTAAGATTTGGAAAAACTAATGAACATCCCTCATATCATACAGTTCATGGCAGAAGTGGAATGAATTCTTCGAGTCTATCTGGAATCAAAGTCTATGTTCTTTCTTATCCAGCACAGAACCAGTAAGTATAAAAGTACCAGGTACTTTTCTTTGGAGAACTTTAGCTTATAGTTTGTAGTGAGTGAGAGATTGGGGTAAATGTCCTTTAAGGTCATAATTAATTATAAAAATCTATGTTTTATTGTTTTCTGATAACACATTAAAGAAGTTTGCACCTAATATACTCAGTAGAGTGGATCCAATTGTACATAAGCTAAGGTTTCTATGTCAAAGAATGAAATGTTCTTATTTCTATTGTTCTTTTCTTCATTTCACAATAATAGCAGAATACACTTGTTTTGCCAATGAAAGATGTTTCCATCTCAGTTATAAGACAAACATTTTCTGAGCGCCTATTAATTGCTAAGGATATTTGGAAGTACTGTAGATACAACGAAATTTCCTCCCATAAAGCATTCAAGAAAAATTTAAATACAGTTTTTAAGGTCTTCATTGGTTGCCTTTGAAATTTTTAGTGTCTGACATCTGAACTATAACTTTCTGTAAAAGACTTTAAGATTATGTGTATGGGAGCATGTATATGTCTATGTGTCTGTTACACCACACTCCTTAGAATGAAAATACTGAATGCTTGCCCAACACATGCCTTTCGTTCCCTCTTCTTCCTTTCCTCTCTTTCCTATCCGTACTCCTCACTCCCCATTTCCTCCACCCGTGAAATTCACATCTTTCAAAACTGTCAGGGAAGCAGTTAAAAGCAAATAATTCTTATTTTTGTTATTTTGTTCTTTTGCTTCACTTTTGATTAAACAGCAATATCTTACCTGATTACCAAATTCAATACAATGTATTGACCGTTTCCAAAGACAGAAAATGCATCCTAAATTATGAGATTAATCAAATTAAAATTCCTAAAAATATGTTCTCTCCAAAAAGAAAATAAATATCCTGAAATAAAAGGAACAATTTGTGAACTACATATGTATTTTCTTTGCTTTTTCCTTTTTTTAAAGTTTATTTATTTATTTTGAGAGAGAGAGAGAGAGAGCAGGGGAGGGGAAGAGAGAGAGAGGGTGAGAGAGAATCCCTAGCAGGCTCCACACCATCAGTATGGAGCCGGATGTGGGGCTCAAACCTGCAAACCATGAGATCATGACCTGAGCAGAAACCAAGAGTCAGGAGCTTAACTGACTGAGCCACCCAGGCAACCCTGAATTCTGTATATTTTTCTCAAAGCTATTACTATAAAAGGAAGTCCATTGTTTAGAAGTATGATTTTAAGTTATTTATACACACAACACATCAGTCACCTGTGTTTATTTTTTATTTTTATTTTTTTACTTGATTATAGCCAACACACAGTGTTACTTAGTTTTAGGTGTACAACATAATGACTCAGTTTCTCTATACCTTACGCTGTCCTCTCCACCAACCTAGCAACTGTCTGTTACCATACCATGCTGTTACAATGTCATTGACTCTATTCCCTCTGCCTTTTATTCTTGTGACTTATTCATCCCATAATTGGAAGCCTGTATTTCCCACTTGCCTTCACCCATTTTGTTCAACTACCCACACCCTTTCCGGCTGGCAAATGTCAATTTGTGTTCTGCATTTATAGACTTAATTCTGCTTTTTGTTTGTTTGTTCATTTGTTTTGTTTTTAGATTCCACAAAGGAGTGTTTAAACTGGGCACATTTAGCATGTTCTTCCAACACTTTAAATTGTACTTTTCTTCATGATATTTTAAGTAGCTGTTTATGATTTAAAACTTTCTCATTATCATTATACCCATTGTTTATTTTTGTTGTTATTCCCATAAAGAAAGTTATGGCATCCAACTCTTTGATCTCTCTTGCAATTAAATTGGCCATGATAATCGATGGGTCTATGTATATGGACAGTGTATTTTCAAGGAGTTAAAACAAAAAGCTTTAGTATGACCATTCTTTTTTTACTTTACAGAGAAAAGGGAAATATTTAATATACTGTATTTCAAATATTCCTCGATTGGGTAACTTAAAAAAAACATTTTAAGTTTTTTGTTTAAATTCCAGTTAGTTAACATACAGTATAATTATTAGTTTCAGGTGTACAATATAGTGATTCAACACTTCCATACATCACCAGTGGTTCTAAACATAGTTTTTGCAAATAAAAAACATACATTGATGGACTCCCTTCTTCATTTGACTTCAGAATTAAAACTCACTGGCATTTGACAACGGCAATTATTTTAAAAATTAACAAGCTGATCCCTCCCCAGAAAGTGCTTTTTCAGATGTAGTCCTGGTGACAGTGTAGGATACCTATTTCTCTGGGGTGCACCTTGGATGATGTGGACTTTGAAAATTCAAGTTACACCCAAGATTCCATTCCCTGGTGGTTACTCATCTGGACCACAGACATGCAGGACCTGTCTGAAAGAGACCTAGGCATCAAGCGGGCTCCACCAGTGAATCATCCCTTTAATACAGCAAAACCTTAGAGGGAAGAGCAGGGAGGATATATTGGTTGTTAGGAAAACGTAGGCTACAGGTGGAAAATGACATCCTCAATTATTAATAAGACCCAAGGTGCGAGTCACATAATTGTTCTAATTTTTGAGCATGAAGCCTTTCTTTAAGTTGGTAAGAGGTCCCAATAAATGCCTAAACTTTACAGATTTGCATGTGGTTTTAGAATGTGATTTATAAAGAAGGTGGAGATCCCAACTCCCTTGATCGTCTCTCTCTCTATATATATATGTCTCATTGTGTGTTTTAGTGCTCTGGGAAGTGTCTTGACACAGAACCTGAGCTGGACAAAGCACTCTTGACCTGAGTGAGCTAACTGGCACCATGAAATTATTGAGTGTCTTTCTGCTCCTGTCTCTGGCTCTTTTCAGCATTTTCTCAGGTGAGTTTTTTTTTCTTAAAATTATAATCCAGTATTTATACTTAACTGGAAATAAGTGTATTTCTCTACCATATTTCACAATTCTCACGATTTTGATATTTAGAAAATTCTGAGATCATAATAATGATAATGATTGTGATAATGAAAATGGTGATAGTAATGATAAACATAACTTTTGTGTTGATCATATACCATATTCCAGGCATGTACTAAGGGCTTTTATGCATTATCTCCAATACACATGGCAAGGTATTTATATCTATATTCTATATATAAAAAGAAGAACATGGCACAAAGAACTTAAGAAAATTGCCAAAGGACTTGCAACTAGTAAGTAGAATTTAGAATTTGAATCCAAGACTTCTAGACATTACAGTTCATATTTGTTCCACAGAACTAGTCTGGAGGATGAGTAATCGTTGTAACTATTAGTTTGGCTTCTGAGACAAAAGGAAGATTTCCTGTCCTTATTATTCTTATAACTGGGCTGCAAATAACTGAAATTGAAGCCAGAAGGAAAAAGGCCACTCAGAGAATGCTCCAGAAAAGTGAATGAATCCTAAAATGCAGAAACATATAGGCTGGTAGTTAATTAATCCTTCAGGCAGGGGACTATCTTTTGTCACTTTAATGAGCAATGGTCATATATTCTATCAATTCAGACTGTTTACAGGGTCATTACAGTTCAATCTGGCATTTTTCATCACAGGATCATGTGCACAAACAGGGCCACTGTACCTATTTACTTCCTTTTATTATTCTCTTCTTTGCTGTTACAGTGGACAAAGCACATGCTGGAGACTCGAGACCCAACACCTAGGCCCAAATCTGCCACTAATGGCCCGTGTCACCTGGAGAAATAGCACAACATTTTGAGATCTTCTCTCCTTTGTAGAATACTAGAAATGTGTGGGTTCTGGGAACTTCCATGTCTGATACAACGTTTTCCAGTGACAAAAGTGGTTGAATTTTGCTGCTATCAGAAATTTTAAATGGCTGAACATGTAAAAAAACAAGAATTTTTCATTGAAACTAAGCAGATGGACAAGTCATGGTTTGCCGGGAACTGGTCATATTTTTGTAAATAAATACACTTAGAAATTTTTTTTTTAAATTGGATACAAGATTTCAGTGATGCTATTGAGTTTGACTACGTAAGCCAAACAGCTTGAGTGAGTGGTTCAGTCAACTGCTGAGGTGACATAAAAAATAGATCTATAACTACATTAAAATTTACTTACAAAGATAGTTTCAGAAATTAACTGATATCCTTTTATTGCTTCTCTTTACAAAAGCTAATGGATATTCTCATTGGATCTGATTGTCCAACACCAAACACTAACACAAAACTGAGTCCCTCACAGACTTATCCGTATTTGGGAAGGCACTGGGCCTAAGAGTCTTAATGTGCCAAGGGAAATGAAGATCAGTCTTGGCATTTCCTTTTTACAGCTGTGTGATAACACTGCTGTGTGTCATTTTCCCCTTCTATAAAATGGGAATGTAAAAGGGCTGGCCCTACATGGCGGTTTAAATGAGAAAATGCATGCAAAGTCCTTAACATAGTGAGTGGGGCATAGTGAGAGTTCGACGAATGCCTATTAATATTGCCATTATTAAAGTTTAATAATAAGAATACTGGATTGGACTCAGACATTGTAAATATTAATTCTGCTTCTGCCTTGACATTTCCTACCTAGGAGACATTTGGTGAAATCTCTCCTCTTCTGATTAAAGATCTGTACAGTGGAGAAATGATGAAAAATTATAACAATGTATTGTCATAAAAATCATTTGAACCGGTCATAAAAATATAGGCTTCCAGGCCCCATGTGATCTTATATAATGGAGTTTTCAAATGATTATCCTTAGAATTTATACTTTGTTGTTGTTTTGTTTTTGTTGTTGAAATTGTGCTTTACTTAGTTTTTTAGTAGAGAAATCCTCTTTTTTTATTGAATATAGTGGGTACACAGTGTTACTTTAGTTACAGGTGTAGAACATAGTGATTCAACAAGTCGCATACATTATGCTCTCTCTGCTCACCACAATTGGAGCTATCATCTAGTAACCCACCACACGGCTTACTGCAGTAAGGTTGGTAATCACTACAGCAGACGTTCATTAACTTCCTTTTAAATTTAAAAGCCTTGTGCTGACCAGAGCTAGAGAAGGATCACACTTACTCATCCACTTTCTGTCATCAAAGTGGCCTTGGGCTTACATGGGAGAAGTGTTGTTGACATAGAAGTTCCACAGAAATGGCCAGAAATCAGCAGCAGCTTCTACCAGAACTGAACCTAAGACTTTTATATCAGTATTTTAAACCACTGAGCGAATTAGACACAACCTAAAATTCACACACATAATCTTAAAGGTGGAGGGAGAGAGAGAAGCAAGACTGTATTTATGGACTTTTTTTCTCTTTCGGGAATTTAGAAAGATGTAGCAGGAGAATGAGTCATAAAGAAGAGAATGAGTTTGTCCTGAAGAGTCTATATTTGGGCCAAGTCTTGAAAGCTGGTTGAGTATAAAGGGCAGAAGTGCAATGTGGGGCTCAAAGAACAAACAAATGTAGTGCCTTCCCCAACTGCCTGTAACAAAGGCTTTGGGGAGGGACTCCATGCACTTGAATCCTAGAATGTCAAATTTAGAGGAAATGTTCCAACACAGCTTCCAACCCAGTGAAGCCAGAGATGACAAGGTCATTTCCAGAGTAAATGAGTGGGTCACATGAATTGACAGGGCTGTCACATGAACTTCCAGACCCTTAAATTATTTCCTCTCACCTCATCCCAACCTCCAGAAAATATTACCCCATCATAGTACATGTGCTTATATCCCTTTCAAACTTTCTACTGCTCCCTAAGAAGTGAACACATATAAAAAATAAAACTACCATGCCATGATTTGTTGAGATGACCAAGAACCAAGAACAAGAATCATGCTGGGCTTGGGCGTGTCCTAATTTTGCAAATCTCTCTTTTTTGCACATTCAGAGACTACCTTGTTTGGATTTTGTGCTTTTTTTTTTTTCAGGTGTCTTCAGTCAAGAAGGAAAGGTCAGTACATATTTTTTATCTTTTATTCAGACCTGGGTGGTGTTTGGCTAGAATTCCCAAACCAAAGAGAGGTTTGCCTGCGGGTGAAAGAGCAGAAACAATGAACAAGCAGACCGAATGCAGAAATCAGAAGCAAATCCTTTTTCAACTGTAGCATCTCTACGAACATACTGCGTTCCACTTAAAAGAGCCTAAATGCCCATTCTCAGATTTTGTTAAAGTGAAATGAGTATAAATAAAAACAGGATGAATCTGTGATAGCACTGATTTCTATCACTCATTTCACTGTGTGATCTTGGGCAAGTTACTCAGCTTCTCTGAGCTGTAATTTCCACAACTATAGAAAAGGGATAATATTATTCACCTCATAGAGTTAGATTTAAGTTAAATAAACTATGTGGGAGCATTTGGTAAAAGGATGACTTAGCGATTAATCGTTACCAGTTTATCAAGGAGTTATTAGGACAGAGGCTGCTACTTTCTGTTTGGAAGCAAGGCAGCCGGCAGAGGCAGCTTGTTTAATGTTTTGCACTGAGGATACACACACTGATTCACTCAAACTGAAATACAATTTGGGTTAAAAATAGGAATAGACACGAGTTATCTTCAAGATTTGGCTGATTAATCCACCAACTTTTTTCCAGTTCTCTTGTTCTACCAAAAGACAACACAAATCATCAGTATTCGCTCTGCCAATCCTGTCCCTGTGTCTATACTGAACATTTTTACGTGACTTTTGGCCTTGGTTCTTGTTTATCCTTGTTGTGCTCAAGAACTCTTGGCATCCAAAGTTTCCAGATACCACTGCCAAATGATTGGAGTTAGCAAAGGAGCTGAAAAATATTTTCCAACCCTAGTATACCTACCACTTGCACAAAACTTTTTTTTATTTCAAATTTTAGCATCTCAGATATTGATGAATGCCTTACAATCGATGATGCCTTACAATTAACTGCCAGTGTGTGTGTGTCTTTGTGTGTGTGCACAAACACATGCACTTGTGTCCTAGTGCACGTACACATGTGTTTGTATTGCTATATATAATCATACATTCTAAATTTGATTTATTCTTATGTTTAAATATATATGGTAGCACAGTCTATGTTAAATGTCAAAACCAACAAACAGAGAAAGGACATCAGATCAAGACAAACATTTCATATCCCATTAGGTAGTGACATGTGATAAGGCTATTATACATACGTTTAAAATATATGGAATTTAACCCCAGCTTTCTCCTTAACACACAAGTTGCTTCTCTTCTTTCAGCTTGGAATTCCAGATGGGACTTTTAGTGTTTTCTAGGGCTCATTTAAAATCTGCAATTTACTAATTCTATTCCTTTAGATGGACCCAAGTCTTAGAGTCTGCTTCCCTGAGGATCATGGGGGATGCTTCCTCAGTATGCCAATCCCTAGACACCATGCCAGACTTACTGAATAATAATCACACAGCTGGGGAGTTTTGAATCTACATTCTAGGTAATTATCTGATGCTGGGAAGCAGTGACTTTCAAACATGCAAACACACTAGAGACAACATAGACCAGTCCTTGTTCGAATACTTACAGGCTGTCTCTTGGGATGTCTCTTGCCTTCTCATTGTCTCTGTTTCCACATCCCTAAAATGAAAATATGGATTCAATGATCTCTAAAGCCTCTTCTGGCCTTAGGTATCTGAATCCTATGAAGGCTACTGTTTTTCTTCTGCGTGGCTGGAAGGATGGTGACAGTCCCATCAAAAGACAGAAGTTGAAACTGTCTTTAGGAGCATGCCTACTCAAGTTGATCCAGCCAGTACAAAGGGAGAAAGATTTTCTCTGACATCAAAGTCATTCTTCTGATGCCAGGAAAGCTCTCCATGATGGAGCACCTGATGGGAAGTTAGAGTGAGCAGCTGAAATTATTGACTTGTAAAAGTTTCACATTCTTTCAAAGAGAGTGTTTAAACTAAACAAAAAGCATGTTCCTGGACTTTTGGAATTAAGAGTCTTGTAAAACTTTCCCCATAAATGTAAATGACTAATATGCTGTCAGCTCTTTAATTTGCCAAGTAGGAACATTAAGTAACATAAAAATAATATAGTAATAATAATAATTAAAAGTAAAACTATTTGCCCTCACCAGCCTTCATTAAAGAAATTATTGTATCATACCAAAGTGCTTGAATGACATAATCTCAAAATAAGAATAGTTTTTTTAATGGAATAGATTTTTCTTTTAGAACTACTCCCTACAGGGGCGCCTGGGTGGCACAGTCGGTTAAGCGTCCGACTTCAGCCAGGTCATGATCTCGTGGTCCGTGAGTTCGAGCCCCGCGTCGGGCTCTGGGCTGATGGCTCAGAGCCTGGAGCCTGTTTCCGATTCTGTGTCTCCCTCTCTCTCTGCCCCTCCCCCGTTCATGCTCTGTCTCTCTCTGTCCCAAAAATAAATAAAAAAAAAAAAAGTTGGAAAAAAAAAAAAAAGAACTACTCCCTACATTGTTTTATTTTTCTTATTTCCCTACCAAGCTGTGTATTTAGGAACATAATCTTAAGGATCTGTTTAAAAGAATATTCCAGATTGAAATTAACATAACAAACTGCTGAAAACTAATAATCGTCAACCATTTCCTTTTTACAATAATTTTAAGATACCTATATTTATTTCTGGTAGTATTTTTAAAATTATTTTTAATGTTTATTTATTTTTGAGAGTGAGAGAAACAGAGCACAAGCGAGAGAGAGACAGAGAGAGAAGGAGACACAGAATCCAAAGCAGGCTCCAGGCTCTGAGCTGTCAGCACAGAGCCTGACACAGGGCTCAAACTCACAGACCGTGAGATCATGACATGAGCCAAAGTCAGATGCTTTACCACCTGAGTCACCCAAGTGCCCCTATTTCTGTTAGTATGTTAAGATAAAGGCATGGTAAATATTAGTATAGTTAGTAAAACAATGGTCTATAGCTAAAATATGTTTGGGACAGTTCATTTTTCCTAATTAGCTTGCATTAATTTACAGTTAAGATACTGAGAGAATAACTAAATACAACTTGGCAGTGTTAACCGGCATCTATAACTACGGATAGGAGAACTCAGGCTTTAGAAAGAAGACCTATCTCCTTCAAGTTTACCAACAGCAGTAAAACTGTGCAGTCAGCATCTTCGGATGCCAGACTCCACATTGAGTGAGCTTCTGTAGCTCCACACTACCTCTGATCAGCAGTAGAAAGCCATTGTGCCATACATGTGAATGCATAGTTTTTTTTTAATGTTTATTTGCTTATTTATTTTAAGAGAGTACGAGGTGGAGGAGGGCAGAGAGAGAGGGAGAGAGAAAGAATCCCAAGCAGGCTCCACGCCGTCAGCGCAGAGCCCAACTCTGGGCTGGATTTCACGAACCACAAGATCGTGACCTGAGCCGAAATCAAGAGTTGGACGCTTAACTGACTGAGCCACAGGTGCCCCAAGCGGCATAATTTTCTAAACAAATACATGCTATCGTTTACTATCCTCGCTTCTTAAGTAAAAAAGTACTGTAATGAAAACAGTCATTTAAAATAAGCAAATTTGTCTCCACGTGCAGCAGGGATTTGGGAACTTGGAGGACTTAGAAACAGAGAGCATAATTCACTACCTTGGCTCAGGAAAGAAATGTTGAGGGTGGTGACAGGTCATAAATTTGGAATTGGTGAAGAGGGACGTAGGGTAAAAAAATACATGAAGGGTGATACTTGCAAAGGGAAAGAAGTGGCAGTGTTTTAACCTGAGGTAGGTTGAAGAATCTGAAGAATGGTGCTATGGTAAAAAGTGAAAAAAAAAAAAAACAACGAAATGTAGAACTAATTTGGAGGGAGAGATAAAGAGTTATAGTTTGGCATAATTTAATATGAAGTGTGAATCAAATCATTGACTAAAGTTGCCCTATATATTTCACCTATTCTCGCCTTTCCTGAAAAATACTCCCTATGCATATATATCAGCTCCTTTCTTTATCATACCCCTCCCTGACTTGGCTTCTGCTTCCCCTGTCTTCACACTCCTTCCACACACCAAAAGTGCTCTTTAAAAAAAAAAAAAAGGCTGCCTTCAGGACATAGCCATTATTCATGATTTCTTTATGTGCTATGATTGATCACTCCAAATGTTTTTGGAACTCTCCCCTGACTTCTACACTACATCAATACCCTGGCTCTCCAACTATTTCTCTTCTATTCCCTTTATTGTCTTTTCTGTTTTCTTCCCAAGTATTCACTATGGGTATTTTCAAGAAAATTCTATGTATTTGATTTTTTCTCTCAGAACATGTATTTTCCCAGATGATACTGATGAGTTCCAGACCTTTTTTCCCTTTAGTCTCCATCAAAATCTCAGACTAATTCCTCATTGTCAGAAATACACCATCCTCAACATTTCTTTCCTGAGCCAATGCAGTGAATTCTGGTCTCTGTTTCTAATTCCTCCAAGTTTCACAATCCCTGCTGTATGTGCTGATTTTAAACAACTGTTTTCATTATAGTACTTTTTTGCTTAAGAAGTCCTACACTCTGGTGTGTGTGTGTGTGTGTGTATGTATTTGCAAATTTTTATTGGCTTTATTTGTAGAACTAAAATGCTGGACTAAAATACCAATAATCCTGACTCTTCAGTTGATTTAGTAACTATATGAGCTCATTTTTCAGACAAGTTAAAGGATTTGGTAGTCACTATTAGCAAAAAAACATATTCGGGTACTAAAGTGTCGTTTTATTCCAAATTTTAGAGGGCACAGTGTTTTGAAGAACCACAAGGGGTCACCCAAGTGCCTAGAAGCAGTCTCCGGAAGCTGAACTAAGGAAATAAATGGAGGTGCTTGTTAAATCCAACACCAATTTTAAAAACATCCCAAAATTCACTAAAATAGGATAAGAAATAATGGGCTCCAGAAATTGTATATTGTGATACAGTTTATACACTGTTAGTATTTGTAGTAGCAATATTCCAAATACCTGGAGCTTTGCAAAGTGTTTTCAAAGGATTTATCATCAGAGTTAGAGCAGGTTTGCAAGAAGAAGCTTATTTTCCACACTCCTAGCCCAGGGCTATTTCAAATATTCTATCCTGACTCTCTACAACTTTTACATGACCACCTTGGATTCTCATAGCAACTCTGGCAGTGAAGCGTAGAAACTGTTATTTTTTTTTTAAGTTTTTAATTAAGAAAATTGAGGCACAGATATTGAGTACTTTGTCTAAGATGGCACAACTAGTTAATGGCAAGCAGCAGAACAAGTCCTATAATGGGATCCTTTGGCTCCAGTTCAGGGATGGTTGGAAGCCACTACAATTTGAAAGTGTGAGGTGTGTTTATTTTCTAAGGAAGTGTGTTCATATGCCATTTGATTGATTTATTTTTAATTGTTGAAACCTTTTATTCTTCCTAGTAATTCCAGGGGGCAGTGGAAGGGGAAAGTGGCCTTGGGGAAGGAGGTGGGGTCTAGACACTCTCACGGTGTCTTCCCAACTGCCTCTCCGTATTTGCCCCCCAACTGCCTCTTCCATATCTGCTTTCTAAAGGACAAAAGAGGGTGGATTGCAAGATCAGAGGGCCGACTGCCAGGGAAAGGTGTCTTAAGGAGGCATCTCTCTCATGTAAGAGACTTTCTTTTTTCTTTACCTCACTGACCTGACAGTAGAGACACACATACCTCCGACTGAGATGTGCTGTCCTCAGCTTCCATACTGCCTGTGCCTGGCCCAAGGGGGCATCTATCACACACTGTGCCATAATGATCTATGTCATCTCTGCTTCCCTGATGCAAATGAGATGGTGAGCTACTGAGAGTGTTTGTGACTGATTCCTCTTTGTATCATCAGCACCCAGCACTGTGTCCTCCAAATTACTAGCTACCCATTGGCTGTTTGTGGAATAAATGAAAATATTAATGATGATTCGGGGGTTTACAGTTCTTTCTTGGCCCAAGCACACAATTGCAAATGTGTACATCAACAACTTAAATGTAAAATACAAAACAGCTTTTGAGAAGAAAGTGTCCTATGATTTATAATGCCCCAAAGATTTTCCAGCCTTTTTTCCATTTGGAGACCTACAGGAAAGATTACTCTCCTGGAGGTATTAAGAAAGGGTAGCGTTTTCTTTAAGAGTTGTGGGAGCAAGTGGGACTCAAGGTGAAACTATCTCCTATGCAACAATGCCCTAAGATCTCTGATAAATACCATACTGCCCAACATCAACAGTACAAGTGCCTGATTTCAACAAAAATCTATATTTAATAGTCTCAGATGCCTTAAACCTGATATATGTGATATTTTTAAACTCAGTTGTGTGATTCTTCTGCTGAGCATTTCTCCATGCAAACCTTCAGAGAGGTTTGTCAATATACAATTGTTTACATAATATCTTGAACGAATGACTCATTTCACCTTGCCCATACATTCCATTCATAAGGTACTTCAATAAAGTCTGTATGTCTTGACTGTAAGTGTGGTCAAGAGTGCCTAGCGACAGGTGTTCTTTTTTTCTCTCAATGAGAATGTGTCGGAAATCAGCCATAGCAGATTGTTGGCAATTTGGATCAGCAATGAGAAGGAATATGTCCAAGCACTGATTTCAGTGCCTCCTGGTTATGTGGCATTGGTAAGCCACATAATTTTCCTGAGGATCACTATTCATGTCCATAAACTGGTTAACATAGCATTATTCAATGCATATCTCAGGGTTATTGTGAGGCTCAACTCAACTAATCCACATAAGAATAGTTTAAATATTATGAATCCATTAATAAACATAAGATAGATGGACTAAAGGATGGTCCCTGTGTTCATGTTTAGATGTTACATCATTTCAGGGGCGCCCAGGTGGCTCAGTCAGTTAAGCATCAGACTCTTGATCTCAGCTGAGGTCTTGATCTGAGGGTCATGAGTCCAAGCATAGTGTTGTGTTCTGAGCTGGGTGTGAAGCCTACTTAAAAATAAATAAATAAATAAATAAATAAATAAATAAATAAATGTAACTTCATTCCACACAGCTGACATTTGGAAGAGCTCAGTTTGACCTATTACATATTGCCCATACCCTGTAATAAAATGAGTCAAATGTCATTTGCACAGCAAATACTTACTCAGTTGACACTGAATTGAAAAGAATCTTAAAACTCCAGGCTACTTCTGAGAGACCACTATAAGTAAGGAGACATATTAGTGGCCTTGGTACCACCATTCCTTCCATAGATCTCATGACAAGATTTACTAATTAGTCATAGCATATGTTTTCATCAAGGCTGGATGCAACCTCAGAATCCTCCTAAATAGAGCAGCTTAGATAGCCATTACTGTGTTTTTACAGTAGGCACAAAAGTTCAAATTCCACAAATAGACTCTGAGATAGAGGAAGTTACTAATAAAGACATTAGAATGGTATTTTCAAGAGATAATAAATGGATGTAGCAGCCATGGAGAAAACTAACAAGCCATCAGATAACATCTGGGAACTCTTTGCTTGCAAGGAGTTCCTTGCAATAGCATCCATATCTTTATAGCAATGCAGGAGTGCTATTAGAGTTAAATTAATACAGTAAAAGAAAGAGAGGAAAGAAGGGAGGGAAGGAGGAAGGAAGAAAAGAGGGGAAGAAGGAAGAAAAGAAAAAGCAAGCAGCATGTAAAGCCCAAAAACGACTCTCATTTAGAATAATTGAGTGTTGGAGCAAAAAGTCCTACCTATAGCATTTGCCTCACTCCTTATATGATGAGTCAGCATCTGCTGTACACCATTAACTTTCTCCTGAATATAATAACTACAGATATGGGTTTCCTGTGTCTCAAAGGGAAAGTCTCAGTTACATTTAATAAATTCTAGTTAAGCAGATAAGGAAAGCTATTTTCTATTTCAGGAAGCTTTATATCATGGGTGTGTGTGTGTGTGTGTGTGTGTAAGTTTACCCAAAGCTTCTGTTGTTGTTGTTTTTTTTAATTTTTTTTTTAACGTTTATTTATTTTTGGGACAGAGAGAGACAGAGCATGAACGGGGGAGGGGCAGAGAGAGAGGGAGGCACAGAATCGGAAACAGGCTCCAGGCTCTGAGCCATCAGCCCAGAGCCTGACGCGGGGCTCGAACTCACGGACCGCGAGATCGTGACCTGGCTGAAGACAGACGCTTAACCGACTGCGCCACCCAGGCGCCCCCAAAGCTTCTGTTCTAAGAGACAGTCCCTTAGACAGAATGCATTAATGTCAATGTCACTGTGCTTATGTTGGTAGATTGACTGCGGTGAGTTCCGGGATCCCAAGGTCTATTGCACACGGGAATCTAATCCCCACTGTGGTTCTGATGGCCAGACATACGGCAATCAATGTGCCTTCTGTAAGGCGGTGGTGTAAGTATTCATCAAAATCAGAAACATGAGAAGCTTGGAGAAAATTTTTCATCAATAAAAATATTCTTTTATCCAAATTATTTTCAGACATTTCATTTTATACCAAATTATATGTTACTAAGGTACCAATTTCCATCCATTCTTCTCTTTTATTTTAATGGAAAGAACCTTTCAGGAAAGAATAGAGTAAAAGATTACCCTTTATTATTCAGACTATTCAAACTTTACAGTTAGTATACTAGGAAGATTCTACCAAGGACCAATATTTATTGAATTTCCACATTTATAAGGAACAGAACAGATGCTGTAGATTTTAGCTAATAAACTGTGACCTTCCCAGTAGATCAGTTTATAATTAATAAAAATTTATCCAACCAATCAGTCAACCTTTTAGTCTGATTGATTACTCTATAACCAAGGGAATTATAACCTTTGTTTAAGCCAGATAAAAGTTGTCTCACTTCCTCACCACTGTCTTCATTTCCTTGTATTAGAGTTTCTTCTGTGAATGTCTTAATTACCCTCAACTTTGCTGTAAAATTCCTAAGCACGGGTATTATATAACTCCCTATTAATAATAAGAAAACCAAGCATACAGAGTGAAATTAATAAATAGTGAATCAACACATAACAAATATGTGCTTCTTGCTTATGTAACATATCTGACTAACACCAAACTTTTCCCAGAAGAAAAGCAGTAGGGTAAGATGAGATTTGATTTAATGGATGCCTACTACTGAGAAGAACTGAATATATGATCTGCTATAAAATGCCAAATTCCTGAACACTTGGTTCAACTCCTTACAGCTTCTCTCAGAACTATGACACTAGAATCTTTGCCATTACCTCTCCTGTCACTTTTGCCTTTTCCGGCTGTGTACATACTTACTCTGAGACAATGAACACTTGAAACCAAAAGGTCTAAGCCTGGGCAAAACTCTGAAATTTGTTTACATTTCATGCTGTCTGTAATTTGTCCAGATGTCATCTCTGAGTACATTTAATTGACCTCTGCCTTGTCGTAAATGTGGAGAAATGTAGAATCACATGACTACATGAACTATGGAAAGCAAACCTTTTTCCAACCTTTGTGAGGAATACTGATGATACTGCACTGACCATGCATTCATCTTTCTCTTTTGTAGGAAAAGTGGTGGGAAGATCAACCTAAAGCATCAAGGAAAATGCTGAAGTTTTGTGCAGTGTCTGTGCTGACTTCCAGCTGCTGCTTTTCTCACTTCTGTTTTTCTCTAATGGATCCTTTAAATTTATAAGACACACCTACTCTGCCTGGCTCTTGGGTAGCTCAATACATATCTATTTCCCTGGATTTGCTTGTCAATAAAGTAAATTCTGTAGAAGCATTTCTTGTGTTTTTACTCTGAGATCAAGAAGACATACAGATATAATTACATGGCTTATTGACTGGCATAAACTTGGATAAAAAGACCTGGTTTTTTTGGATCTAAATCAACCAAGCAGTCACTGTGGGATCTTGGGAAAATCTCTTCCCCTCTCTTATTCTTACAGTTGCCATGTGGATGGTAAAGTATTTTTAACAATGTGATACTACATTAGGCTTACAGTTATTTTACAGTATCTATTATTTAAGCTGTAGAATACATAATATCATTTCTTCCTAATTTCAGGAAAAATATTTTATATAAAAATAAAACGTTCAGCTTCTCTAGACCCCAGTTTTCTCATCTTTATGGAGTGGTGGACTTATGCAGATAGATGTTACCCTTTATTTATACAATTTAATAGGACCTAACCAAACTGGGGGATGCATCTAATATTTAGATAAAGAGCCTGGGAGTGGATTAAGTTATGCTAGGGAAGATAGACACCTTCTACTTCTTCAAGTGTGGTATTTGTGCTCTTCCGTGCTTACAGACTATTCCTTTTGCTGGAGAAAAATGATCATATAATATATAATTAGGGTAATAAGAGGGTGGACCATTGAGTCACACAGACCAGAATGTGAGTCATGACTCTCACATAAGCTATTTGTTTTTGAACAAGTCATTTGATTTCTTCGATTTATGAGTATTCACCTGTAAAATGGAGACACTAGTATCTATGTCCTAAATTTATCATGAAGATTAAGAAAATGAAGCATGTAAGCAGTTAAATGATCTCTGATGTGTAACAAGAGGTCAAAAATCAGTAGATTTTGCTATTATGTTCTGTTTTCAATTTCAGCATTATACTTCTTCACTGCCCAGGATATTTTTGTTCTTTTTCTCAGTATTTACAGTTTTTTTCTACCTTCTGTTCCTTTAACATTTTTGAAAATTCTCATCACATGAGTTTTTTTCTCTGTCCTTTTTTTATCTGTATTCTAAGTGCCCTGCCTCTTGGGGAAATTCAGTTCTTTTCTCCTTTTTAGTTCTTACTCCCTGAAGTAATGTATTATTTCTAACGGAGGCATGAAGACACTATGTGTAGTTGGGAAACTGAGTCATTGTACATCTTTAAACGTATCCCTCCCAATGTGGTCCACTCCTCCTCTCTCCCTGTTGGAGCAGTCCCCTCCCCTCAGGCCAGATTCCTGTCAGCTGTCCACACAAAATGTGTATTTCCACCACACTATTCTGTCTGACCTGGAATGCCTCTTGGACCACCTTGTGCCATTCTGTCTACCCTTTCTTCCTCAAACACATCCTTTACTTACATCTTAAGATTACCATTTACTTCAAGGTTTATTTCAGGTGCCATAACTGAGTAAATAATTAAATTACTATCTCTTGTATAGTTATGGGCTATTCTTTGGGGATGAAAGGGAAGCAAATAAAAAATAAACCACAGAAAGCCAGAAATCTGGTATTTCTTAGAAAGAAGAAGCAAGTCACATATAAAATAATTAATGGTCAAAATACAAGAGTTTGGGTTCAGAGATGTATACGCTTTTCAAACTGAGGTTTGACAGTGAATCCGCACTTAAAATTTATCCATATCATAGTTTGCAAAGCTTACATCAAAAGAAAAGAATGTAAGCATGTAGTGTATTATTTTTTTTTTACAAGTCGTGTAGTCCTAACTGATATGCATAGTGAAGTTGTTAAGAGGGAAGGGTACCGATCCCTGCAATTCATTTTGAATTGTGTCAAAGATGGATTAATGGACAGATATCCAACAAAACTAGCAAAGGAAAATAGTAATGGTAAAATCTAGCCGGTGGGTTTAAAGGGGTTCACTAAAAATTTATTTTAATATTGCTGTATGTTTAAAATTTTTTGTTAAAAATGTTTTTGAATATTTTTTTAATATGAGGTTCTTCTAACAAATGCAAATATTAATAATGCTGTCTACTTTCCTCATCACTGTGATAGCCAGGACAAACATACTGTTCCAGGTATGGTTTGTTCTCTTCTCTTCAAAGCATAAAAAAATAATTTATTTGATCTGAACACTCACATCTATCATTATACCTTCAAATGACCATGGGAACTTTGTCAAAACTGGATCATACCAATAACCACTAGCTATCCTCAGGCATTTTTCTTTCCACGCCAGATGTTGCCAAGTCACGTCTTTCTCATATATTTGCCTCTTACTGTTTTTTTTTTTAAGCTAAATTCATTGCAGAAACAATGTGGTATGTCAATGATTAGACTTGAGTGGGGACACCTTGTCTGGAGGCTTGTCTGTGCTTATGGAAAGTTTTCCTGAAGTAGTTTACATAAACATATGCACCACAGACACACGCTCTAAAATCGAAAGGGGAAAAACAGGGGGAAAAGGCTAGAGAAAATAGTAACTAAGATAAAAGACTGAAATAATTCACCACTAACAAATCAGGTTAACCAATCTATTACTGATTATTCATGTTCACAGTGGTAAGGACCCAAACATTATCACATTTAAATTTAGCTATAGTTGTGAAGATGCAGCCACATTTTATGGAAGAGGAGGCTAAGAAAAAGAGATATATAGGATTTGTCCATGATCTCATAACCAGGGAGTTGCAGAGCCTTGAGATGGTCATTCAATCCCATACTCTTAAACTACTTTTCACACAATCCTAGTAATTTGAGTCACTTGGATATAAGTGTTGAATCAGAAGGATTAGTCCTGTATATTTAAAGACATCAGAATTAGAAGTATTCAGAGAGCCTGGGTGACTCAGTCAGTTGAGCATCTGACTCTTGACTTTGGCTCAGGTCATGATTCCAAGGTTGTGGGATTAAGCCCCACATGGGGCTCCATGCTGAGCATGTAGCCTGCCTAAGATTCTCTCTCCCTTTGCTGCTCACCTACTCACACTCTCACTCTCACACTCTCTCTCTCTCTAAAATTAAAAAAAATTAATAAATAAATTAAGCAAAAGCTTAAAAGAATATGTAAAGAGGGTGACAGTATTTACCATAATTCCCAGTGTACAAACAATGATGTCAGTTTTGTGTTGGGGCTACAGCCATAGCCTGACAAGGCCTGTTTCAAAGGGATTACTAACTCCAAACTAGGCATTTTGTGAAATGTTCTTGGTCTTTCTTCAACTTTCTTCTTTTCTTCCCCAGAGTTGGTATCTGTGACTTTACAGAATTTTGGTGCATTTCAATTCTGTAGTTTGACCTAAGGGAAAATAAACAGAGCATATTTCTCCTCCTTTCATGTGAGAAGATTTAGTCCTAACCTAATAAGAGAAGGGTATCCTTGCATGGCCCCCTTTATCTTACTGTTTAGAGTAAGATATTGTGACTATTTAGATGTGATAAGGCATATACACTAAAAGAATACACATCATAAAGCACAGTTCCATACATTTTGGCATACTGTGTCTCCATTTTCATTTGTCTCAAGTGTTTTGTTATGTTTTGTTTTGTTAATTTCCTTATTGATTTCTCCTTTGATCCATAGTAGGTTTTTTTGTGGAAATGTATTATTTAATTTCCACATATTCGTGAGTTTTCCAGTTTTCTTCCTGTTATTGATTTCCAGTTCCATGGCTTTGTAATCAGAAAAGATATTTATATGACATCAATTTTCTTAAATTTGTTAAGGCTTGTTTTGAGACCTAATAAATGATCTGTCCTAGAGAACGTTCTGTATGCACTTGAGAAGAAGGTGTATTCTGGTGCTTTTGGATGCACTGTTCTGTTTCACTTCATCCATCTGGTCTAAAATGTAGTTCAAATTCAATATTTCCTTATTAATGTTATGTACAGATGATTTATCCACTGTTGAAGTGGGATATTGAAGTCCCTTAGTATTATTGCATTGTTATTTATTTCTCCTTTCTGTTAATATTTGCTTTATATATTTAGATGCTCCAATGTCAGGTGCATGTATGTTCACAATTGTTATATCCTCTCAATGAACTGATCTTTTTATCATTATATAATGACCTTCTTTTGTCTCTTGTTAAAGTTTTGATGAACGAAATTGAATAAGACATGAATAAAAGGAAAGATATCTTGTATTCATATACTAGAAGAATTAATATTGTTAAAATATCCATACTACCTAAACTGTTCTACAGATTCGATGCAATTTCTACCAAAATTCCAATGGTATTCTTCACAGAAATAGAAAAAAACAACCCTGAACCTTATATGGAACCACAAAAGGCCCTGAATAGCTAAACCATTTGTGAGAAGGATGAGCAAAGCTGGAGGCATCACACTGATCTCAAGTCATATTATAAAGCTGCAGTAATCAAAGCAGCATAATACTGGCTTAAAAATGGACACAGGTACCAATGGAACAGAATAGAGAGCCCAGAAATAAATTCAGACATATATGGTCAACTAATCTTCAACAAAAATGCCAAGAATACAAAGTAGGAGAGATAGTCTTTTCAGTAAATGGCAGTGGCAAAATTAGATATCCACGTGCAAAAGAATGAAATTGGACCTTTATCTTACACCATTTATGAAAACCAACTTGAAATGGATCAAAGAGTTAAACATAAGATCTGAAGCTGTAAACCTCCTAGAAGAAAACAAAGGGAAAAATCTCATGCCATTGGCCTTGACAGTGACTTTCTAGATATGGCATCAAAAGCACAAGCAACAGATGCAAAACTAAACAAGCAGGACTACCTCACACTAAGAAGCTTCTGCACAACGAAGGAAATGATCACCTAAATGGGAGAAAATATTTGGAAACCATGTAACTGATAAGGGCTTGGTATCCAAAATACATAAGGAACTCATAGAACTAAAAATTTTCAAAACTTTAATCTGATTAAAGAATGAGTAGAGGAACTGAATAGACATTTTTCCAAAGAAGACCTATACATGGCTAACAGACTCAAGAAAAGATGCTGAATATTACTAATCATTAGGAAAACGCAAATTGAAACTACAGTGAGATATTACCTCACACCTATTAGGATAGCTATTATCAAAAATTCAAAAGGTAACAAGTTTGGGAGAGGATGTGGAGTAAAAACATGCGGAGCCTGGCTGGCTCAGTCGGTAGAGTTTGTGACTCTTGATCTCTGGGTTGTGAGTTCAAGGCCCATGTTGGGCATGGAGTCTACTTAAAATTTAAAAAAAAAAAATTAAAGTTAGTTGAGGATGTGGAGAAAAAGAACCTTAATATATTGTTGGTGAGATTGTAAATCAGTGCAGCCATTATGGAAAATAGTATGAAAATTTCTCAAAAAATTAAAAATAAAACTACTATGTGGTTCAGCAATCCCATTTCTAGGTATGTATCTAAAGGAATTACGCTCCTGATCTCAAAGAGCTATCTGTTCTCCCATGTTTATTGCAGCATTATTCACAATAGCCAAGATATGGAAACAACCTAAGTGGCTGTTGACAGATGAATAGTTAAAGAAAATTTTGTTTGTATTGTTAAAGGATAAACTGATGCACCCTAAAATTTACACATTATTTGGGCAAACATCGATTCAAATCAGGCAGCATGAAACTTAAAGTAGTTAGGAGCATGGAAAGAAGCTAGAGGAAAGGTTTTACACAGAAGATGTGGAAGCAAAACAAAGCAATTATTTGTTTGGCTCTACCTGAAGCAATTGCTTTATTTGGAAAAGCGTAGTTGGCTGTTTGTGATTAGTTTCTCTTACATTCCATTTCCTCAGATTCAAGTGCATGGACTTTGGCTTAGCTTGGGTTTGCTTACTACATAGGCTACCAAGACATTAGAGCCACTTCAATCCAACATCTTCCTAGTTTAATTACTTCAACAGTATACACAAATGAATGTTAGTCCCAAAAAAGGGAGAATATCTTGCCATTTGTAATAACAAGAATGAACCCAGAGAACAGTATACTAAATGTAATAGGGAGACACAGAAAAACAAGTGCTGCATAATGTCACATATATGTAGAATCTAAAAAAGTCAAAGTCATAGAGCCAGAAAAAAGAATGTTGTTTGCCAGGAATGGGGAGGGGGATGCAGAATGGGAGGATGTTGGTCGAAGGGCACAAATTTTTAATGATAAGATGAATAAGTGAGTAAGTTCTGGAGATCTATTGCACGGTATGGTGACTCAGGTTAGTAACATAGAATTGAAAATTATGTAAGATAATCAGCTGAGAAAAGGGAGCAGTAGCAGGGGAGAAAACCACCCAATTCTCACATTAGAACAACAATGGCAGTTACCTGAATTGTTTTATTTTTCACACGAAGAGTTTGACTTCATAATTACAGTCCTCAAGTTCTCATTACACAGAAAACTGTTTGTTCACCTAATAAAATCTAACCTATTTTGAGGTAACAATTTTGTTAGATGTGCAGTACTTTGAAAACAGTTTTATAGACTTAGAGCAGACATCATTAAATACTTTCTTACTGAGAATTTCAAGAGACACTGAGCCCCTCCTACAGGTGTCATAACTAATTATAGGTTAATTTCTGGGACTTACTGAAAACCTTCATACTCTTTTATGCAAGTGAAACCGGCACAATTTCAAGAACACATCAACGCCTATGACTTCATTACCACTTTCCTACGGACACTAAACTTTTTGTTTCTCAAATCCTAGAACCTGGGAAGAGATGTGCTTCTTCTTGCTAATATGCTCTTCACATGGGTCGTTTGAAGGAAACTGTTGTACCATGCTACCTAGAAAGACATTGCTGTAGAAACACACCGAGAGGAAACTTCTGTTGAGTAGAAGTGTGCAGGCTAGCAGGTTAACACAAAAAGATAACAAAGGAAATAATCAATCTTTTTCATAGATTTCCTCCTTTGCTTTGCCAGTGAAAATGTCATCTCCTAAATGGGAACCCTGGCAACCTTTGTGCTCCTCACCAGCTGTCTCTGTACTAGAAATCTTTCCTCTTGGTACACCTATCAATGGTCTATTTTTTCCAGGGGTACTGAATCCTTGGAAGAAACTGGATTTGGAGTTACAGAGATGTCTTTGGTTTGTGTTCTACTAGCAATTCTGGGTTAAATCCTAACTTTCTAAGCCTCAATACTGTCACATGTATGATGACGGTAAGACTTGACAGATTCAGGAAAAATGAATAAATATAATGTGTATAAAGTCTCCATGCAAACTGTAAAGTGAGGCATCATGTACCTATAAGGAAATATGTTTTTAATAATGATAATAGTGTCAAAGGAAAATACTATCCAGTCCTGGGGACACAGCCCTGAAATGCACTCAGTAGGCTTACTGAGAATGAACTGGAGCTTCTTGCTATTTGTCAGTTTTGTCTTTAGTTTCTGGTATATTTACCTTCTTCTTTTTCAAACTTAATAGGTATTTTTTTCAGATCACTTTTAAGATCATAGCAAAATTGAGCAGGAAATACATAGGATTCTTAAAAATACCCTCCCCTCCTTCTCCACCATCAACATGCCCCACCAGTGGGCATTACTTACAACGATTCAACATTGACACATCATTATTAACCAAAGGCCATAGTTGGAAATAGGGTTGCTCTTTGTGTTGTACATTCTCTGGGTTTTGACAAAAGCATCAACATGGATCACTATCATTGTGCCATATAGAATAGTTTCAAAGCCCTCAAAATCCCCTGTGCTCTACCTATTCATCCTTCTCTCCCCTTGAACCTCTGACAATCATTGATTTTTTTTTTTTACTGTTGATGAGGAGAACAAAGGCAAGAGAAATGTAGCCAAAATTAAAATTTCTTACAACTTGCAGCCCACTGATAAATACCTGAGACATGCAGAGTGTGACATTCCTCAAGGAACTTATGGCTGCCTTATGGTTAATGTGCTAGAGACTAAAACCAACTTTATTTTGAAAATAGCCAAATTTCCAGGATCATATAACTCTCCTATAACATGCAGAAATCCCTTTAGAGACTTAGGTTATCTCTACCCTTCCTCTGCCAAACTTAAAAGTATATAACTAGTCACTCCTCACAATCCAGTGCAGCTCTTTCTGCCTATGGGTCCTGTCTTTGAACTATTTATATAATAAAAGCACTTTTGTGCACCATAAAATGTCTCAAGAATTCTTTCTTGACAGTTTCGCTCAATGACTCAGCGTCACTGTCTCTATAGTTTTGCCTTTTTTAGAATGTCATTTAGTTGGAATCACACTTTATATAACTCTTTATGGTTTCTGGATCCCAATTTCAACGTGGGAGGGAGGATTTCCCCAACACCAAGCAATTCTCGGACACTAGCTGGGTGTCCCGTAATTCAAATTAATTCTGACACTATCTACCCAGAGATGGCATTAGATCCCACAGGTTAAGGAACCCCTCACCCACTTCAGAAGCCAGTCACAAGCTCAGATTGTCACCTGTGCTTCTGACTGATGGGCTACAGATGAGAGGTTCCAATTGCAAATCCAGCATGTTTCCTGAACTTCTGACCAACCCAGAAGCTCTCCCAACTGCCTCCTTTGGTGTTTCTATGGAAACTTCATTGCAAAGCATAACTGATAAAGTCATTGACCACTGGGGATTGATTCAACCTCTAGCCCCTCTCCCCTCCTCAGAGGTCACGGGGCGGGGGGCGGGGGTTGGGGGGTGGCATGGGAAGGGGTGCAACTGAAAGTTCCAAACCTCTAGTTACAAGGTTGTCTCCTCTGGCAACGAACCCCCATCCCTAAGCCCTTTACAAGAGTCACCATTAACATAACCAAAGATACCTTTAGCACCCTCAACACTTAGAAAATTCCAAGGATTTAGGGAGCTGTGAGGCAGGAACCACAGAAGAAGACCAAATACATATAAGAATAAATCATAATATTGCAGTAGCCTTCACCGATTGACTTCTTTTACTTAACCATATACATTTAAATTTCCTCCTTGTCTTTTTGTGACTGCTTTACATCCTGTTACCATCCAATGTTGTCAGTGCTTTGGATTTTAACCATTCCGGTGGTGTATAGTGATATCCCACTGTTTTAATTTGCAATTCCCTAAAGACATATGATTTTGAGCAACTTTTCATATATTTTTTACTGTCTGTATATCTCCCCTGGTAAGGAAGTTCAGGTCTTTTGCCCATCTTTAACTTGAATTGTTCATTTTCTTATTGTTGAGTTTTAAGAAATTTTTGGATATTTTGGGTAATAGTCCTTTGTTATATACATCTTTGGCAAATATTTTCTTCCCGTCAGTGGCTTACCTTCTCATTCTCTTGACAGTTCTCTTCTGCAATGAAGAAATTTTGAATTTTAATAAACTCTTGAGACAGGGAAACTGAAGGACTCCATAAAAATCTGCTTCTTCCTCCTTTTCCCGCTTCTGTTTTTGCTAGGACCTGCACCCCCACCCCACCTCACACATACCTGGTAAATGGTGTATGTCCTCCTCCATAAGGGACAAGGAGTTAGTGATTCTCTAGGATAAATAACATCTAAAGAAGGAGCAGGTGAGAATGAAAACAGGAAACAGGAAAACATGACCCTGAATCTGGAAAAATATCAATCATAAAAACAGATCCAGGCATGACACAAGTGATATCATTGATAAATGAGGCTATTAAGCCAGTTATCTCAAGAAGAAAGCTAGAGCATGTTCAGTAAAATAGATGGAAGAAAGAAAGAAAGAAAGAAAGAAAGAAAGAAAGAAAGAAAGAAAGAAAGAAAGAATTAAAGTATATTTATAAAGATGAAAAAACAAAAAGTTTGAGAAGGAAAATACACTATATGGCATTAACAGTAGATTAGCTAGTGCAGAAGAATAGACTGATAAACTTGAAGACACAGCATTAGAAATGAGCAAAAATAAAACACAGGAAATATATTTACATATTTATATAAGTAAAATATCAATATATTGTATACATTATATATGAATATCAATAAGTTGTGGGACAACTTCCCACAGTGAGAGGGGGGAAGAATGAGGAAGGAGTGAAAAAAATATTTGAAAAAATAATAGTTAATAAGATTTCCAAATTTGATGAAAACTATAAACCCATAGATCCAGGGATCTTAATGAACCCCAAGTACAAGAGTGATGCTAAAACTCAGCTTTGCAGGGGTGCCTGGGCGGCTCAGTCGGTTGAGCAACCGACTTCGGCTCAGGTCATGATCTCACAGTTTGTGAGTTTGAGCCCCGCATCGGGCTCTGTGCTGACAGCTTGGAGCCTGGAGCCTGTTTCAGATTCTGTGTCTCCTTCTCTCTCTTCCCCTCCCCCACTCATGCTCTGTCTCTGTCTCAGAAATAAATAAACATAAAAAAAATTAAAGAAAAAAAAACTCAGCTTTGCCTATAAACCTTTCATCTTAATGCCTGTCTCTGTATCTGAGCCTAACCATTTCTCAAAATATACCTTAGTTCTTATTTGTTTTCTAATAAGTCTGAGAGTTAGATCCTCTGTGATATCTGATCCTGACGACTCTTCTCAGCCTTTCCTCACCCACTCCCACGAATGTGCTGTCCTCCGGGCTCCCCTGCTTATTTGTGTATAACGTAAATCAAATTGCTTTCTTCTCCTCTTACCTGTGAGCTTCTCTTATTCATCTTTAAATTCCCAGAGTCTAATAAACTTTCTGGAATCAGTGGGTTCCACCCAGCAAGTGTCTGAGAAAAGAATGAAGAATGTAGGCTCTATGAATCCTTCTTTGTTTTCACTACATTTTCAGCATCTGGTAATACTTGGACTAATTGGTACTCAATTATTATCTTGGAAGGAAGGAAGGAATTTTTATAGGTTAGGATTTGCAAAATCAGAATCATTCTGCAAGCTTCCATGTGCAAGACATTGTTCTATGCATGGAGACATGGAGACACAACAGTGAAAAAGATCCATGAGCCCTTATCCTAGCATGCATGTGCATGCATTTGTGTGTACG
The DNA here is from genome assembly GCF_027475565.1 of Acinonyx jubatus. Lineage (NCBI taxonomy): Eukaryota > Metazoa > Chordata > Mammalia > Carnivora > Felidae > Acinonyx > Acinonyx jubatus. The sequence goes on from NC_069380.1 coordinate 121,993,828, forward strand.
ATTGTGTCTACCTATGTATTTATTGGATGGGAAAATATACAAGTAAATAATTAAATGATAAAGATAATTTTAGATATCAAAAAGAACTAAAAAGGCAAGTAATCTGATTTGGGATAGGTGTGTTTTGAATTGTCAGGAAAATCTTCACTGAGCAAGTATATGTGAACTGATATTTAAAAAAAAAAAAAATGAACTAGCCATTCAAGTTTCTCAGCCAAGATTTTTCCAAGAAGAGGAAACAATAAGTGCAAGAAACCTGAAGTGAAGAGTACATCACATATTTGAAAAAGAGAGAGAAGGCAAGTGTAGATAGCATTTATGTACAATGACTAAAACCCACCTGTGAAAAACTTGCTAAAATAAAAATATTAAATAGGAACCAACAAGCACGTGCTGCCTAAAAGCAAGGGGTTGAAGGACACAGCCTCCAATTCACATTCACCTTGAATGTCTAGATTTTTAATTTAATGACTATTAGGGTACATTCTTAGTCTGCCTAACGAATTCCTCAACCTCAAAACCCCTCACATCAGTATTTTCACTTTCCTGGTGGTTGTGACTCCAAATATTATTAATGTGCATATATTGTACAAACCGTCCTACAGATTACCACCAGATGGAAGCTTTCTGGCCCAAGGTTTGGCTGGGAGCAGATCAAAATATGCAAAGTAGAATAAAATGACTCAATTGCAATTATCACCGTGTGCTGCTGGTGAAAGCAAACTCTGTGTGTATTACGCGTAATTGACTCCATTCCGCCTAAACACCATTTTTGGCCATTATCCCTGACTGGTTGGAAAAGGCATGAAATAAGCTTCTTTGGTTTCTGGTGTCTCTAATCACTGGGGAAATAGATTACACAATCAGGGTGGAGAATCTGGCTGGCTGACAAATGTATATACTTCGATGCATGCATATGAATCCATTTATAAATACAGCTTGTAGATCATCCACAGAAGTGGACTCTATTAACACATTCCCTACAGGCCTTGCAGACCTCATTGACCATGCAGCCATCAGGCAGCCTCCTGCTTTTGGTCACTGTGGCCTATTTGTTCCTCTTCGCAGGTGAGTACTATATGTGTAAGAAATGACGTTCTGGACCAGACTGGCTAATGTCATCTCCTGATGTATGTTGTTTATGATGACAATAATAATTATGATGATAAGGATGGTTAATGATGGTGACTGTCCATCACACTTTTAATTCAGAAGGAACTTTTATTTATAAATTAGCTACTTTAATTATCAGTATAATACCACACAAGAAATGATTTTATCCCACTGGAAAAACAGTATTATGTCTCATAGGATGAGATGACCTATCCTAGCTCACATGGGCCCCAAGTGGCTAATCTAGGAGCTCCAAGGCAATTAATTTATGTTCCCTTCAGCAGACCACAGTGAACAACACAGGCCTCATTCTTCAAGGAAAAAATTTATATTGAAATTAGAAATTATCACTTAAAGTCACCTTCAAGAAATTCTTATCTAGGGGGGCTCAACTGCCAGAATTTTCCTGAGAAGATTTCGTTTCTTACTTACCCTGTAGGTAAGCAAAGTAAAGAGATAATTAGAAAAAGGGAGTCAGAGAGAGAGAAGTAGAAAGCCCCCACAACTAGGATTTTAAGATTTGGTTTCTAACCCTCACTATGCTACTATCGTTTTCTTTAATATTGAGCAACTCCTTTTGTCTGGCTTCTGTTTCATCACATGAAAATAGAGTGCAAACCTTACATGCTCTAAGACTTCTTTTTAATAAAAGATTATGCTTAAGTACATTAGCTTTAAAGTCTGAAAGACCTGGGTTTGAATCCTTGTTCTGTCATTTACAAAGTGTGCGTCCTTAGACAAGTCATTTGCCCCAGTGCTCAGCTTCCTTATCTTTGGGATTGTTGGAATGCCTTAATGTGTATATAAGATTTAATACAGTGCTTGCTTAAAATACAGAAGTCTGCCAAGTAGATGGTAGATATTGTGTTAGTGGGAAAAGTGGTGAATCATGATTTTTTTTCAAGTGTTCTCAAAATTATTTTGTTATATTATATATTAGCACTTTGGTTGCCAGTTGTCTTGATTGGCCTTTAAACAAATGGATTTTGGAATTTTCAACTTCTTTCTGGTTAAATATGTGCTTCTTTGATAAAGAATAGATCTAGAGTCTGCCTTCCTTTCTTCAGGAATAGCTTAGTTTTAAAGTAGACCTTAAACAAATGAACCACATGAATCATAAAAGCCACATAAATCATAAATAGGAAATGTAGTGAAAAGAGCTCTGTACTGGGCCTTTGTAACCTGGCCTCTAGCTCGGTTGTGTGGCTAACAAGCTGTGTGTCCTGAGCAATTTTCTTCCCTTGTCTGGGCCTCAGTTTTTCATCCATGAAACAAGACTGTTGTAATGGACAATCTCTAAGGATAATTTTAGCTGTTATATTCTAGAATTCTTCTGAGCTGTTGAGATTTACCTGTGTGCGTTCTATCATTGCAGAGGCTGTAAGCCAAGGAGGCTCTCAGGTACGTACTTCTCTATCATGGGTCCTTTTCTATCACAAGAGGTTGTCTCACAACAATAGCAAATCTTTTTTTTTTTTTAATGTTTATTTATTTTGAGAGAGAGAGAGAGAATGCTCGTGTGCATGCGTGCAAGCAGGGGAGGGGCAGACAGAGGAGAGAGAGAATCCCAAACAGGCTCCATGCTTTCACTGTGGAGACTGACACAGGGCTCGATCCCGTGAACCGTGAGATCATGACCTGAGATGAAATCAAGAGTCAGAAGTGGAACCGACTGAGCCACCCAGGCTACCCCAACAAGAGCAGATCTTGAGCTGAGAGGTACAGTAGCTGTTCTATTAAGATCTTCAGAGTTTCTTTGGCAAGGCTGGTGAGAAGCTAGAATGGTGGCATGATGCACTGATACAGACAAATGTCATCGCTGGTGCAGATGCACCAAAGGACTTGAAAACCATCTCCTATTTTCTTTAAATCAGGCAAACGTCCCATTTCCATATAAGGAATTTATACGCCATGTTTATAAAAGTATGGGGCGAATATCCTTTATTTTCCAAATCAGGTTAATTTTGAAAGTTAAAGTCGTGCTTACAAGAGTTGTAACAAGAAGATAATAAAAAATTGAGAGGATCCCAAGCAATTCAGAACATACGGTAACTCTGGGTGTGTGTACCTTGTTCATCAAATGCAAGTTCCTGCTTCTTCTTTTTTTTTTTTCCTAACGTTTATTTATTTTTGAGACAGAGCGTGAACAGGGAAGGGGCAAAGAGAGAGGGAGACACAGAATCTGAAACAAGCTGCAGGCTCTGAGCAGTCAGCACAAAGCCCGACGCGGGGCTCGAACTCACGGACCATGAGATCATGACCTGAGCCGAAGTCGGACGCTTAACCGACTGAGCCACCCAGGTACCCCACGTTCCTGCTTCTTACACAAACATCTTAAACCTATCAGTTGAGTCAGGCCCTCTAGGGATTTTGAGGCTGAGGAATCTTCATTTTAAGAAACGCTCTGACATTTTGGTAGCCTTTAAAATTGGAGAATCACAGTTCTAAATTTTACTAAACATACTCGAGTATACAGAGTAAGTATTTACCAGGCTCATAAATGTTGAATCCCCTGGTAGTTTGTGTTGCCAATTAGTAATTACAGGATCTACATTCTTGAAAAGGTCTATAATCAAAATAATACTAATAGGAATAATAGGACCTATGTTAAAAAATAGATACAGGGAGATGTTCAGAAGATGGCGGCATAGGAGGACGCTGGGCTCACCGCGCGTCCTGTTGATCACTTAGATTCCACCTACACCTGCCTAAATAACCCAGAAAACCGCCAGAGGATTAGCAGAACGCAGTCTCCGGAGCCAAGCACAGACGAGAGGCCCACGGAAGAGGGTAGGAAGGGCAGCAAGGCGGTGCGCGCTCCACAGACAGGCAGGAGGGAGCCGGGGTGGAGGGGCGGCCCGCCGGCCAAGCAGAGCCCCCGAGTCTGGCTTGCAAAAGCGGAGGGGCCAGAAGGATGGAGTGTGTTCCGACAGCAAGCGGTACTTAGCGTCTGGGAGGTCATAAGTTAACAGCTCTGCTCAGAAAGCGGGAAGGCTGGAGGACAAAGGGAGGGAGAGCTGCTGAGCCCCGGGAGGACAGAGCTCAGTTTGGTGGGGAACAAAGGCGCTCGCCAGAGCCATCTCCCCCGCCCATCCCCCAGCCAAAATCCCAAAGGGAACCACTTCCTGCCAGGGAACTTGCTCGCTCCACGCAAACACCCAAAACACCCAACACTGTGCTTCTGCGGAGCCACCCCTCCGGCAGCAGGTCTGACTCCCTCCCGCTGCCACAGGGCCCCTCCTGAAGTGGATCACCTAAGGAGAAGCGAGCTAAGCCTGCCCCTCCTGCCCCCGTGCACCTTGCCTACCCACCCCAGCTAATACGCCAGATCCCCAGCACCACAAGCCTGGCAGTGTGCAAGTAGCCCAGACGGGCCACGCCACCCCACAGTGAATCCTGCCCTTAGGAGAGGGGAAGAGAAGGCACACACCAGTCTGACTGTGGCCCCAGCGGTGGGCTGGGGGCAGACATCAGGTCTGACTGCGGCCCCGCCCACCAACTCCAGTTATACACCACAGCACAGGGGAAGTGCCCTGCAGGTCCGCACCACTCCAGGGACTATCCAAAATGACCAAACGGAAGAATTCCCCTCAAAAGAATCTCCAGGAAATAACAACATCTAATGAACTGATCAAAAAGGATTTAAATGATATAACAGAAGGCGAATTTAGAATAATAGTCATAAAATTAATCGCTGGGCTTGAAAACATTATAGAGGACAGCAGAGAATCTCTTGCTACAGAGATCAAGGGACTAAGGAACAGTCAGGAGGAGCTGAAAACCGCTTTAAACGAGATGCAAAGTAAAATGGAAACGTCCACGGCTCAGATTGAAGAGGCAGAGGAGAGAATAGGTGAACTAGAAGATAAAGTTATGGAAAAAGAGGAAGCTGAGAAAAAGAGAGATAAAAAAAATCCAGGAGTATGAGGGGAAAATTAGAGAACTAAGTGATACACTAAAAAGAAATAATATACACATAATTGGTATCCCAGAGGAGGAAGAGAGAGGGAAAGATGCTGAAGGTGTACTTGAAGAAATAATAGCTGGGAACTTCCCTGAACTGGGGTAGGAAAAAGGCATTGAAATCCAAGAGGCACAGAGAACTCCCTTCAGACGTAACTTGAATCAATCTTCTGCACGACATATCATAGTGAAACTGGCAAAATACAAAGATAAAGAGAAAATTCTGAAAGCAGCAAGGGATAAACATGCCCTAACATATAAAGGGAGACCTATAAGACTTGTGACTGATCTCTCTTTTGAAACTTGGCAGGCCAGAAAGGCATGGCAGGAGATCTTCAATGTGATGAACAGGAAAAATATGCAGCCGAGAATCCTTTATCCAGCAAGTCTGTCATTTAAAACAGAAGGAGAGATAAAGGTCTTCCCAAACAAACAAAAACTGAAGGAATTTGTCACCACTAAACCAGCCCAACAAGAGATCCTAAGGGGAATCCTGTGAGACAAAGTACCAGAGATATCGCTACAAGCATAAAACATACAGACATCACAATGACTCTAAACCCATATCTTTCTATAATAACACTGAATGTAAATGGACTAAATGCGCCAACCAAAAGACATAGGGTATCAGAATGGATAAAAAAACAAGACCCATCTCTCTGTTGTCTACAAGAGACTCATTTTAGACCTGAGGACACCTTTAGATTGAGAGTGAGGGAATGGAGAACTATTTATCATGCTACTGGAAGCCAAAAGAAAGCTGGAGTAGCCATACTTATATCAGACAAACTAGACTTTAAATTAAAGGCTGTAACAAGAGATGAAGAAGGGCATTATATAATAATTACAGGGTCTATCCATCAGGAAGAGCTAACAGTTATAAATGTCTATGCACCGAATACGGGAGCCCCCAAATATATAAAACAATTACTCATAAACATAAGCAACCTTATTGATAAGAATGTGGTAATTGCAGGGGACTTAACACTCTACTTACAGAAATGGATAGATTATCTAGACACACGGTCAATAAAGAAACAAGGGCCCTGAATGATACATTGGACCAGATGGACTTGACAGATATATTTAGAACTCTGCATCCCAAAGCAGCAGAATATACTTTCTTCTCGAGTGCACATGGAACATTCTCCAAGATATCATATACTGGGTCACAAAACAGTCCTTCATAAGTATACAAGAATTGAAATTATACCATGCATACTTTCAGACCACAATGCTATGAAGCTTGAAATCAACCACAGGAAAAAGTCTGGAAAACCTCCAAAAGCATGGAGGTTAAAGAACACCCTACTAAAGAATGAGTGGGTCAACCAGGAAATTAGAGAAGAAATTAAAAAATATATGGAAACAAACGAAAATGAAAATACAACAATCCAAACGCTTTGGGATACAGCGAAGTCAGTCCTGAGAGGAAAATACATTGCAATCCAGGCCTATCTCAAGAAACAAGAAAAATCCCAAATACAAAATCTAACAGCACACCTAAAGGAAATAGAAGCAGAACAGCAAAGGCAGCCTAAACCTAGCAGAAGAAGAGAAATAATAAAGATCAGAGCAGAAATAAACAATATAGAATCTAAAAAAACTGTAGAGCAGATCAACGAAACCAAGAGTTGGTTTTTTGAAAAAATAAACAAAATTGACAAACCTCTAGCCAGGCTTCTCAAAAAGAAAAGGGAGAGGACCCAAATAGATAAAATCATGAATGAAAATGGAATTATTACAACCAATCCCTCAGAGATACAAACAATTATCAGGGAATACTATGAAAAATTATATGCCAACAAATTGGACAACCTGGAAGAAATGGACAAATTCCTAAACACCCACACTCTTCCAAAACTCAATCAGGAGGAAATAGAAAGCTTGAACGGACCCATAACCAGCGAAGAAATTGAATCGGTTATCAAAAATCTCCCAACAAATAAGAGTCCAGGACCAGATGGCTTCCCAGGGGAGTTCTACCAGACGTTTAAAGCAGAGATAATACCTATCCTTCTCAAGCTATTCCAAGAAATAGAAAGGGAAGGAAAACTTCCAGACTCATTCTATGAAGCCAGTATTACTTTGATTCCTAAACCAGACAGAGACCCAGTAAAAAAAGAGAACTACAGGCCAATATCCCTGATGAATATGGATGCAAAAATTCTCAATGAGATACTAGCAAATCGAATTCAACGGCATATAAAAAGAATTATTCACCATGATCAAGTGGGATTCATTCCTGGGATGCAGGGCTGGTTCAACATTCGCAAATCAATCAACGTGATACATCACATTAACAAAAAAAAAGAGAAGAACCATATGATCCTGTCAATCGATGCAGAAAAGGCCTTTAACAAAATCCAGCACCCTTTCTTAATAAAAACCCTTGAGAAAGTCGGGATAGAAGGAACATACTTAAAGATCATAAAAGCCATTTATGAAAAGCCCACAGCTAACATCATCCTCAACGGGGAAAAACTGAGAGCTTTTTCCCTGAGATCAGGAACACGACAGGGATGCCCACTCTCACCGCTGTTGTTTAACATAGTGCTGGAAGTTCTAGCATCAGCAATCAGACAACAAAAGGAAATCAAAGGCATCAAAATTGGCAAAGATGAAGTCAGGCTTTCACTTTTTGCAGATGACATGATATTATACATGGAAAATCCGATAGATTCCACCAAAAGTCTGCTAGAACTGATACATGAATTCAGCAAAGTTACAGGATACAAAATTAATGTACAGAAATCAGTTGCATTCTTATACACTAACAATGAAGCAACAGAAAGACAAATAAAGAAACTGATCCCATTCACAATTGCACCAAGAAGCCTAAAATACCTAGGAATAAATCTAACCAAAGATGTAAAAGATCTGTATGCTGAAAACTATAGAAAGCTTATGAAGCAAATTGAAGAAGATATAAAGAAATGGAAAGACATTCCCTGCTCATGGATTGGAAGAATAAATATTGTCAAAATGTCAATACTACCCAAAGCTATCTACACATTCAATGCAATCCCAATCAAAATTGCACCAGCATTCTTCTCGAAGCTAGAACAAGCCATCCTAAAATTCATATGGAACCACGAAAGGCCCCGAATAGCCAAAGGAATTTTGAAGAAGAAGACCAAAGCAGGAGGCATCACAATCCCAGACTTTTGCCTCTACTACAAAGCTGTCATCATCAAGACAGCATGGTATTGGCACAAAAACAGACACATAGACCAATGGAATAGAATAGAAACCCCAGAACTAGACCCACAAACGTATGGCCAACTCATCTTTGACAAAGCAGGAAAGAATATCCAATGGAAAAAAGACAGTCTCTTTAACAAATGGTGCTGGGAGAACTGGACAGCAACATGCAGAAGGTTGAAACTAGACCACTTTCTCACACCATTCACAAAAATAAACTCAAAATGGATCAAGGACCTGAATGTGAGAGGGGAAACCATCAAAACCCTAGAGGAGAAAGCAGGAAAAGACCTCTCTGACCTCAGCCGTAGCAATCTCTTACTCGACACATCCCCAAAGGCAAGGGAATTAAAAGCAAAAATGAATTACTGGGACCTTATGAAGATAAAGAGCTTCTGCACAGCAAAGGAAACAACCAACAAAACTAAAAGGCAACCAACGGAATGGGAAAAGATATTTGCAAATGACATATCGGACAAAGGGCTAATATCCAAAATCTATAAAGAGCTCACCAAACTCCACACCCAAAAAGCAAATAACCCAGTGAAGAAATGGGCAGAAAACATGAATAGACACTTCTCTAAAGAAGACATCCGGATGGCCAACAGGCACATGAAAAGATGCTCAACGTCGCTCCTTATCAGGGAAATACAAATCAAAACCACACTCAGATATCACCTCACACCAGAGTGGCCAAAATGAACAAATCAGGAGACTATAGATGCTGGAGAGGATGTGGAGAAATGGGAACCCTCTTGCACTGTTGTTGGGAATGCAAACTGGTGCAGCCACTCTGGAAAGCAGTGTGGAGTTTCCTCAGAAAATTAAAAATAGACCTACCCTATGACCCAGCAGTAGCACTGCTAGGAATTTACCCAAGGGATACAGGAGGACTGATGCATAGGGGCACTTGTACCCCAATGTTTATAGCAGCACTCTCAACAATAGCCAAATTATGGAAATTATGGAAATTATGGAAAGAGCCTAAATGTCCACCAACTGATGAATGGATAAAGAAATTGTGGTTTATATACACAATGGAGTACTACAGGGCAATGAGAAAGAACGAAATATGGCCCTTTGTAGCAACGTGGATGGAACTGGAGAGTGCGATGCTAAGTGAAATAAGCCATACAGAGAAAAACAAATACCATATGCTTTCACTCTTATGTGGATCCTGAGAAACTTAACAGAAACCCATGGGGGAGGGGAAGAAAAAAAAAAAAGAGGTTAGAGTGGGAGAGAGCCAAAGCATAAGAGACTCTTAAAAACTGAGAACAAACTGAGGGTTGATGGGGGGTGGGGAGGGGGGGGGGTGATGGGTATTGAGGAGGGCACCTTTTGGGATGAGCACTGGGTGTTGTATGGAAACCATTTTGACAATAAATGTCATATATTGAAAAAAAATAGATACATACTTTGAAATATAAAAAATATATAGTAAAGGAGTTTGGCTTATTTTTTTGAAATACAATCTTTGAGAAAGAGAATATTTAGTCTCATATTACAGCCCTATTACTCAATAAATGTTTGATTTTAGGTAACTTACTTCAGTACTCTCTGCCCCAGTTTCTTTTTTTTTTTTTTAATTTTTTAACATGTATTTATTTTTGAGAGACAGAGAGAGAGCATGAGTGATGAGGGACAAAGAGAGAGGGAGTCACAGAAACTGAAGCCCAGGTTCTGAGCTGTGAGCACAGAGCCCAACAGGAGGCTCCAACCCATGAACTGTGAGATCATGACCTGAGTTGAACTCAAAGGCTTAACCGACTGAGCCACCCAGGTGCCCCACCCCAGTTTCTTTATCAATAAAATTCAACTAATAATAGTGCTTAGTTCAATATTATGTGAGTTAATTTATATACCACCCACAAGAGTGTTTAGCACATAAAAAAATGCTAAACACAAATTAGCTATTATTCAATTATAATTTTCATGATTAAATTTTAATAACTAAGTTACATTTATAATTTCACTTTATAATTGAATATTAAATATTTTTAACAAAATGTTTCTAAAGAGAAAGAAGGAGAAACAACTTCAGTGCTTTTAAAAATTTAATCCACTCCTCAAATATTCTGCACACTGATAAATACCAGAGAATAGTCTAACATTTAACTTTTGCCGCAGGATTCTCTATTTTAAAATCATAGATACTTTTCACCTGCCAAGAAGGTAATATCTAACTTCTTTAGCCTTGCATTGAAGTCCGTTCCCACGTGTGAGCAGTCTCCTTGATTAGCCTCATTCATTCTATACCCTACCCCCACCCTCGCCGTGACCAATGCTCTGTCCACCTCTCAGATGCCTTTGCTGATGCTGCTGTTTATCTGAAGGACAACCGCCAGCCACTGTGGGCGCCATTATTAATTGTGCCCATTCTCTCAGTTGGAAGGACTCTTACATTCCCTCTCAGGTACCCTACATATATAGAAATCTCCTATGGGCACAATCCCTTCGATCTATTGTCATTGCTTTCTCATCTGTATTTCTGTTGAAATTTATTGATGTACTTAATTCAACATTTATCCTATTGTGGTACCCTTCACAGATAGTCTTCACTATTAGGATGCGAGCTCTTCAAGGTCAGAAAAAGTGTTTTCTCTCCTTTTTGAAGCCTAGTTTAAGAATGAATGAAAGATTTAGCAAATGATAGAAAATATATAACAAAACTATCAGATGTGAAATATCACATCATTTCTACTTTCTGAAAATTAGCCTGCTACAAAAATTTTGAGATGTGCATTTTTTATCTACATATCTTACCTAAAAACTTAGCTTAAAATATGTTGATGGAGAGGTCTAAATGGACTTTTTGTACTTTATTTTTTAAAGTAATTTTTTTAACTTTTTCATCTTGAAATTTAAAAAGCAGTAAAAATAGTTCAAAGAAATACTGTTAATATCTTATATAACTTTAGTACAGTCATGAAAATCAGAATATTAACTGTGATATGTAACTGTTAAGTAACATATATATTCTCTTGTTCAAACTTCACCAATTGTCCCAGAAATACCATTTTCTAGTATAGGAACTAATCTAAATGACATGTAGATTGTTGGGTTTTTTTTTTTTTTTAAGATTTTACTTTTAAGTAATCTCTTCACCCATTGTGGGGCTTGAACTCACAACCCCAAAGTCAAGAGTCACACTATCTATCAACTGAGCCAGCCAGTTATGGGTCCTTCAAATGTAATTGCTTTATGTCCTCAATCTTTTCAACTGTTCTTAAGAAAGGGCTTCTTTCTTGAGGAAAAATTTGTTTGTAAAATTTTAATTAGAAATTTGATTAGACTGCCTTGGAAATTCAGATTATTGGCACAACATAGGCAGTCAATTAATGTCTGTTGAGTACACAGTAAAAAAATAAAATTGATTTCTCCATGGAATCATACAAAGGAGACTTTAAAAAGAAACCTAAGCATTTCATTATTTTTAAATATGATAAAGTAAATAATTTTTGTCTGTCCCATCAAATGTATGTTCTCTGAATCAGATACTGTTTTTGCAACAGAAAATGTTTGGAAAAAATAGTCAAATTCAGTCATTGCTTAAACTACATCATATTAAATACTTTGGGTTTTTGAAGCTATTTTGCTTAGTGACAGGACTAAATATTTCACTTAAATCTCCATTCTTAGTGTGTTTCGATAGCACATGGATATCCTTTATCCCATATGGTGACTGCAGAAAGCATAAAGATAATAAGTCAGACTCTTGATCAAAGGCAATGACAAAATTATCCTATAGGATTGATGATAGTCTACTTAACTCTGGTATTTCTAATCCTTAGGGTGATATTTCTAGTATTCTCTTTTGTTCCCCTCTCTACCACATGGAGAAAATAATATTCTGGGTGGCAGGTGGAGGCACATATTTTCCTACTGAAATTTTAGGCCTAGAACTACATTTTCAAGATTATTGCAATGAAATCATGACTTCACCTTTATAAACTGCATTATTTCTATGATGCAACTTTTAATACCAACTAACTTGCAAGCAGATATATAAGTATGAATAGGAACTTCTTGAGAGGAGGGACTCAGTATTCAAAAGTAGTTTCTTGGAAAAATTGTTTCCAGTCATCAACATGATAGATAAAGAGTAGAAGCAACCCAGAAAAATCACAACGTAATGAAATGCCAAATTCTAGCTCTACCTCTGTTACCAGGCCATGGAAATGTTGAAAGCATGTCTTCCAAAAGGAAGTGAGCCTCAGTGCCCCCACCTGCAAAATAAGAACATTGGATTTGTTACTTTTCAAAGACGTGGCCCTTGATTAAGTAAAAGCAAAATCTCAGCAGATAAAAGTGATAAATGCAGATAAAATGCAGACTTTTCCTGGCTGAAGTAGTGGTAAAGAAAGAAGGATAGAAAGGTAGGCACTGAAAGCTTGTCCTCTATTCTTCTGAGGAAGATTTGTAAGCAGACTTTATCCCAGTCGATCTATTAAATTCTATGATTACTTAATAACATTTATCCTATCCACCCTACTATTAACAAAGTTTACTGAACATCTATTATGTTCAAGGCGTACAGGAAATAGAAATATGAAAAAATAATTCCTGACTTTTTCTTTGATACTTGCATCAAAAGTCTTTCGAAAGGCAAATTCAAACACAGAGACTTTGCTTCTAGAAATGCAGTCCAAGGGAAGAATTGGGATTGTATCAAGAATGCATTTATACAGATATTCCTGACAATATGGTTTGCATTAGCAAATGAACATGGAAACAAACTAAATGTTTCCAAATTGGATTTGCTTAATAATTTGTACAACATATGGTAACTATTCAAAATGGCTATATAGAGTGTGATAACTATTCGAGATAGTAATATAAAATATGTTACTTGACAGAGATAGATACTGAAAGTATATTTCAAGTTTAAAAAGCATTTTATAAAATGCTATCAACTGAGTGATCACATTTAAAAATTACATAAGCTTAGAAAATGTTAGAGAAGGGTGCTTGGGTTGCTCAGTTTTAAGCATCTGACTTCAGCTCAGGTCACGATCTCACAGTTCCTGAGTTCGAGTTCCGCAGTGGGTGAGCTCCAGCCCTGCTTCAGGTGAGCATAAGTCCCGCTTGGGGTAAAAACACAAGCCCCACTTCCGGGTGAGCTCCACTTCTCTCTCTCTCTCTCTCTCTCTCCCTCTCTCTCTCCCCCTCATGGGATTCTCTCTGTCTCTCTCTGTCTCTCTCTCTCTCTGCCACTCGCTTACTTGCTCTGTCTCCAGAAAGAAAGAAAGAAAGAAAGAAAGAAAGAAAGAAAGAAAGAAAGAAAAAGAAAGAAAGAAAATGTTAGGGAAGATACATACAAATTTGTTAGAAGTTCAAATTTTTGGATAATGTATTATGGGTTGTTAAAGTAAATCTCTCTTGTACTGTTCTGTTTTTAAAGGTTCTATTATAAACATGCACTGTTTGAATGTTTGGTAGGCAGAGAGATAAATAGCTAATGAAGAGATCAATGATAGAACATAATTATATATGCACATATTTTAATAGGCCTTTCTTCAAGGAGTTTGCATCCAGGATAAAAATTTTTTTTTTAAATAAAGCATGTTTGCATTATTGAAGGTTGATATCAAATAATGTTTGCAGGCAAAAAAAAAAAAAAAGTGGGGGGTGCCTGGGTGGCTCAGTCGATTGGGCATCCTACCTCAGCTCAGGTCATGATCTCACAGCTTGCGAGTTCGAGCCCCACGTCGGGCTCTGTGTTGACACCTCAGAGACTGGAGCCTGCTTCAGATTCTTTGTCTCCCTCTCTCACTGCCCTTCCCCTGCTCATGCTCTCTCAAGAATAAATAAACATTAAAAAAAATTTTTTTTAATAATGTTTGTAGGCATTTGGAAACAGGAGCAATCCATTTTTGCCTGAGTTACTATGAAGATTTTAGAATACCAGATGGTATTTGAGATGTACATTAAAGAATGATATGAAAGGGAAAATTGGTTCCAGGAGGAGGAGTAGTGTAGTGTTGGGGAAAAGCAAAGTGTTTTCAAATGTTAGTAATGCACCCATTTGACTATGTCAGTGGCTTTCTGTTTGATCAACGTGAAATGGCTAAGAACATAGGCTCTGGAGTTAAACTGTCCTCATTTGACACCGATTTTTACAACTTGATAACTATGAGGTCTTGAACAAATTATTTAACTTTTTTCCTTACCTGTAAAGAGAAGATAATGATAATATTAACTCCATAGGACTGCTCAAGAGGGTTAAATGAATAGTTTCATTTAAAACACTTTGAAAAGAAAGAAGAAAAAAATAAAGCACTTAGTACTGAGGCTGAAACATAGCACGCACTCAGCAAATGTTAGACATGTATTATGAGCAGAGTGGCGCCATATTTGGAAAAGCCCAGAGGAGCCATGTTGCCTAAGATTTTGAAGGACATGGTGCAGACTTTCTAAGAATCACTGGCAATTGGGCAAGTTGGTTGTAGCACCAGTACCTCCAATCTACATTCTAAATTCTGTTCCCTTTTCCCACTCATTCAACAGATATTTTTCAAAATTCAACTTTTACCAGGTCCTTTCCTAGGAATTGGATAAAAAGATGAATCTGAGGTGGCTAATTATGTCAAGACACTTTTAGCTGGGTTGAGGAGTGACATAAGAAAGGAGTATAGACCAATTTCTCCAGAAATTCCAAGAAAGAGATAAGGAATTTATACTTGCATACACATTTACGTTAAAGCAGTTTGGCGACCAGTATTGGGAGCCCTACAAGTTACAACCTTTGAGATGGCAATTCTCCAAAGAACAGATTCTAGGACAGTAATCAGAATATGTACAAGTATTTTATATCTAAAATCATGATTTCAGGGGCACCTGGGTGGTTCAGTCGGTTAAGCTTCTGAGTCTTGATTTCAGCTCAGGTCATGATCTCACGATTCATGAGTTTGAGCCCCACACCAGCCGCTGTGCTGACAGTGCAAAGCCTTCTTGGGATTCTCTTTCTCTGCCCCTCCAGTATTCACATGCACATGCGCAACCACTCTCTCTCTCAAAATAAGTTTTTTTTTTTTAAATGGTGATTTCAACTCAGTGTAAAAAAGAAGAAATATACAACAATGGGGTATTAGTAAAAGAAATCATTTTACATCTTTATAGTAGAGTATTATACCACAAAAATCATACTTTGCAGGATATGCATAATGGTACAGAAAAGGTAAATGACAAAGAATAAATAGAACATAATACAGTGTGATTTTATTTTTAATATAAAAACAGAAATACAATGCCTAGAGAAGAAATGGAAAGAAAAACAAATGCTCACAAAGGACACCTCTGAGTGCTAGGACTACATATAACTTTTATTATTTTTTTATTTTCAGCTTGTATCTTAATTGTAATAATAAAACATATGCTTCTTAAAATAATTTTTAAATGTAAATTTAGCATATTTTTTCGTTCCTTGAAAGAGCTAATGATGTCAATGCCATTATTCATGAAGTAAAGCAAGAACTTCTTTTAAATTACAGGCTTTTTGCAACAACTATGAGAAACCAGCTACACAAGGAAAACCCTGTCCCAAGGTCCACAAGCCAGTGTGTGATTCTGATGGGTAAACTTACCGCAATGGCTGTGAATTCTGCAAAGCAGCTGAGTAAGCACATGCAGGCAGCTCTTAGAACAGCACACTTAGTTTGCACCAGTGGGGTGTGGGTCAGGGAAATTACTTATTAAGGTTTTACTGTGCTAAGTATTGTACAGATAACTCTTATTTAGAATAACCCAATGTAATTATCCCCAAACAGACCTAGAAAGGATAAGTACCCATTCCCTGTTCATCCAGCCTGGGCTTAACCCATTTCCACTACATTTCATTCTCAGCACCATCTCTTTTCTTTCAGGAAAAAAAATGGAAAGCTTGGTTTCAAACACAATGGGAAATGTTGATTCCTCTGACACAGTAAGGCTAGAAACACGTTCCATTTGTCTTTGGCATTGGAAGATTTATTCCCTGTAGCTCAATAGCCTTTGCAATGTATTTCCCACAGTTATTATGCATAAAAGACAACAATTTCAATAAAGTTGAATAAAGTCTCTTAGCAGACTTTCTACATTGATGTTCTTTTTAGGTCACAATGGGGCCACCTTTGTTCGATTTAGTTAGACCACCTGAGTATGAAATGATACAACCTGAAAACAAGCACAGGTCATAGAATATTTCCATGCTTTTCACATCCAGAATTCTCCAATCGGTGCTTTGAATCTCCATTCTTCAGATATACATAGAAGACCTCAAGATTAATAAAGCTCAGTCCAAGAAGATATGTATTCTCTGACTTAAATTAGCATTCTTTAGCATATTGGGGGAAGTATTTTGCCCTAAGAGACACATTGAGTTTGTTTTAGAGCTTCTCAGTTGTATGCGAAGACAAGAAATAAGTAACATGGGAGACAGAATGTTGGTCATTTCAGTCATCCAGACACTAAAAAGGTTCTGGAACAGCTGAAACCTCTGAACTAGTTGTCTCTGACTTTATCAGTTTTATCAGCTTATTATAGTACTACAGTGTACTAAATAAGATATGATAAGCTTCCATGTGTGGCAAATTGTGAAAAACCTTGAAACTATAACTTTATTGGCATGCTGTCAGTGCTTAGAAATCTAAAGATGGACAGACAAGCTTGGCATCTTCAGAGTGTTTATAGACTATCTGGAAAGACAAATGTATCCCAACTACCTAAAATATAGTTTGATATGTTCCTGCTTTTTATAAGTTCCTAACAAATGAATTATGCCATTTATTAATTGCACAAATAATTTTTCAATGCTTATAAAATACCAGATGCTATTCCAAGAATGGGGTGAAGACAAGATCTCTACTTCAAAGAATCATGCTTTAAGATTTGAGAGGGTGCACAAAAATATTTTTTAAATATTTTTTCAGTTATTAATAAATTTATAAAGGAAATCAAATTGACACATAAGATGGAAGAAACCAAGTACGTTTTGGAGAGAGGAATGATTTAAAATTGGTTACTTTCAACTGAGTCCTGAGAGCTTAAAAGGATTTGATGCAAATTCGGAGGAAGGGTGTTCCAAGCAAAAAGAAGAACAAACAGAAAAACAACACAATCCAAAAAGTAGATAAATAGATAAGTAAATAAATAAACGTTTAAGAAACAACAACGCACAATTCAAAAATCAAAACCCAGAAATGGAAATAATGTTGGCATGATCAAGGATGAAAGGAGTCAGTTCATAAAGAGCCTTGGGAGCCAAGCTAAAGCAATTCATATCCCAAGAATTATAGAAAATTATTGCAGGGCATCAATAGAGGACTTCATTGCAGAGATGGCATTTTAGCTGATCTGTGACATATAAGAAATTCGCCATGTTGAAAAGGAAGGAAGTAGAGGATAAAAACAGAAACATTGTGAATAATGGTATCTTTGAGAAGGTTGTTTTCAAAGTCTCAAATTGAGCATGTGGACAAAATAAGAGCTCAGACAGGGAACTCTGGTATTAGATACTTCTTAACATAGTGATTCTAAAGCAGAGATCTCCAACAAATGGCAAACAAGCTGGCTGTCACTTAGGGATTTTCTTTAGCCCATACACAGTCACTTCTTTTCATAGATGGCAATATTTAGAAGTTGAAAAAGATCAAATAAGAAACTGGATTTCTAGAAACTCTGGAAAAGTCAAAAGATCTGCTTACCCACCACTCATGTTCCTTAATAACAACAATCATTAATTTGACTCTTTTGAATGTTTATTTATTTATTTTGCGAGAAAGAGAGAGAGAGAGAGAGTGTGTGTGTGTGTGTGTGTGCACAAGTGTGGGAGGGGCAGAGAGAGAGAATCCCAAGCAAGCTCCACACTGCCAGCATAGAGCCCCACATGGGACTCAAACCATGAGACCATGATGTGAGCAAAAAGCAACTGAGCCACTCAGGCGTCCCCTGACTCCTTTGGATGAGTTATTCCCACAGTGCCCCAGAATCAGTTTTGCTTTTTCACATTAGCTTCTGGTTCTTGATGGCATATGAGCTTTGTATCTCACTTTAAGGCACAATAGTTTTGAGCACCTCATTGATACTCTTGCTTTTGGAAAATTCACAGTGTAAACAAGCAGCCCATTCCATCAATAGAGAACAATTTCTTTATAGCAAGTTAGTATTTGTCTCTTCAGTACTTGCACCAAGTGGTAATGCTTCTTTTTGCTTCAAAACCACACACAAAAAAATGGCTTCCTACCTTTTTATAATACACACACACAGGCACACACACATACAACTTGTACTTTCCTTTTCATGTTCTCTTCCTTGAAATATCTCCCAGTCTTACCTTCTTTCTTTTTTTATTTTTTTAACTTGTTTTATTTTTTATTTTTTAAAATTTACATCCAAATTAGTTAGCATATAGTGCAACAATGATTTCAGGAGTAGATTCCTTAATGCTCCTTACCCATTAGGCCCATCCCCCCTCCCACCACCCCTCCCATAACCCTCAGTTTGTTCTCCATATTTATGAGTCTCTTCTGTTTTGTCCCCCTCCCTGTTTTTATATTATTTTTGTGTCCCTTCCCTTATGTTCATCTGTTTTGTCTCTTAAAGTCCTCATATGAGTGAAGTCATATGATTTTTGTCTTTCTCTGACTAATTTCACTTAGCATAATACCCTCCAGTTCCATCCACGTAGTTGCAAATGGCAAGATTTCATTCTTTTTGATTGCCAAGTGATACTGTCTATATATACCACATCTTCTTAGCCATTCAACCATCGATGGACATTTGGGCTCTTTCCAAACTTTGGCTATTGTTGATGTTGCTGCTATAAACATGGGGGTGCATGTGTCCCTTCGAAACGCCACACCTGTATCCCGTGGATAAATGCCTAGTAGTGCAATTGCTGGGTCGTAGGGTAGTTCCATTTTAGTTTTTAGAGGAACCTCCATACTGTTTTCCAGAGTGGCTGCACCAGCTTGCATTCCCATCTTACCTTCTTTCAATAGAATATCATCAGCTGTCTCAGCAAAGCTTTATTTAAAATCCCTTGTTGCAATAGTATCAGTTTATAGTAGTGATCAAAGTACAAATCTAGATTTTAAAAAGAGTATAGCTAACATTCATTGAGTGTTTGAGTTTTTTCTGTGTGTCAGACATTGTTCTAAGGGCTTTACATATATTAACTCATTAAGTATTCGCAACAACCCAATGAAATAGGCATTATTATTATACTTATCTTGCATGAGAGGAATCTGAAACCCAGAAACATGTGATCAGTCACCAAGTTACAAAGAGATAGAGACAGAAGTCAAACTGTCCATTAATGTAGGAATTGTATAAATATTCTTTCTATGGACTTATTAACAAGTTAGTATCCAAAGTGTTCTGAGGTACCAATAAAAAGCAAAGGGAATGAATAGACCTGATACTTGAATTGTCATTACCAAATATGCAATGCCAATTATGAAGTTTTCAAGGACTCCCCCAAATACTCTGCAGTCTCATACTACACCATGGTGGGTGGCACCCAATAAAGAAGAGCTTATTGTATTGTTTGAGTTTTAATACAGGAAGAAGATATTTTATAGTAAGTAAGAGATAAAATTTAGAATATGGACTCTGTTACAATATAATTCTGTGACCGTGTCTGGTTTTTCATCTGAGAAATGAAATAGTATATTTCTATTGTAATAGTATCTATATTATTATAGGTGATATCTATAAAATAGGTTGTTTTAAGAGTTGGATGAGATAATTCATATAATGCACGTGGTGCAGAGTCTGGTTCTGGGTGTTTGATAAAGGTTATTTAAAAAAAATTTTTTTACATTTATTTATTTTTGAGAGAGAGACAGAACGCAAGAGGGGTAGGGCAGAGACAGAGGGAGACACAGGATCAGAAGGAGGCTTCAGGCTCTGAGCTGTGAGCACAGAGCCTGACGCGGGGCTCTAACTCATGAGCTGTGAGATATTGACCTGAGCCGAAGTCAGATTCTCAACCGACTGAGCCACCCTGGTGCCCCAGATAAAGGTTATTGTTAATATAAGGTATATAAGTTGGAAGATATTTTGAAAAGACCGGTGAACCAGGATACCAGTGTGACAGAGATGAGATGTGGACAAACAGGCTTTATGTCCTGGGGCAATCTGTTTTCCCTTTTGTAGGAAACTATAAGGTCCCATGTAGCCTGAGCTCACAATTTCAAGATCTTTGAGTCTTCTAACGAAAGAGTCTAGAAAGCAGCCTCAAGTATGTGATGGCATCAGATCTCACAGGCTGTCTGTATCTGATCTGGCCACAGAGTATAACTGGCTATATATACTCATAATACACATACACATAGAGATGGCCAGTTATACTCTGTGGCCATTAGATAATAAGCAAATATTTGGAAGAGTGAACACTGGAATTGGAATCAAGTCCAAACTCTGCCAATGTTTTTAGAATTCCAGTGACTCTATTGATCCTCTCTCTCCCAAGAGTAGAATGAAAGATTTGGGCTAGACATTCTCTGAAGTTTTTTAGAGTTGTGATAGTGTATGATTGAAATATATATTCCAAGTTTCTTTGCGTACAGTAGGTGTTCATCAGCATATGGAGCATTGACATAAAAAAAGCAGTATCTTAAAATTCATGTAAAATGTGGTGGTAGAAGTATTAATATAATGTTTTTAAAGCAATGAACTTGTAGGTCTGTTGTAAGGTATGTAATATGATCTTTTGAAAAAAGCTAATAGCCATACATTTGTTTTAAGGTGGATTTGGAAAAATAATAGTAGCCCATAAAACAAATAGTATTGGTCACAATGACCCTAAATATAAATAGTTAATCAATTCAAAGGAAAAAAATGTAAATTTCAAATAGAACAGGTAGAATGTATATGTGCCAAAAAACTATAGACTTTGTTCAAGAATCTTTTGGAAGGATTTCTTTTTGGAAACCCCAAACCAAAGATTATACAGCTGATTAATTTTTTGGTCTGGTTATGGCTATATTAAGATATTCTTAAAATATAGTGGGATCCACAAACTTGCCCTTCAGGAAATATACACATATACATAAAATGTTATCCCACAGACTAATGGAATGACTAATCTCAAAATCAAAATGGAGATATGGTAGATTTCCCCATATCTTTCCTGAGCAAAGACTTGATGTTGGTGTCAGAAGTGTAGGCTGTTGATCTAGCATTAACATGTGAAGTATGACCCAGCGTATACTAGAGAAGACTCAGAAATCTCCATATGGCTGGACTGAGATCTCTCCCCAGCTCTGAATTTGGAATCTTACTTCTATAACGCCAAAGATGGATTGATCTCCAACTGAGGGACGGATCTTTAACCCAAACATTTATTTTGAGTCTCTCTTTCTGGAAAGGGAATTCCCATGTTTCTAGATAGCCAGGAATGGGTCTCCTAAGGCAGATATGTTAAAATATCTTGAATAGGGGTGGTGCCTGGGTGGCTCAGTTGGTTGACTGTCTGATTTCGGCTCAGGTCATGATCTCAAGGTTTGTGAGTTCAAGCCCCGTGTGGGGCTCTGTCCTGACAGCTCAGAGCCTGGAGCCTGCTTCATGTTCTGTGTCTCCTCCTCTCTCTGCCCCTCCCATGCTCATGCTCTGTCTCTCTCTGTCTCTCAATAACAAATAAATGTCAAGCAAAAAAATTTAAAAAAATAAATCATGTAAAATATCTTGACTAGGGTTAACTGTGTGAAAACAGTTATTTAATGACCCAGTGCTTGAGTTTCCTCATCACATATTTAGGATGTTACCAAAGCATTGTTTTAAGTATTAAATGAGATCATCCATATAATGTGCTTCAATAAATGGTAACTTTATAGTTTTCATGGGGTCTTGAATCAGTGTCAAAAAGTAATCATAGTCTTGTCCATAAAATTATAATGATTATCTATTGCTGCATAACAAATCACATCGCACTTAATGGCTTAAAACAAAACCAGTCATTCATTTGCCCTCAAGTCTGCCACTTATTGCAGGCTCAGCAGAAATGATCTGCCTCTGTTCCATACGGCCTTCGCTGGGTGGTCCTGTTGGGATCCAGAATGACTTCAGTCATATTTCTGATGTTTCAGTGGGGCTAGAGAGGTTCCTTCCTGTTTCCGTCTCTGTCTCCACCTTTCTATGTCTCTAGCTCCCTCCATAGTCTCTCCTCCAGCCCTGCCAGACTCTAAGGCTTGGTTCTAAAAATGGGATGTTGTCACATCCACGGCATTCTACGTCAGTGAAAGTCACATGACCAGCTCAGATTCAAGGGGAGGGGACATGGACTCTTCTATAGGAGAGAATTTACTTGTACAGTGTGAGGATTTGTTGGTGGCAATCTTTATAAACAATATTCTACAAATATGCTCCTTCTTTTAAGAAATAATTGTAAGATGAATTATGAGTGGACATTATATGACTGGTGACTAAAAGTGATGTTTGAGAAAGGAGTTACAGAAAACCGGGAACTGAATGGCTAAAAATAACAAATCTGATGATCAACAAGGGACCAAACTGTGTAACTTGTTTTCTTTTAAGTATGAAGATAAGGCTTTTAAAAAAGCAACTGTAATTATTTATAGCAATGGTGATAAAGAGGTTAATTTGGGGGTGAGAAAGACATTAATTATATTTCAAATTTTATCCCTACAATTTGCAAACTTGTACACCAAAATTTTCCACATAATGAAAAATTTCAGGATTTCAGGCATATAAATAAATGCCATTTATAACCAACTTAGTCCATAACTATTATAATTATGCTCTATTTTGCATTTTATTGTTTTCTGGTAACCTCACGTGTATGCAACTAAAGTGAAGGTGGAAGACGTCATGTCTCTAATCTCAAATGCTCACATGGGTATAGTAACAGAGACAACATTAATGGAACATTTTAGTGTGTGTGTCAGACAGATGCATCATCTCAATAAATAATGATGAAATTAGATCTATTCGAATTTTGGTTTGCGTCAGTACTTTGTGTGCTGAGTGAAGAAACTGACATCTAAAACAGGGAAGTTACCCAAGATTATATCTCAAGCATCTGCACCCTGCAGGACTCAGTGTTCTGAAACTAATGCCTCTGCGTAGGTGAAGACTGGGTAAAACGATCAATTAATAAGTCAACTGAGAAATAGAAAAAGGGCCTTCGGTGAAATAGTGATTACCTAGTGCTTGAACTTTGGCCTCTTTCTTGATATTGTGAAGTATTTAATGAGACTTGGTAAGCAACTGGCAAGTCTCCCCCTGACAGTTTCAGCAACATGAAACTGAATTTAAGGGGCATTATGTCTTCCATGTAATATGAATTTTAAAAACCGGACCAAATATTCCATTTGTTTGCCTGATTCAGTTCAACCTGTTGGCATCTATGTCTGAAAATCCTAGTGAGTGCTATGTAGCAGTACCTTATACTGTGCTCAATCTTTACACATTTGGGGTTCAAAGAACAAAACTTGACATGTGCTACTTCCCCGTGAGGAACAATTGAAAGGAAACATAGTTGCTAAAGTATTCCGTGGAAGAAAGCTAGGAAGGAGCTCAGAGTTTCCTTCCCTTTAGCTGCCTGACGAATGGCTTGAGTCTAAATCAGGTAACTGGACACAGGATGCTATAAGACAGCTCACAATCAGAAACCAGGATCACTAAACTGCAGGTATAAACTTTGTCTTCCAAACCACAAGAAAATACTTAGCAAAATTCGATTTTAGTAGGGTGTTATCATCATGATTTTAGAAATAAAGAGGAAAGAGAGATAGGAAAAGAGGCAGATGGAGAGAGAGACAGATTAACCCGCGTAAGATTACACAGCTAAAATGAGGAGTGACGGACACTTCATGTCATCTGACTCTAATGCTGTTGTTATTTCCACCCAAATATGACGACCACTAAAAGAATAGCCTTGATGTATAATCGCACGCTAAGACATGTGGGATGCCCCCCTCCCTTTCCCCAGCAGGTGGCTGTGCTGAGCATTTTTTGAGCCTACTCCAACATAGAATTCTGCCCTGACTCCCAAATGTAAAGGAAAATAATAATGGAAGACAATTCTAAAGGTGGAGGAATCCGATCATCAAAGGATAAATTAAATGTTCCATTTAAGAAAATTAGAGGATTAAAAGCAATTATTCAAAGCACCCTTTGGCATGGTTTGGAGAACAGGGATATAGAGAAAACGGCTGCCTTACTCAGGGCAACAAACAATACTTTCTACTAATTCATGAGACAGTCTCTGAGACCTCAGAGCAGAGGTTTCATGGGACGTCATCTTCTCACTGCCGTGTCCTCAGATACAGGGAGTCAATCATATTTGTTATTTACGTATGCTATTTTGAAGTGTGATAACACTGGAGCTAGGAGAAAAGCATGGGTAGGACAGATGATGGCACTAAGTATGTACAAAACAGTTGTTTAGGCAAAATGCAAATGCAGCTATTATGGTCCCTTTGTTGATATTTGGGATTTCACTGCATTGAGTATCTGCATGTGAAAATAACTTGCATCAAATTCAGCCATTTTGATCAATAAATGATAGAGCAAATGTAGCAAAATGTTCATTGAAGAATCTTGGTGTTGTGTATATGGGTGTTCACTGCACAGTTCTTTCAACTTACTGTATTTTTAAACAATTCATAGTGACATTTTGTTAAAAATGATCTGATCTTTAAATATATATATGTGTATATATAATATGGGGTATATTATATGGGAGATACACACACACACACACACACACACACGTATATATGTGCATAATCAGGCCTTGTGGTTCATTGAGCTTATTCTGACATTCATATGAATACTAGTCAGTACAGAGAACAATTATGGAGGGGGGAAGTTGCCTTTTTACTATAGAAAAATTTAAAATTTTTGATTTACTATAGAAAAATTTTAAATTTTTGATGCCCTACAATTGCTGGCTTGATTAAAAGAAATCATTCATCATTTTCAGAACTGCCCTTCTAAAGAAGCTAAAATGAAAATCAAACACAATCCAGAACCACTAAATCTGAAGATCTTAGAATTAGAAGGAATTATAAGAAGCCCCTATTTCACTTCCCTTAGAATTCAAAAATGTTTATCCTGCACTTTCTTATATTGGAACTAGATCTGCCATGTGGAACTACACAGAAAAAACAATATCATCCTCTCCCATGCTAATGCCCTTCACAGGATGAATCCAGTGGCGACATCCATCCTAAATCTGTCTACTCAAGTTTATATTCTCTGCTACGATCAACCAACCTTCTGCTCTGTGCTTTCTAGACCCCACTTTATCAAGATCATTTTCTTTTAGACAGGCCTCAATTAATTCAAATTTATCTCATATAGGGCAGCCAACCTTGAACACAATATTCCACTGTTTCATGATATTGAGTCTATGGCTGACTAAAACTCCCAAGGTGATTGTCATATGAGCTTCCATTTGGCATAACAGCTTGAGGCAAGAAAGTCAATAGCGTGATGTTATTCTCAAACATAAGATCTATTGTTTTTTGTTACCTCATAAAAATGCATTACACCTCATCATTCCCCAGTGGATGCATTCATCACGTATTAATGATGCATTTTTACTTGCTTTTAAAATATAATTTGAGGTAAGTACTTAGCACATGATTTATTTGTGGGAAAATGTCATGGGAATCCCTATTGTGGACATATAAACATGCAAGGTCAGTAACAGCACTGACGGAAGACAAGTTATCCCTCAACAATAAAAAAAAATTTAAACACTGAGCTTACCACTTTCCCAGCTGGATTTCGCCATGTTTATTTTTTTCTGTAAGACAGATATCTGATAGAAGCATATTAAATTTGGGGTATTTATGGGAGTTGGGGTGTGGAGCTAATTTTTAAAATGGCAATCCACTCAAGGAGGAACACCTTCCAGTTTGTGAAAATTACTCTATAATTTTTTTAAAACAAAGTGACAGTGTTTAGCAATTAGGGTGGAGGATTTTTCAAATATATAACGTGGTAGTGATCAGGACGGTTTATTCAGAAAGCATCTACTGAAGAGTTACCCTTAACTCCATCCGACAACCAGGTCTGAAACAGCTGACTCTAACATGAAGGCTTTCATTTTCCTTCCCTTCATGTTCTTGGCCATGTTCTCAGGTAAGAAAAGTTAAATTCGATGACTTTCCTTCCAACTCTCAAAGTAAAGAATCAGAAATGTTGAGTGACTTAGTAATACTTTGTCAGAAAATGTTAAAATGATAAATCTCCATCAGACAGAGAAAGGGATGAGGCTAATTTCAGACAGCATAAATATAGACCAAAGGCATAAAAATAGTGACAAGGTGAGACAACAGTGAATAGTTTGACACGACTGAAGAGAAGCAGAGGCAAAGGAATGGGAAAAGTAAGGCATTACCCTGGAAAGATAATTCAGTCTAAAAGGATTATGGGAGTTTGTGAATACTCACAAGTCCACATTCCATAAATATATAGTTTTGTGTGATGATCCAGGAAATTCTGTGGTCACAGAGAAAAAGTTTCAAACCCTGACTTTTCAATTCTCTGTTTATGTTATTTTGGATAACTTAATTTTTTAGCCTCAGTTTTCTCCTTTATAAAATGGAAATAAGTAGACATTCCCACAGGCTGCCATAAGAATCACGTATACTCTGGCATTAGCTACCATTACTTGAGTCCTTAGGTGCCTGTCACTCAGCAGACCTCTCTGTGTTCCCTACCTCAATACAGTTAGGTGGTCTGTTTTCAGAGATGAAATTTCCAGCTAAGGATGTAAATTTCTCTAGATAATAAATGACACAGATATTCTATATTTTTATAATATATATCAGAGAAAAATATATATTATGCATATACTTATTATGTTTATGTATGTTTGCAAGAAAAATATATAGATAGATACATAAAATTCCTCCCTAGAAACATATATGCTCCATAACGGCAGGTAACATATCTCTTTTGTACTTCAGTGCTTTACTAGATGATGTTTAGTACACATTAAGCAGGCATTTGTTGATGGAAGAAAGTCCCTTAATGCAAGATGTAGTGGTTATATGGATTTGGAGGGTGACAAAAAGAGAGGATTCGGGAATGCCTATTACAATATAGAGCAATGCCAAGAGTATATTTAGAATGTAACATCGGAGGACAAAAATACAGAACAGATAACTATTTTACAAAAATTTAACTTAAAAAAATGGTTAGGGGTGCCTGAGCATCCAACTCTTGATTTCAGCTCAAGTCATGAGCTCACAATTCATAAGTTCGAGCCCCATGTCAGGCTCTGTGCTGACAGCAAATTTGCTCTCTCCCTATCTCTCTGCCTCTCTCTCTCTCAGGATAAATAAATAAAGATTTAAAAAAAACAGTTATACCATATTCTGATATTATAGTTACCTTGTTTACTTAAAAATTCCACCCCTGATTTTTATTTTACAAATTTAGCCATGTGAGAAATGATATATTAATCAGATTTTCATTATATTATTGTTTGTACTAGGAAAAGAAGGAAATACAATCACTACTCATTGTTAGAAGACTGTTTAGGTAAATTATGGTAATTTAACAGGTGAAATATTCTGCAGCCATTAGGGAAAATAATAAAGGTGCTCTATATGTATTGATATAGAGCCTTTATATGTATTGATATAACCTCACGGTTCTGTCAAGGGAGAAAATAAGGATTAGAACAGTGTACAATGTGCTACTAATTGTGTGAAAAAATATATCCCAATATGTTTGTAAATACAGAAGACATCTCTTGAATAATACAGAAAAACCTGTTAAATGTAATTGTGTCCAAGGAAGGTTGGGACAGGAGAGGAAGGGAAAGTTACTTTAAACTATTTACCCTTTTATGTCTTTGAAATTTGATGTAATTTGCTTGTAAGACCTATTTAAAAATGAAAAACATAATTAACAAAGAATATAGATCAGCTGATCTATTTTTTACCATTTCATCCACAACCTTATTTTAAGTGATTTCTGCTCAAAGTTAGTGCTTGTTAAGGAATACTTTTGGGTCTTAGAACTCATGCAAATGCTCTTCTCTCTGCTGAAAATAATTATTTCCTTATCCATTTTTCTGGCTATAGCCTATACTTCTTATCTGTGTCACCTCCTCCAGGATGGAGACATGATGCCCTACTACCTGCTATCTTGACTCTGGGTCTATTGTCTAATTTATTTTTCACATGATAGCATTCATCAAGCTACCATAAATGCCTGTTTGCTTGTTTACACGCATTATTAGACTTTCCAGCTTCTTCAGGGTAGAATAACAATCCCTTATTCATGGTTGTGTGTCTAGATCTTTCTATAGCTCTGGCATGGTAATGGACCCTTCAAATATACTTCTGGTAAGTTGAAAGGATGGCTAGATTACACCCATGACCGTCCTACCACACGCTACACCACAGTTAGTACACCAGGTTACTAAGTGCTAAATTCCTGAGCCTGGGCTAAGACCTTAACCACCAGTGATATAGTAGACAATGGCATGCTCAACGGATAACAATTAATGATGCATTTGATTTTAGTTAAATTTACCTGAAGGTACAAGTGTGTACACTTGTGGAAATATAAAGAGGATCAAATGCAAATACAACGGAGACTCTAGGCATAGATTTGGAACTACCTACCCTGAAATTATTTCAGGTTGTATAAAATGAAAAACTTAGGGAGACAGCCTGTGAATAAAAACAATGCAAGCTTGAAAAAAGCTTTTTCAGAAACCCCAAATTGAGAAAGTAAAGGGGAAAGAAAATCATTAAACAGAAAAGGCGAGGAAGTCAAAAAGAAACACTTGTACCAAACCAAGGACAAGAAACATAAGACCCAGTAGAATACCATTGCACTTAACAGCTATAAAACCATTCCATTTGCTCATGGATTGGTGTCTAAACCCTGCTTATTTGGGAGTAGAAATTTGAATAAACCATATCTATATCTATATATCTATATCTATCTATATCTATATCTCACAAATCTCACCCAATCTATTACTCCCCTGCTGGAAGTATGTATGTATGTATGTACCTATACATATGTGTATATATGTACATATATATATAGTGATGTATATATATTTACATATACATATATATAGTGATGGATGAACTTCCAAAATAAGTTCAAGAAACAGAATAGATGAGTTATGAAAAGTAGGTATTAAGAAATAGTCATATAATATCTACCATTTCCTTGAATAGTTTGAGCACAAAAGAAAGAAAGAAATAACCACTGGAGAGAGTATGACTGATTGGTTGATGCTGGGACCCCTATGGGAAATGGTGGACTGTTCCCTTTGGAACAGGGGCAAGGTGGGAAGAAAACAGCTACAGAAAGCATATATAGAGATGAGAAAAGAATATGGAATGAGGGCTCATGACTGGCAGTTTTTACGTCTGGAAAGCTGCTGATAGCACCTTCTGTAGGGTGAGCTCGGGAATATGGGAAAAGGTTTTGTGATGTAGGGAAAGTTTATAATAAGCATAACTCAGAGTCTATTTGATTAATCAGGAAATCATTACAAGGAATTTGGAGTAGTACGAAGCTCAGATAGTTCAGTTCAAGTAATTCAGATTCTGATTTAGAAATGGGATAAGCCAGTTTGACCCCACGATTTTTATTTATTTTTTAAATTTATGTTGATAGAGAAAGAGCATGCATGAGTAGGGGAGGAGCAGAGAGAGGGAAAGAATTCCAAGCGGGCTCTGAGCTGTCAGCAAAGCCCGACATGGGCCTCGATATCATGACCTGAGCTGAAATCGAGAAAAGTCCGATGTTTAACCCACTGAGCTACCCAGGCACCCCAACGCCGTGATTTTTAGAAACCATGTAATACAATTAAGAAAAAAATAGAGGACCCAAAATATTAAGGTTGTAAGAAGTTATGGGAAGCTTCTGTCTTGAGGTTTGATTAAAAACAACTGAAAGAGGTGTTAAATACATACTACAACTTGGGATGAATGCTGTTGATTTAAAACTCTTAAAGTTAAATGACTTTACTTTTATTTTTGTGCTTATGGTATCATTTCAGTGTCTTCAACCCAGGCTTTGAAAACAAGTGTTTTTAAACCAGAAGAGGGTTCAGAACGTGCATTTATTCGACAGAGAAAGCATGAAGCTAACCATCAAGGAGAACAAAAGGAATTTAATAAGCAAGGAGGCAACACCCAAGGAAAACAAGCAATATCTGGTCTCCAAGGACGACCAGGGTATTCTAACCAGCCAGGGAAACCAGGGGATTTTAATCAGCAAGGAAGGCCAGGAGTTTTCAATCAGCCTGGAAGACTGCAAGGGAATTCAGGAGACTCTAATCCAAAAGGGAATTCAGAAGCTTCTAGTGAACAAGGAAAACCAGGATCTTCTAGCCAACAAGGGAGCTCAGGGTTATCTAGCCAGCAAGGAGTTTCAGGATCATCTAGCCAGCAAAGGAAGCCAGGGTCTTCCAGCCAGCAAGGGGTTCCAGGGTCATCTAGCCAGCAAGGAAAGCCAGGGTCATCTAACCACCAAGGAAGACCAGGATTGTCTAGCCAACAAGGGAAATCAAGGCCTTTTTACAATCAAGAAGAAAGAAAAAATGCAGGCAACCCTTTGAATACCAATATAATGGAGGTTCAGGTTGGTGTTAATCTCTTTTTTTTTCCCCCTTGGTCAACTTACCTCAACTATTCCATTTTCCAAGACTTGAAATTGTTAACAGAATATACTCTACTAAAGACCCACACTTTGTGATGACACTGATTCAACAAAATGCGAAGGAATCTGGGGGTGGTTATTTTCATACCTATGGTCATTAATGAGTGTCATGCTCTTCCATTCCGTTTCTCATTCCTTTCTTCTGTCTTCCACTCCAGCCTTTCTACCTATACTGGACTAGATCAGACCTTTGTGAACGGAGTCCCTACCCTTGCCAGATTTAACATTCATGCCCATTTCCATCCCATCCATAATCTACAAGCCACTCAAGTGGTGTTTATTTCTAAATCACAAATCTGACCCGATCTATTACTCCCCTGCTCGAAATTCTTCAGTAGCACCATACTCTCTAGAAGATAAGACCCAAACTCCTGACCATGGCCTTAAGGATTTTTTTTAATGATTGGATCCCATGTCCATGTATGATTGGACATTTCATGGCACTCTTAGTCACACATCCATGTTTTACAGAATCCTCTGATTTTCCACAAATGTATTTCTAATACCAATGATAGCCTTTATCATAGAATATACCATATTGCTTTGTAATTGATCTTCATCATGTTCAATCAGCACATGAACTCCTTAAAGAAAATACCTTTTTTTAAAAAATATCTGTATCCCCCGATTCTAGTATAAGACAGGCATATAATAGGTTCTTTTGAACTGTTTCTCAGATAGGTGAATAAATGATGTACGGGTGCACATCCATGACTCCTATACTCCCTTTGAGTCCTGCCGTGAAGCCTTGCCAGTCTCTCTCTCTCCCAACTGTCTTCCTCCTAATTCCATTTAACCCTGACCCTGAACACTCAGTACATCCAAAACAGTTTTGTAGAACACTTCTTCAATCTCATTATCTTAATGGGAACTTCATTTTTTACATCATAAGTTGTCGTTACTCAGCACTCTTGCAAATGAAAATCGCCTGTCCCTCTTGGTTTTTACATCTAGGCTGGCATGAAGTAGTAATCTTCCAAGGACACCCCTGCCATTCAGACCTTACTGCCACCACCAGTGTGTTTCTGGGTGTTTACATTGTCACTTAAACTTTCTCAATTGGTATGAAAATGGTAGTGGAGTCTCAACCAATGGAAAAGACTGAACTACTTGTTCATCTTCCTTGGTCCTGAGAAGACTGAGCCACCTACTGAAGATCCTCCCAGTTTCACTTAGTGTCTCTGTTCTCATCTGCTGTCAAAACTCCTTTCCGTTCACAGACTTCTGTCATTCTATAACTTGATTCCAAGGAAGTGCTTCAGGTAGGACTTAATTCCACTCTGCACAGTCCTACCTCCTGCCTCATTTGCTTTCATGGGTCAAAGAAAAAGAAAGTTTCAATAAACGATGATCACATGTGTTTTGTGTTTGCCACTATGACTTTTCCAGAATTGTTGTTTTCTTGGGCAGGAGAAGGCTTGTCTACAAAGCATTAAAGTGGAGGCAGTGTGACATTAATAAGAGCAAGGGCTCTGCAGTCACATCATTCAGGTTCTGAACCCCAACTTGGGTATTTAATCTATATCTGGTCTTGGACTTGTCACTTAAATGCACTGTATGCCTGCGATTATACAATGGAGCAAAATCTACCCTTCTTTCAGAATTGTTGTACAGTTTAAATTAAAAAAAAGGGATTAATAAAATGATAGGTTTAGTGCAATGCTTCATCAAGAACTAATGAGCAATGACTATTGTCTTATCACAATATCAGAATTAAATTGAGTTCCCTGTATTTACTGCATGGTCTTTCACATGACTGCAGACTGGCAGTACCAGCAGCAAGAACCCAAGTGGAAATACAAAATGTCAGTCTATCTACAAACCAGTCTGTGGTTCTGATGGAAAAACCTATGGTAACCTCTGTGTATTTAATGAAGCCAAAAGGTAAGATGTCTTTCTCTTTATTTGTATCAGGAACTATCACTCTGATCCACAGGGAATACAAGAACATTTTTCCATGTGTCTCTGTAGTTTTCTCTCAGTAGTGCCTTGGGTGTTTGTCCAAAGAAAACATAAAAGGTACTTAACCTTTGAACAATAAATTCAATCATTTTCTGAAAGAATTTGATACATTCAGATTTTTAAGTAGGAATAAATTTATTATTGAATCATTCATTTACCAGATATTTATTAAACATCCACTGTGTACCAGGAATTGCTCACATGGAGGTAAGTTGGTGAGCGAAACACACAGCATTGCCTCCTGCTTCCTGCTTCCATGGAGTTTTCGTTTTTGCAGTAGATGACAGCAAACAAAATGCATCAGAGGATAAGGAGGGCTGTGAGTCCTATAGATTACTTAGTATTGACCATTAAAATGTATTTTAAATTTAAGTAACAACTTGAAAGATTGGATTTGGTGAGCCATGCAAACATTGAAGAATTGAACTCCTGTCCATCCACAAGAAATAAGATGATTATAAGGCTGCTTAAAATTAGAATGTGTGACTGAGAAAGAGTTAGATGTCTCCACTTTCAAAATTAATGACTGCTCACCTCTTAAGGTAGTGAGGAGGTAAAAATTATACCTCTCTTGTTTTTGATAGTGCCAGTATTATATTAAGAGCTCAATAAACCATTACTGCAGAAATAAATGAATGTTAAAGTAAGTGTGCCCTGTAGCCATAAAAGTTAGAGCTGGAAAAAACATCAGATACCCATTCTCTCACTTTATATATAAGGCACCTAGATCTGAGCCAAGAAAGTAGTGGCAGAAAGTCACAATTCTCAAAGCTGGTCAGTGTGAAACAGGCAAGCCCAAGACTACAGCTGCTTTTACCCATGTGATTTTTTTTCTCTTTTTTAAAAATTATAATTTATTGTCAAATCGGCTAACATACAGTGTGTAAAGTGTGCACTTGGTTTTGGGGGTAGATTCCCGTGGTTCATTGCTTACATACAACACCCAGTGCTCATCCCAACAAGTGCCCTCCTCAATGCCCATCGCCCATATTCCCCTCTGCCCCACCACCCCTCATCAACCCTCAGGTTGTTCTCTGTATTTAAGAGTCTCTTATGGTTTGCCTCCCTTCCTCTCTGTTTGTAACTATT
This sequence comes from Acinonyx jubatus, assembly GCF_027475565.1. NCBI lineage: Eukaryota > Metazoa > Chordata > Mammalia > Carnivora > Felidae > Acinonyx > Acinonyx jubatus. The sequence goes on from NC_069380.1 coordinate 122,027,818, forward strand.
TTTTCCCCTTCCCTTCTCCCATGGTCTTCTGTTAAGTTTCTCAAGATCCATACATGATTGAAACCATATAATACCGTCTTTCTCTGACTTACTTCACTTAGCTTAATACCTTCCATTTCCACCCACGTTGCTGCAAATGGCAGGAATTCATTCTTTCTCATTGCCCAATAGTATTCCATTGTATATATAAACCACATCTTCTTTATCCATTCATCAGTTGATGGATATTTAGGCCCTTTCCATAATTTCGCTATTGTTGAAAGCACTGCTATAAACATTGGGGTACATGTGCCCCTATGGATCAGCAATCCTGTATCCTTTGGGTAAATTCCTAGTAGTGCTATTGCTGGATTGTAGAGTAGTTTTATTTTTATTTTTTTGAGGAACCTCCACACTGTTAGTATCCAAAATCTATAAAGAACTTAACCAAACTCAGTATCTGAAAAACAAAGAATCCAGTGAAGAAATGGGCAGAAGACATCAATAGACACTTTTCTGAAGAAGACATCCAGATGGCTAATAGACACATGAAAAGATGCTCAACATCACTCATCATCAGAGAAATACAAATCAAAACCACACTGAGATACCACCTCACACCAGTCAGAGTGGCTAAAATTAACAACTCAGGAAACAACAGATGCTGGTGAGGATATGGAGAAAAGCAAACCCTCTTGCACTGTTGGTGGGAGTGCAAACCAGTGCAGTCATTCTGGAAACCAGTGTGGAGGTTCCTCCCATGTTATTTTTAAATAATCCCATTTTCTTTCTATGTTGGTGCCACAGTTTCTTGATCCTTGATGTCTTCCATTACCTTGTTTTTAGGATAAATAATGGAAAACTAAATCTGTACCATGAAGGGAAATGCTAAGCATTGACAGCAACCACATTACCTGGAACCTCAAAACCTACTTTCAATTCTCTTTAAACCATGGATTTCCTTGGAAGTTCCACTGAGGTCAGCAAGAGTCTTACAGATATGATGGATCTTACATAATTTTCAAGTTTGTTCCATAACAAATAAAGTCAGTTCCAGAGTTACTTCTGATTTCTGGTACTGTTTATTTTCTAGACTTTCCCAAATCTTGTGTCTCTGTTGGACCATCTTTAAGCATCCAACTTTGGAAGCCACACACTAGATTAATATTTTTATTCTATTTTATTTTTAGAGACAGATAGAGAGCATGATCAGGGGAGAGGAGCAGAGGGAAAAGAGAGAGAGAGAGAGAGAGAGAGAGAGAGAGAGAGAGAGGGAGAGAGAATCTTAAGCAGACTCTACACTCAGCTCAGAGCCCAATGTGGGGCTCGATCCCACAACCCTGGGATCATGACCTGAGCCACAATCAATTGTGAGATGCTCAACCAACTGAGCCACCCAGGTGCCCCTAGATTCATATTTTTTAAAATAAACAAAGCAGAGCACCCGGGTGGCTCAGATGGTTAAGGATCCAACTCTTGATTTCGACCCAAGCCATGATCTCAAGGTTCACGGGTTCAAGCCTGTGTTGGGCTCTGTACTGACAGTACAGAGCTTGCTTGGGATTCTCTCTGCCCCTCCCCGACTCATGCTCTCCCCCTCCCACAAGTAAATTAATTAATTAACTTTAAAAAACTTTTTAAAAATACACAAACAAAATATAGTCTGCTCTGCTTGAAGCAGAGCTGAGAAAATCTTAGCCTCTTGCTTGCCACCCACACCCAGATTCAGCTTGTCTCCATAATATCTGGACTGCAGAAAATTTGGAAAACAGAAGACTGAATACTTCCACCTTCCCCATATCTTAGAATGTTCTGAGATCTTGTACCCTGAAAGGTTCTGGTAGGCCAGAAAGATAGACAGATGCCAGCTGGGGAATGAAGAAATGGCTTTGTAGGCCCAGCTAAGCGGAATCCAGTTTGTAGGAAGTGAAGTAGTATGTGTGGATCTAAAGGCAAGTTTGATGATTATGCCTTTTGGGTTTGTGCAAGAAGTGTTGGGGTTCTGAAGAAAAATGCCATTTCAGATTAAGATGGGGGAAAAAAGAAAATTAAAATGGCCTAAAAGAGATCATTGAAGTATTTATCTGAATCACTAAAGTGGGGGGATAAAAACCTCCTTAAATTAAAAAATATTCATTAAAGAGGCTCTATATGAACCTTTCTTCTGCTCCTGTATGCACACTCTGGCATAATTTCCCTGCTAAGGCAAAGGCATTCAGCTGATCAACCTGGAATCTCATTCTGGGAAGCCTTTCTGCTCCTTAACTTCATAGGAGGAGTCATGCTAAGAAAATTATCTTTCATACCAGAATAGAATGTTTTAGTTGTAGTGGACTCTGGGTCTAGAGTTCTTTCTTTTCTAGAAGGAAAGCAGGACGCAGGATTAAAATTGGAGAGATGGCTAATGTCCGGGAGAAGACAAGAGCCCCAATTAAGGGTCCTTGCTCCATTTTTATTAGGATCAGAAGGCTTACAAACATAGTGATGGACGTGCACAAAGAGACAATGAAACGTGAACATTAACTCATGGACGTGAGAGAAAGGGGGTTTTGAAAATATGCGGGGTTAGGGGTTGGGGTTAATAAAAGCAAAATCCTGGCACTGGTGGGCAGAAGGTTTTTACAGCAGATAAGAGACACCACCTCTATTTCCCTAAACTGCTCTAGGGGACAAGATTGAGCAAGCCACCTCAGGGTCAACAAGGCACCTTTCTTTTGTTAATTAGCTCCACTCTAGTCAACTTTGCCCTGCAGTGGTCTATAGCCCTATTTACCTGTTTATCTAATTTGGTCCTTCCTTCCTGTGAAAGCAGCTTTCTGCTATAGTACTAAGTTGGGGGGCATTTCCGCCCTGAATACCTAATCTTGTTTACCTTATATACATTTGTTCTATACTGGGGCCTTTGCCCCGCCCTCTCCATACCTATTTACCTAATCTTGTTTACCCAAACTTGGGTGTGAGCATCCTATGGCTTTGTAGTTCTTTATGCCTTGTTAACCCATCAGTGCAGGTTCAGGGAATTCCTAAGCTAATTCGCCACATTTAGTATATTTAAAATCCTTAAGACTCAACTCTTCATTATTTAAGAAAACCGTTTTTATTTAACCTAATACACATATGAATGAAGACTAAGAGAAATAACAAGTCTCAAAAGGCTCAGCACAGTTTCATTACATCAATTAATTTCATTTGATTTATTTCTTACATTAACTTATTAACAAGAATTTCCCTACCTTTGTTTAAAAAAAACATTTAAGGGCGCCTGGGTGGCCCAGTCAGTGAAGCGCCCAACTTCGGCTCAGGTCACGATCTCACAGTTTGTGGGTTCGAGCCCCACGTTGGGATCTGTGCTGATAGTTCAGAGCCTGGAGCCTGCTCCAGATTCTGTCTCCCTCTCTCTGCTCCTCCCTTGCTCACGCTCTGTCTCTCTCTCGAAATAAATAAACATTAAATTAAAAAAACATTACTTTTTTTTTTTTTTTGGCACTACCCCTTCTTAAAGGCAAAGTGACAGGGAAAAATATGTTACAAGATGGCCGACAGGACTGATAAGGACTTCCAGTCCCTGCCTGAAGACTCCCCTTCTAGGTTTTTCTTCCCACCCCACTTGCCACGCAAGAACAGACTATAAATTGTCCCCTCTGCTTATGCTGGGGACTCAGGCCTCTGGAAAGCAATGTCCTCTGAGCCCGCCAGTGTAAAATAAACCTTCTGCCTTCCAAGAATCACGATTGCCACTTGGTCCTTCCACTGGGCGATCCAGACCAGTTTCCATAACAAAATAATACAACGGAAAGGTAACAGAGCACTACTTTCCTACGCTGAGATAAAGTGATTCATGGCTTTATAGTAGTGATTAACATAAAATAGAACTTCAATAATCTATAGCATTCATTACTACAAAACTCATTTGTATCGCTTTCTGAATGACTATAATGTTTCTGGAAATAGAAGTCATTTTTCAATATTGTTTTCTCATAAGAGCTGTGTACAAAGACTGGTTCTCATTTAATTGTAGACAGATCTCTTAAGAATCCATGGCATTCTTCAGCCACTTAGGAAGCCAGAGTGAAATGGCAAAAATATACAAGAGACATGAAAGTTCTGCATGGCTAAACCTTTTTATCTATCGCATCATTGTTTTCATAGAAAATTATTTATGTCCTATGTTTTCTAAAGCAGGAGATTTGTTAAAAATATATAAAGGAAATACACTGATTTTAAAAATTTCTGAACCTTACTATCCAAAGAACATACAGATCTGATTTTATGTGTGCTGACTTTCTTTACCATATGTAAAAAGCATGAAAAAAACCCTAGATGCTTTCAACAAAATAGGAAGGACAAGAGGAGTCATTTCATATAAAGCTACAACAAGCAAACATCATGAAGAATAATTTATTTTAAGGTTGTCATGATGCTGTCTAAAAAAATAGAAAGAAAGCATGTAGGCTAATACATAAGAAATCATGCATGAGCCCACCATGATCCCCCAAAAGGAGGGTTTTATCTAAGCACCTACACATGCTGAAATCTATTTTTTATTTTTTCTTATATTTGTTTAAGTAAACTCTGCACCTAACGTAGGTTCACACTCACAACCCTGAGATCAAGTGTCACAAGCTCCACCAAATAAGCCAGCCAGATGCACCCGAAATCTTTTAAAAGATCAGGAACTGCCTATGTCCAGACTCGATAGTTATCCTTCTTTTCTTTAAACCATACTTGCTTGCTCAAAGCACTTCTAGAAAAGCACACATTTTGACCAGAAAAAAAGAGTGCTTGTGAGAATAAAAGCCAGCCTTCTCTGCCTCAGAATCAAGTAATGTCATTGCCTACTTAAGGTCTGTAAAGTGTGATCGTTTTCTGTCCCGTATCCTTCTGTCTTGATCCTGATAATTGCTATCCATTTGGGCTTTGTGGCTTTACAAAGCTCTACATTGGGGACTAGATATTGAGGAAGATCCTGGTAAGATTTACTTGAGGTTTCTTGGCAACCCAACCAGATTTTGAAAGGCATCTATGTTTACCATTATACCACCAACGCTGCACTCAACCAGATTTTGAACACTTTCTCCTCCGGGATTCCTTACATAGGTTTTCTCCTGCTTTTTAGGTCACCTCTGGAAAAGGACAGACCATTTCTTCGCACTGCCTGGTGTATCTGTAAGTTCTCTGTGACACTCTCTCTGGTGACAATTATGCTGAACTCAATTTCCCTGGTGTTTCTAACCCCAGTATTGTCTCTCCTTTCTATGCTTCTTTTTCGAAGTACTGAGTGTATATTTTCACAATCCCTTTCCTTCCGCATTTTCCAAAGAATCCATCAGAGCTTTACGTGCTCCTGAGTATTACAGAAAACCATGATGGTTTGAATCATGTCCATGAGAAGGAAGCATTTTTTTATTTTCATGTGTGATTGTAACTGGAACATTTTTTTTTTAATATAATTTGTTGTTAAGTTCACTAACATATAGTGTATACAGTGCGCTCTTGGCTTTGGGAGTAGATTACCAGGATTCATCGCTTACAATATCCAGTGCTCATCTCAACAAGTGCCCTCCTCAGTGCCCATTTTCTCCTCTCCCCCACACACCCCCATCAACCCTCAGTTTGTTCTCTGTATTTAAGAGTCTCTTATGGTTTGCCTCCCTCTCTCTTTGAAACTATTTTTTCCCCTTCCCTTTCCCCATGGTGTTCTGTTACATTTCTCAAATTAACTTCTTTAAACAATATTGTTCAGCCATAAAAAGGAATGAAATCTTGCCATTTGCCACAACATGGATAGAACTTGAAAGAATTTTACTAAGTGAAATAAAACAAAAGAAGATAAATACTGTATGATCACGCTTATATGTGGAATCTAAACTAAAACAAAAACAAAAACCCTGCACTCATGGATATACAGAACAGATTGATGTTTGCCTGAAGTGGGGGAATTGGGATGAGAGAAATAGGTGAAAATTTTTTTTAAATAACAAATTTCAGTTCGGTGTTTATGAACACTTCGGAAAACCTAATAACATTGATTTTCAAGCGATAGAGATAGAAGTTTTAGCCAAAGAGTCCCCTTAGATAGGAAATCGTCCAGGATTAGGTAAATATATTTAGCTGCCTAGATTATATCCCCTGAGTTATTTCTGAATGGTACTGTCCCCCCTACTGACACCACTACTCCCTGATTAATTCTCTTCGGGATAACTGAAATTACAGAGAAGTTAGAAAAATCCCAAAGATTGGAAGAGACCTCAGTACAATCCATTGTTCTACATTATCCCTATCACCATTGCCCTGAGAAGTCCTAGTCCCTAACCTGCCACCTAGAGATTACCTCATACAGTATGAGCTCTACAACTTTCAACTATTAGGGCTGCCTAATAAGGGCTATCTGGGAGCGAATGATAAGCCTAGAGTCTTGGCACAGTTAATAAGAAGCAAACGAGCCAGTTCCATAAAAAATAATTTCCCAGTAAGAGGTCATGGGAAGACAAGGACAGAAAGACACAGGGGTGGGGAAGGAAAGGAGAATAGGAAAAGTAATTCTTTATCACATACCAAAAAAAAAGAGGACAAAAATTTTCAGGCAAATAAATAATATGAGCAAAGGCTTTGAACCGTAAGGGGCATGCGTTTTCTGATATAGTAAATATTTTCTGGGACTTCATGGAGCTTGTAGAAGCACCAGAAAATTTAGTCCAGGGGCAGTTGTATGTACAATTTTAATGATATTTAAAGAATTTTTATTTCTTTCTAGAGGCAATTGAAAAAATTAGATCATCTGAGCATGGGAGAAATTAGTAAATTTCTATCAATAAATATCCTTTAATTAATACTTTATGCATCATACAGTGTTTCAAAATAAACTGATTTGCATAAAATGACATTAAAATTAGCTCAGCTGATATTAAGTAAATAAAACTAGTTGCAGGAAAGTTTATAAAATGTTTCTAGGAAATATAAAAGTTCTGGTTTGGAATAGTAGAAAATTGTGGGAGTAAAGTCCCAGTTACCCCCACTGTAGCTGCACATTTATCTTGATTACTTTTTTTAAGTTTATTTATTTATTTTGAGAGAGAGAGGAAAAGTCAGAGAGAGAGGAGAGAGAATCCCAAGCAGGCTCTGCACTATCAGCACAGACCATGAGATCATGACCTGAGCCAAAGTCAAGAGTCAGATGCTTAACCAACTGAGCCATCCAGGTGTCCCTATCTTGGTTACTTTTAAAAATGCCAGTGCCCCCCCCCCCACCACCACCACCAAAAAAAAAACCCACCAATGCCCAGGGTCTAATGTAGAACAATTGAATCACCATCTCAGGGAAGGAACCCAGATATTATTATAAATCTCCTCAGGTGATTCTCATATCTGGTCATACTTAGCAATTACAGATCTAGAATTCTTTTTCTCTTGCCCTAGGTCTTTTGAGCCTACACAACACACTTGCTTGGACAGATTCTACATATCTGTTATAGGACCTATAACTACACATTATTTTCTCCCCTCCCCATTTATCTGTGCCTATCAGATCAAATTGTCCCCTACTGCATGCTGCATGAATAGATTTGATGCCATCTGTATAAGGCAAGTTCCCACAATCTGGGCAGGATGAAAGGTACTCCAGTGCCTTATCTATAATCGTTTATCTTACATCTAGTTTCTTACACAAATATATTTAGAGGAGATTTCTCAACATAGTGGAGCTAGCTGATGAGGCAAGAGTGAACGAGACAGTCACAGTCTTCTTTTGTCCTTTCTTCTTCCTGAATGGGCAATCTGTGGTAGGTTATGGTGACTTTTGTGTGTAAGATAGCTTCCCTTATCAACAATAGCCAAATTATGGAAAGAGCCCAAATGCCCATTGATGGATAAATGGATAAAGAAGATGTGGTATATACATATATACAAGTGAATACTACTCAGCCATAAAAAAGAATGAAATCTTGCCCTTTGCAATGACATGGATGGAACTAGAGTTTATTACGCTAAGCAAAATAAATCAGCCAGAGAAAGTCAAATACTGTAAGATTTTCACACATATGTGGAATTTAAGAAACAAAACAGATAAACATAGGCGAAAGAAAAAAAGAGAGGGAGGTAAACCATAAGAGAGACTCTTAACAATAAGAACAAACTGAGGGTTGCTGGAGGGGAGGTGGGCAGGGATGGGCTAAATGGGTGATGGGCATTCAGGAAGGCACTTGTTGGGGTGAGCACTGCATGTCATATATAAATGGTGAATCAGTCAACTGTATTCCTGAATCTAATGTTACACTATTATGAAATATAAAAGATGGCTTCCCAGACTGCTCTAGGCCTGATCTTTCTAGTAGTATCTCTTCCTGCTTCTTTGAAGGATCAATTGAATATTCAAAATCACATGCATTTTTAAATGCTCCATAGAGGATTATTATCCCCTAGCTTTGCCAACACATATCTGTTAACATGTTACTTTCTGATGATTTCTGAGATAGGGTAAAGAAGGTAAAATCTTCTATATTGGAGAATAAGGAATTCAGAAGTTAGGAAATTATAGCTGTTCTTTCTCAAAGGGGAAGATCTAGGATATGGTCTTTGGTTCCAGGTCTTCTGCCCATTAAAAAAACAGACAGTGGGGCTGTGTGTCATAAACATTTTAAAGAGTTTCTTTACAGAATTCTTTGAGAATGACCGGGGGGGTGCGGTGAGGGTTCCATTTTGTAATGCTTAGCTCTGACATTTTCAATAGGTTAACAAAAGAGAGTGCTTCAAAAACCCTTTTAAAAATTGCATCAGTGATGGATTCTGCTCCAACATGTAAAGAGCTTGGAAGGTGTTACCCACATCTTCACAACAAGAAAAGAATCTGAATGAATTGAAAATTAATAACTTAGGTCTGTCAGAGATCACAGGGAAACCACTGACTGAAACCCAAAAAGACTGGCTGATGTAGAGAATTACAGCCACTGTAATTGAGTGGCAAAAGCCACTGCTGGACCCGGCACCTAGCAAGAGGTCTCTAAGGATAATTGGCCTATTTATTGCTAGAGATAATGTTAACTAGCTCTGAGTTAAGAAAAACTCTGAGTGCCCACACATATGGGAACTCTCATACTGTCACGTATTTTACTTCCAGGAGACCCAATAGATTCTCAGGATGAAAATTAGAGAAAAATCCCCTAGTGCTTCTGTCAGGAGATTAATAACCATTTAAAAATATTCAAAGCCCATTTGGTTATTCTTAATAAAGGCCTTACACTCAAGGAACATGAATGTACCCTTGTCTGATTTGAGTTTTCTAGAGTCTATCAACATGGAGGAAGGGAAATTATGCACAACATAGACTACATTACTTAAAGCAACGTTTTCCACCCTTGATTTTGGCACATATAAAAAGTATAGATAACCTAGATCATCCTTGTTCTGTTGTATCAAAATCTCCAGGACAAATGTCCTGCACCTAAAATTTTAGCAAGAACCCATAGTAAGGCAAACATTGACAGACACTTTTAGTCCTAAAAAGTGCTGACATTTGAAAGAAATACAGCTTCCGTACAGAGGTTTGGGCGGGAGTTGCTGTGTTTTTTAAGGTACAGGTGAAGCCAATATTTCAGAGGCAAAAAAGAGTATAGCACTTAAATATGCTTTAAATAATTTGTGATTTTACTTTTTTTTTTAATGTAATGGCTCCAAGATGAATGGATAGACTTGGGCTGGATGGGGCCCTTCCATCTGCAACTTAAGTCTTTCATGGACTGAGTTCTATCGGTATATTTTCTATATCTAATATAAAAAGACCAATTTTTTAATGTTTATTTATTCTGAGAGAGAGAGACAGAGCATGCGTGGGGGGAGGGGCAGAGAGAGAGAGAGAGAGAGACACAGAATCCAAAGCAGGCTCCAGGCCCTGAGCTGTCAGCACAGAGCCCCACGCAAGGCTTGAACTCATGAGCCATGAGATCATAACCTGAGCTGAGGTCTGACACTCAACCGACTGAGCCACCCAGGCGCCCCCAATTTTTTAAGCTTGGAGCAATAGACTTGAAAGTTCTAGGCCTGCTGAATTTTATCAAATAAACTTTCATGGTGTAACAACCCAAAGTTGTGGCTCTATACAGTTACAAGTGTTTGATGGCACTTCCAAATCCCTACAAGAAAATTATGTCCCAAATGTGCTTAAAGTAAAATGTTGTTCAGTAATACTCTTTTGGTATTTTTATAATTAATGATTCACCTGTGTCAGATTAGATGTTGTTACAACTGAATATAAATTGTTCAACAGGCCAAATAAGGTTATCACCTCTCTTTAAAAGTTTTGGCTTTGGGGCTCCTGGGTGGCTCAGTTGGTTGAGTGACTTGATTTTGGCTCAGGTCACAATCTCATGGCTCTGAGTTCAAGCCCCACGTCAGGCTCTGTGCTGACAGCTCGGAGCCTGGAACCTGCTTTGGATTCTTTGTCTCCCTCTTTCTCTGCCCTTCTCCCGCTCGTGCTCTGACTTTCTCAAAAATAAATAAACATTAAAAAAAAGAAAGAAAGAAATAAAATTCTTATAAGAATGTAGGGCTTAGAATTACAATAGCATGGTATTAAAACAAATATTCTCCTAACATTTGAAGAGTTTTCTGTCCTGGACAAGTTAGACTAGAATGCTCTGGCCCAGATACATTTGTACTGATCATTGCCAGAGACATCTTTTAAAGTATGGTATAGGTTGCAAAATGCCTTCAGTTTCTTCTGAGACAGAAGGTGAACTGGAGGAATTCAGTCTTCCTTGAAATACGGGCAAATGTGAACTTTTGTTACTCTATTTTCAACAGTATGAAGTTTAAACACACTCACACACACACAACATTATTCAGCGACCCGGTGGTGGAGTTCATGTACATGTCTCAGTTGGTGTTTTACATATTTATGTAAAATTCAGGTAACTCGCTGTTATTGCCCAAAATAGTGGATTTCTTTGCCCACAATTTATAGGGCTGTGGCACTGGGAGACTGAGAATTGCTCTTACTTCTCATTAATTCCTTCCTTCTCCCTTAACATCTCTATTATGTTAAAGATACAGTCTTCTCCTTCCTGTCTTACCTCTGATGCAAGTTGAATAATATCTTCATTTTTTTTTTTTTTTACTGGAACTTTTAACTCACACATCTAACATCCCTTGTACTGGATAATTTAAAAAAAAAAAAAAAAGTCTTGTGGCCTTCTGGGATTTACAGGCTATCTCTCCTGCTCTTAATAGCGGCAGATGAATACATATAGGAGGAGAGGTCTAGTGTAAGAGACATGAAGGGCTTCACAATAATTTCAACTGTAGGCTTCAGTTTCCTTTTTCCTCAAATGTCCTGCATCAGAAGAATTGATCTGTCACAGAAGCTTCTGATGGTGTCTATGTCAATAATTCAAAGAGCCACTGTCAGAATAATTTTCACTTAACTAGAATAATGGAGCACTTTCTGCACTCGCCAGATTTTATGTTCTTCCATTAAATTGGAACTGAACAGTGCTACACTTGAAGTTTCCTTTCTGAGTCCTAGCTTTTGCCACTGTTTAAAAACATTTTTTTTAATGTTTATTTATTTTTGAGACAGAGAGAGACAGAGCATGAACAGGGGAGGGTCAGAGAGAGAGGGAGACACAGAATCTGAAGCAGGCTCCAGGCTCTGAGCTGTCAGCACAGAGCCCGATGCGGGTCTCAAACTCACGGACCGTGAGATCATGACCTGAGCCGAAGTCGGACGCTTAACCGACTGAGCCACCCAGGTGCCCCTGCCACTACTTAAGAAAGGCAGGTTCGATTATGGTGGCAAAGGCAAGCCTAACACCCAATTCTGAGTGCAAACTGTTTCGACATTTTATTCTTTACATCTGAGACACAGGGATTGTTACTCCCACACTTAAAATAAAGAAGTTGTATATTAGGAAATCTAAATATTGTGTCATGATTACTGAGTGGTAGATGGGAACTGAAATCAAGTCTTTCAATTGCCAAGACTCCAGAAATCTGATTGTGAAGGAGATTAGTGAATTAGGAAGACAATGGCTGATTAAATCTTACCCTACTTCAAAACCTCCAATGTTACCCACTTACCTTATTTATATAACTTAAGGCATTGCCCCATGTGGTCTCAGTTTCATTCCTGTGAATATTCTTTATTTTTTTCCAGATTTATTGAGATTGAACTGACATATAACATTGTGTAAGTTTAAGATGTATAATGTGATGATTGGATACAAATATATATTGAGAAATGATTAACACAGGAAGTCGGTCTCTCCTGTGCCTCCTCTACACATCCTATCCTTTAGGCGAGGGTCCAAAGCTGGCTACACCATTGCTCCTCTGGCAGTTTTTCAAACATACCATCACGCAGGCTTTGGGTACAAACAGTTGATTCACACTCTCGGCGGTGAGATCAAACGGCAATAAAAGGTCTCCAGCTGATATCAATTCCTGGCTGGAAATTTGTACTATAGTTTCACAAGATGCTTTCATTGGGAGAAACTGGTTAGAGAATGTAAGAGAACTCTGTATCATTTCTTACAACTGTATTGACTCTGTAAGTATGTCAAAACAAAAAGCTTAAATTTAAACTTTCAGGAGAGCCTAAATTTAAAATAAATCTCCAATTGAGTCTATGTGCTCTGGTGTTGCAAAATACTGAGGGTCTAGGCAAGTATCAAATTACAGTTCACAAAACTTCTTGTCTTTGCTGGCTTTGATTCTCCTGTCCTTTCCAACTCAATAGCTTGGAAAGCTTACATGTATTTTCTCTATCTTAGTATCTATGATTATTCTTATTACCTTTTCCCATCCTCATACTTGTGTATTCGTCAAGATCAAATTGTCCCAAGCCTCTTGCTGAGGCAACAACTGGGACATCTTTATGACACAGAACACAGAATACTTCAAGGTCTTACCTACTAGGGATCATCTGTTTTAGCCCATCTGGCTCCTCACCAATAGGCTCATAAGGGAGACTCCTCTGCTGGGTGGCAGTGGTTGAGAAAAAAAAGATGAGCAAAATAGACACAGTCCCTAGAGATGTGGGCCTTATTCTCTCCACTGCCTTCTCTGCTTCCAGTCAGTGAGGTAGGACATGTATAAAGGTAGCCGTGGTCCACAGCATTGCTGTGAGGATTGTTCCAGGTCACTCCTTCCTGTAATAACTATTTCCATGTTCTCTGGAAAAACTGAGACTCCAAAGTACCTTTTCCCTTCAATGGCAGCCAGGTTCCTTGTGGGCTGTGCCAAAGCATCTGGGAATAAGCAGCTCCTTCTTGAATGTGCTAAGAGGATTTTTCTTGGGATTGCTCTCATGTCTCTAGAAGGCCTTTTTTTCACATATATGTCCTACTGAATATGAGAGTTGGACAAAGGAAAATGAGAATGCATGGTCTACCTTAATTAGGAATCTAAGAATTAATTAATTAATTAGGAATTCAGTGGGTGGGAGGGGTTTCTGGGTCAGTCAGAAACTTTTATCTGGAAATAGGAAATTTATCCCTGTGCCATGTGTTATAAACCTGCCAAAGTTTCCTTCCACAGAATTGATAAAATGTCTCTCTTCTCATCGTGAATCAAAGCTATTTTCATCATTGCCTTGGCATTTCCTCTTTATTCTGGTGAGTATATTTTCCAATTCGAGGTGAAATATTTCATATCTTAGAAAAATGCAGGAAATAACCGCTGTAACCTAGGAATGAAGGAGCTTTTTGGAAACATCTAAACTGATGAAGCGATAAAAGGCACATTACAAATGTCTTTTAAAAATTGCATCAGTGGATTGTTTTTCCTCACTTCCTATTTTGGACAGGTGAAGACAGAATAATGGGTTAGAATGGGCAGCAGAAGTTCACTCTTCATTCATCTATGACTAAAGACCATGACCCAAATCCTTTTTTTTCCCCCCTTTTTGGATGTCAAATTCCATGGTTGATAAATACAAACTGTGAGGAGGAATGATCTCTTCTGGGTCTGCTGTTGGTTAATATCCTGACTTCTTGACTACTCACTGAGTTCCTGAATATAGGCCTTTGTTTAAGGAGAGACATGTTGACTCCTCTGGTAAAAGTTATCTTTCTTAAAGCTCAGGATAGACCATGAATTTCAGAAGAAGACATCTGTGTTCTATTGGATAGATGCACACATTTAGGTCAGAGTACTGATTAATTAAGCACTAACTGATTTCTTCATATTTAAGTGACATACTCTAACGCATTGTCTTCTCGGTCTTGGATGTGTCGTCTACAAAACTTGGGGGGAAAACAATGCTATCTTCAAAAAAGGATGTCAGGGATTATTAAAAATTATACATCAAATTATTTTTCAAAGAGTGAGAATAATTGGGGATTTCAAACAATTTCCAAATGTGATAATGTTCAGTGGATTTTTTATTTTGCTAATGGCACAAAAGTCTTGCCTCATTACTTGCTGGGTGTTGAGTAGCAATTCACATAGGTGTCTGCTATTAAGAGATGGGCTCTGTTTACCACAGACCATTCTGCTTCTTCCTCCTCCCCACCCCACTTCCTCTGCATCTTCCTCTTCTGCCTTCTCCTTCTTCTTTCCTTGTTCTCCTTCTCTTTTCCCTTCTCCTCTTCCTCTTCTTCTTAATTTTTTCATCTATTTGTTGGTTGCAGAAACTTCTTTGGCACCTATGCCAGAAGCCAGAAGTATGGTAAGTGAAAAAGGATGGAAGTTGGAAAAAATAAAGTAAATAATTAGTTTATTTTATTATAAATTTTAATAGCAAAATTCATCAAACAAATGTACAAGGAGATCTTTCAAAAAGTATAAAAAAAAAAAGTATCATTATTGCACTGAAGTCAAGAAATAGAAACGTAGCAGCCACATAAAACCATTACCTAGACAACACAAAAATGTTCATCTCCCATTACACAAAAATTCAGTTAATGTGCACAAATATGTCATATAAGCATCTGAGAAAGGTCAAATGGTGTTGACAGTAGAAGTGTTCATTTTAGCAAAACGAAGGTTTTAAAGACACAAATAAATATATAACCAAAATATGCACTTTAAGGGTGGATCAAATAATTATATATATACTTAGTGGAATATCAAATAGAGGTGAAAAATTAAACTACAGATTTATGTATATGAATAAACAGAGAAATTTAAGCAGATATAAGCATGCACACATATTGTTTATTTATGTAAATTACAATACTGTCAATACTAAACAAATTCCATTTATATTCATATGTTTATACACACCCACACACAAACACACACACAGACACACACATACATAGTGAAATTATCAAGAAAGACAGGGGAGTGATAAATAGAAAAATTCAGTTTCATGATTTCTTCTAGAGTTTGGAAGGAGAAAGACGTGAAGGGAAGTGAAGATGGTGGTCACTAAATTAGAAAACCACATTCAGCCAGTTCTAAGCCCTTTTAAAAAAAGTTTGTAAACTTTGTTTACACGTTTGTAAAGACATTTTAATATCTTATTTTTTAAGTGGCATGTCTTCATTCTTATAGGTGTTAGTGTTATAGATGTTTGTTTTCAAAACTACCTACAGACTATAATTTTTTATTTTGATGCATAACATTTCTTTCTTTTTTATGTTTATTTCTTTATTTGGAGGGAGAGAGGAGAGAGAGTGTACACATGCAAGCAGGGGAGGGGCAGGAAGAGAGGGAGAGAGGATCCTGAGCTGCTTCCGGAAGTGGTGCACGGGCTCTGATCATGACCTGAGCTGAAATCAAGAGTCTGAAACTTAACCAACTGAGCCACCCAGGCATCCCAATGTGTAGCATTTCATATGAAGATTAAAGAAAATTTTAGAAATTCTTTCCCTGATAAATTCTATTGTGTCTCTATGTTTAACAGCCACAATGTAAACCATATTCAGATGAGCAAGATTATTGCACCAGAGAATGGGATCCAATCTGTGCAAACAATGGAAAAACTTATGGAAATACATGTGCTTTCTGCAGGGAAAAGAAGTAAGTACACAATAGTGAATATTTGCTCTTCAAAAGTATGAAGAAACCATCACAAAAGGATCACAAAATCCATGTTGCCAATAACCTAGGCACAACATATATAGACAGTAACTGTAAGATGCCTGTAAAAAATTAGGGGCCACACTTGTATCTTTCCCTGAAGTTCTTGTTTCTGAAATTTAATTTTGTATGTGAGCTCTCACTATAATTTTGCTTCATACTGTGCAAAGGTATGAATCAATTAATTGAACTTAATTGAGAATTACTAATGACAGACTACCAATCACTATGATGTAATTCCAAAGCCCAGATGCAGAACACTAGATCTCTGAGGTGGCCATGATCCTGACCCTTGCAGACCTCTATCTGCAGGGAGCATAGTCATGCAAGAAACTGAACTAACCTTTACAGTTTGAAATCCATCAAAATGGGCCCATTCATCTAGAAAGAAGCTCTTCTGATGGCCAAGTTTGTCTCATAAACTCCAGGATAGCCTCCAAATATCTTCCTTGGAGGGCAGGGCATTCTAGAACACTCCCATCAAATCTCCCTTCCTGTCCCCCTCACTCTGAAAAAGTTTGCCGTCTGATGGCTGGTTTGTCCAACCTTCCCACCTCCCCCCCTCATTTTCTCTCACAAGTGTTTGCTTTCACACATCTTTGCACATTTAAGCCCCTAAATTGGCCTCTGTTTCCAGAGAACTATTAAGACAGTCTCCATTATCTCCTCTCTCAGATCTGGGTGCATCCCCAAAGACTGAGTCAAAACTGACTCAGAATATAGGAAGAGTCAAGCAACCCGATAGGGGAAGAGGACATGGGCCAGACCCTAGTAGCCAAACCCAGCTGCTTCCGGAAGTGGTGCACAGGCTCCGAATCATGTTCCATGTTCAAACCCCTCCTATTGAGAAGTGCTTTGTTATCATCATGTTTCACATACAAACTATATTCTGCATGCATATCATCTGACTTTCTCCACCATAGAAATGGATTCAATTTGTGCAACCAATGATCACATTTATAGCAATGAAGGTATTGTCTTCAGTGATACTACCCGGGGAGTTTAAAAGATCTCTTTTAAATAAAGTTTTCATTTTAGAATAACTTTAAATTTTCAGAAAAATTTAAGAGATAGTATCAGTTTTCTATATCTTTTATCCAGTCTTTCCTAAGGTTAATACCTCATAGAACCCTGGCAAACTTCTCGAAACTAAGAAATTAACATTGCTATATCACTATTAACTAACCTACAGGATTTATTTGGATTCCACAACCTTTTCCATTAATGTACTTCTTTTTTTTTAACATTTTTTAAATGTGGCACACTTTATTTCTTTCCTAAAACTTTTTAATTTACTTTTTTTTCCCCCTGTCTCTTGCTTTCTCTACAGGAAAAATGGTGACGAATTTGATTTTGTGCATTTTGGTTACTGTTGAATATTGATCACACTGTAGCTTTCATTGTCATCACATTTTGTGATACATTCCACAGCCATTTAGAATATTCTCAATCAGAGCCTTCAATTCATAGGTGACCAGGTACATCCTATGAACAGAAGATGAAATACAGAGCATTTAAACTTTTTTCCAACTCTACATTCCTGTAATTTCAGGATTTTTAATTCTCTATGTTCAATTATTCAATGATAATTTGAAAAACTAATGTCTTAATTGCATGTTTGATAGCATAAAAAGTAGCATAATTAAAAAAATAAATGTTTAACTCATTAAAATGTTTAATTGTTGTTGTCTTTCTTAAAATACCCTTTCTTGGGGTACCTGGGTGGCTCACTCAGTTGAGCATATGACTTCGGTTCAGGTCATGATCTCACAGCTGGGAGTTTGAACCCAGCATTAGGCTGTGTGCTGACAGGTCAAAGCCTGGAGCCTGCTTTGGATTCTGTGTCTCCCTCTGTCTCTGCCCCTCCCCTGCTCTCTCTCTCTCTTCCTCTCAAAAATAAATAAAACATTAAAAAAAATTTTTAAATAAAATAAAATACCCTTTCTTTAACTGAGCCATGAGTTAAGACATGTGCATACTTTTGGCAACTATTATCAAAGCAATTTTCAGAGGTGAACAAGTAATATATTACATGAGTGTTTAACAAAAATACAGATTCTTGGGTCCTTTCTGTTTTAGACAATCAAAATTTCCAAGAAATGGAGGTCTAGGAAATTGAATTCTAGAAACGCCCAAGGTTAATGTTATGGTCATGAAAGCTAGGCAATAAGAACTTAATTGTTTAGTTAATTAATAAGAGCTTAAATTTTGTTTTTGTTTTTGTTTTTTAATTTTTTTTTCAACGTTTATTTATTTTTGGGACAGAGAGAGACAGAGCATGAACGGGGGAGGGGCAGAGAGAGAGGGAGACACAGAATCGGAAACAGGCTCCAGGCTCTGAGCCATCAGCCCAGAGCCTGACGCGGGGCTCGAACTCCCGGACCGCGAGACCGTGACCTGGCTGAAGTCGGACGCTTAACCGACTGCGCCACCCAGGCGCCCCTAAGAGCTTAAATTTTGTAATTGAATGAATTAAAGAATGTGCTCAAAGATACTGCAAGATTTCTAAGGCTTAGGAAATATTTATTGTATTATTTTCTTTCTCACGAATAAGTCAAGAGTTGAGTGAGTAATGCCAGATGATACTAGGATATCCATTGGTGGTGAAAGTCTGATGCTTTTCCTTTTCCTTCCGTCTCTCACCTAACAAGAACAGCTTTTAGCTAAGTGGCCAAATGCTCATTTCAAGCCTAATTTTGATGACAGAGATGTAGATTGACTACTGGAAGATAAGTGTCAACCTGCCATACACAGTACATCAAGCATGCTCATTTTTGGTTAAAAGTTTTTTTCACAGTTTTATTGAAGTGTGTGATCTATGTAGGGGCTATTTCTTTGCTTAAAATCTTTAGGATTAATTCTTAATGAAAATATCTGTTGGAATGTACTTTTTTGAGAGAGAGAGCGGGAGAGAGAGCACACATGAGCAGGGGACAGGGGCACGGGAGATAGAGAATCTTCAGCAGGCTCCATTCTCAGTACAGAGCCTGATGTGGGGCTCAATCCCATGACCCTGGGATCACGACCTGAGCCGAAATCAAGAGTCAGATGCTCAACCGACTGGGCCACCCAGTCGCCCCTGGAGTATACAGTTTTTGAGTCACATTGTAAAAAAGCATTCAGCCAGTTTCATGACCTTATTCTTTATAGAAATTTCATATTAAAAAATTGTTTTCAAAACGCAAATAAATATCAGAATAAGATATCACCTCACACCCCTTCAGATGGCTACTATCAAAGAAGCAGAAAATAACAAGTATTGGCAAAGACATAGAGAAATTAGAACTCCTAGGCTCTATTGGTGGAATGTAAAATGGTACAGCCAGTATGCAAAACAGTATGATGATTCCTCAAAAAGTTAAAAATAGAATGATCATATGACCCAGTAATTTCACTTCTGGGTATACACATAAAGAATTGAAAGCAGGGAGTCAAACAGATACTCACATACTCATGTTCACAGCAGCATTACTCACAATAGCCAAAAGGTAGAAGCAGAGCAAGCAGCCATCAGTGGGGGAACAGAGAAACAAAATGTGATGCATACATATCAGGAAATATTATTGAGGAAGGAAAGTCTGACACAAGCTACAAAAACGGATAAACATTGAAAACATTATGCTAAGTGAAATAAGCCAGCTATGAAAGAATGAAGACTGTGATTCCACTTACATGACATACCTAAAGTAGTCAAATTCATAGAGACAGAAAGTAGAATGGTGGCTTCCAGAGACTGGGGGAGGGAGGAATGGGGAGTTATGGTTTGATGAGTATGGAGTTTCAATTTGGAAGTATGGAAAAAGTTCTAAAAATGGATATTTGTGAAGGTTGCGCAACAATGTGAATGTATTTATTACCACTGAACCGCATGCTTAAAAATGGTTATAATGGTCAATTTTATGTTACATATATTTTTTTACTGCAATAAAAAATCCTGCAAAATTTAAAAAATTTTTTAAAATAAAGGAATTAGGAGCACCTGGGTGGCTCCATCGATTAAGTCTCCAACTCTTGACTTTAGCTCAAGTCATGCTATCCCAGTTCTTGAGATCAAGCCCCATGTCACTGTCAGCACAGAGCCTGCTTGGGATTCTCCCTCTCCCTTTCTTTATCTCTCTACCCCCCTCTCTCTCACAAGATAAACATTTTTAAAAAATAAAGGAATGAAGTACTATTAAATGCAACAAACTGGATGAGTTTTTTTCTGAAAGATGTTCATTAAGTTTCTCAACATCTGCCATGCAGTACATACGTAGTTTCTGGAAATTAGCATCTAGAGCCTGTGAAAATACATTAGCGATAGCCATCGTGGGGATACTGTTTCTCCCCATCCTTACTCTAAACTGGTACACACCCAAGATCTTCCTCATGCCAGAATAAAGGCAGTGTTAGACCCAAAAATGGAATGTTTTTGTTTCAGTGCTCCCTCTAAGATACAGTTCACTTACTGTTATATGTTTCTAGTGTTTGTGAAAGGAGTTAGCTTAAGAAACTAGGACTTTCAACATCCAGAAAGAGTTGGCAGGGCAGGTTTGCCAGTGGTGTCTGTGCTGAGAGTGGCTTAGCCAGTCCTCTTCAGAATCGCTGTCAGAATCCATTCGGGAAACCATCAAGGAAGGCAACAACTTCAAGTTGTTGTTTTGACTGACTTGTCTCCTTGGTAGGATCCTAAAGACTCCAGGACAGACATGGCTTTCATCCCTAACTACTTCTCCTCCTTCTTCTTCTCCTTCTCCTCTTCTTCTTCTTCTTCTTCTTCTTCTTCTTCTTCTTCTTTTCAGGGAGAGAGTAAGAGAGAGCATGACCGGGGAAAGAGTAGATGATCTCAAGCAGGTTCCATGCCCAGAGCAGAGCCAAATGTGGGGCTTTGTCTCATGGCTGTGAGATCAGGACCTGAGCTGATAACAAGAGTCACAACTGACTGAGCCACCCAGGTGGCCCTCTAATTCCTTTTTCAGTAGTACTAATTGAGGCAAGATTTAGGCCTGATGTCCTCTTCTGTATTCTTAAAGGTGTGGAACGTGGCAGGGGAGGGAGGGGAGGCAGTGAGAGGAAAGCCTTCTAATTGCATCCAGTTACCTCATGCTCCTGCCAAATTCAACAGCTTGCTATTCGCAAAACACTTTTCCCACCCCCCTGCATTTGTGCATGAGCTTTCCTTCACCAGGAGGACCCTTTTGCCCTCTCTCTCCAATCTCCACACGTCTAAATCCAACCCTCTCCTCCATGATTCCTTACCTAACCTTCACAGTTGTCACATGATTCCTTCCTCTTCCAGAACCCCATAGTGTTTTAGTGATGTCCAGTTTTTGGCATTTAGCATTTTCTATCTTGTAGTTTATGTATTGATATTTTTACCTTATCTCCCTTACTAAACTCCTTCAAAACAAGGGTCTCTTGCTGATTTACCTTAGAACCCACTCCGCCACACAAAATGTTAGTATAGCATCTTTCTCATCATAGGAAGTCAGTAAATATCCCACAAATTACTGAATAAATGAATAAACCTATGGATGGATGCATGAAATCCTATCAGAGAAACCCAGCAAGCCTGGAAAAAGCTGTGCCACCAACCATTAGTATTTCAAACGCTTCTGCTTCAGGCCTTGCCCTGCCCCTCTCACCTCTGCAGGAAATAGAGACTATGATGGGAGGATATGTCATCATCTTCAAACCTCTGTCTCTAGCCCTTGAGCCTCTGAAACAGTAAGGCCCATGGCCCCTCTCTGTACACATCCATCCCCGTGCCTCACAGTCACTTCAAACATGAAAGCCCAGAATCCACCAGTTAAGGAGGCTGAGTATAGATCACAACTTTTCCAATTGTTCCCTGGAGCCCTGTGGTTCCAAGAAGGAAACTGGGATGGCACGCCTTGGAATGCTCCCCACCCCCACCCACCCCCACCCCCCACAAGGACACTTGAATTCAAAGCACTGAAAAGTTCTGTGTCTTCCTCAAAACAAACACCAGGTGTCTCCATCACCCCGAGACATCCGCCATTACCACTGCCTCAGAATCTCCGTCAACATGCTGTCACTCAGCTATAAATCAGGCCTTGGAATCAAGTCACTCTGCAGGAAACTCCCCTAACTGCCAGTCTACTGGCCAGTTTCTGCCAAAGGCAGACACGTCCCCCTCAGGCACGTGCTCAGCCACTCCCTCCAGAGGTTCCTCCCTGTCCCCTGGACTGCAGGGTCCCCTCCACACTTCCTCAGATGTTCCCTCACTTTGCCCAGGACAATAGACTAGTGTATATTTGCCCAAAACTATATTCTGCAAGTTAATTTTGCAAGGCATTCGCTTAGCCTCAGAGGTAGTACAAGTCCTCCAAGTGTGAGTATACGCCTACCTAAGAGATAGAAACTGGAGCTGCCAGGTAAGATAAATGCGTTGCTGTGGGGGCAATCCACAGGGACAGGGAGAGTCGGGGCTAGAATCCAGATTTTTTGCTGCTCTCCCCACCACTGTAAACACGGCTAACTTAAGTTGACCAGCTCTCTCATTTCAGGGAGATAGTCTCAGACATCACTTTTGTACAGACAAGCGCTCTTGCACAGACATCACCTTTGCACAAACTTTATTGTCACATATACGTCACCTATGCACACTCCTCTCTATTGCACAGATGCTTATGCAGAGACACTGCTGTTGCACAGTGGATAAGAGAATGGGCTCTAGGGTCTGCCCGGATTTGCATTCTAGGCACAGAATTAACTAGCTGTGTCAAGTTCCTTCACCTTATTAGGGAATAATAATAATAATAAGTCCCTTATTAGGAAACAGATTCCCCCATGTGTAAAGTGGATAGTTGAGAAAATTGCAAGAGATAATCACAGCAGCACGTATAGTAGCTATTATTAAAGACAAGCTCTTTCCTACAGGTCAGCCATATGATAACTGCTCTTCCATCTTACTCTTAAAAAATAGTGCCGCTTTGGAGATGTGCCTACTGAACATCTTAGTAAAACTACCCCATTCATTATTTTCTCAGGTTAGTTCAAAGTTTTCATTCTAACTAAAGACATCTTAATCAAGCTTTTGCGTTAATACATGGTCAGCTTACTGCACACACGTACACACACTCTCTTGCAATCCACAGCGTCCCTCTACACCTCACCCGACATCCCACTGCCCAGGGCACCCTGGGACCCCACCACATCCCTTTCCAGGTGTCAGTTAAGAAGGTCTCATCTTCTGTTTACCCTTAACTACCTCTTGAGAGATAATTAAATCTAATCTAACAAAGTGGCCTGGTAGACAAAGAAAAAACCATAACCCAAATTGCTTGGTGCCCACAGGAGCTCCCCAATAATTAGCTCTATTCTCCCACAACATAAAGATGTGGTTTCCAGCCTCTGAAAACCATTTACTCTACTAGGATGGGATGTGTCAAACTCACAGAGCTGGGGAGCTACCACTCCCTGCCCAGAAGCTGTGCTTTCAAGTGGTTCAGTATACAACCACAAAACTACATCTATTCTTCAATCTGTGAATGCTGTAAAAAGCAAAAAACAAAAACAAAACAAAACAAAAAACCTCTACATTCCTTCAGATTCACCCAAACCTCCCCCCCCCCAAAAAAAATCATCTATCTCACAGACTATCAGTAAAATAACTCAAAAAAGCCCAAACAGGGACAACTGGCTGGCTCAGTCTGTAGAGCACAGATTATTTATTAAAAAAAATTTTTTAATGTTTATTTTTTTTTTTTGAGAGACAGAGAGAGACAGTGTGAGCAGGGGAGGGGCAAGAGAGGGAGAAACAGAATCTGAAGCAGGTTCCAGGCTCTGAGCTGTCAGCACAGAGCCTGATGTGGGGCTCCAACTTACAAACCTGAGTCGAAGTCGGATGCTTAACTGACTAAGCCAACCAGGCACCCCTGTAGAGCACAAGATTCTTGCTCTCAGGGTCATGAGTTCAAATCCCACATTGGGTGTGGAGTCTACTTAACTAAAAAAAAAAAAAAAAAAAAAAAAAAAAAAAGCCCAAATAAAAATAGAATAAGCATTCAAATATACTAAAATGAAGTTTAAATACTTTTTTTACATTGTTAACTCATTGTAATTAGCCAAATCCTTTTGCAATGTTCATATGTGATAGTTGGTAAACTGGCCAAGTTCAAGGATACCTCTCCCTATGAGTGGTAAGAATATATTACAAGATCACTCTTCTGTCAAAGGTAAAATTCAATACAGACAACAAAGGAAAGCCAACAAGGACTCTTTTTAAATGTCCAAAAGTATGGAGAATAATATGTGAACCCATCATATATGAACATATCTATCATCCAGCCCCCTTCACCAGTTAATTATCAAATTTTGCCAATTCAAGGACTTTTGAAAAGTAGGTTTATTTATGTCTTATACCATCATATACTAAAGTATATGTTTTAACAACAACAAAATAGCACTTGGTTGTTGTGAGGTGGAGGAAAGACTGAATTAGGTCTCAGAGGAATGAGAAGCACTATCTGTTTTGGCCAAGGGTATACTGCAGAAGTGTATGGCCTTGAGTTCAAGTCCCTAGTCTCCAGATGCTGAGAGAAGCTGAGGAGAGGGATTCTAAAGGTCTAATCTCCAGGGTGCCTGGGTGGCTCAGTTGGTTAAGCATCTGACTCTTGATTTCTGCTCAGGTCATGATCTCACTTTGTGAGTTCGAGCCCCACATCGGGTTTTGTGCTGACAGTGTGGAGGCTGCTTGGGATTCTCTCTGTGTGTCTCTCTCTCTGTCTCTGCCTGTCCTCTGCTTGTTCTCTCTGTCTCTCTCAAAATAAATAAACTTAAAATTTTTTTAACTTATTTTTTTTTTTATTTAAAAAAATTTTCTAATGCTTATTTATTTTTGAGACAATGTGAGAGACAAAGTGCAAGCAGTGGAGGGGCAGACAGAGGGAGACACAGAATCTGAAGCAGGCTCCAGGCTCTGAGCTGTCAGCCCAGTGCCCTACGCGGGGCTCAAACTCATGAACCATGAGATCATGAGCCGAAGTCAGACGCTTAATTGACTGAGCCATTCAAGCATCCCTAAAAAAAATTTTTTTAAATAAATAAAGGTTTAACTTCCTACACTCCTGGGAAACAAGCCTCAGGCAGCTCCAGCCCATCCTGGCTCTGACTCACTCTGAGTGGATCTTTTCTCTTCCATCTCCACTCACTCCCCCACCCCCAGGCCTAACAAAAAGGAAATCAGCTATAATGCCAGGGCCGCGTCTGGCAAAGACTGTAATCTGGAGGAGACTTTAGGTAGATATGGAAGGAATGCTAACATTTGCTGAGTGCCCACTGTGTCGGGGGTAACACATGACATCCTTGCTTCTTTGCCAGTGCTTCAGTTTCTAGAATTGAAGAGGCAACTGCGTCCAAGTAGCCCAGATTAGTGAAAGAATCAGACTGCAAATGTCATCTCAGTCTAACAAAGAAAAGTTCAAAGTCTTCCATTCTTTCAGGAGGGATAAAAGGCTCACTCTATTATTTCTTTAAGTATTTCTTCTGCCACCTTGTCCCTCTTTTCTTATTGGGATTCCAATTACATGATGGTTAGTTAGTTCAGTGTGTCCCACAACTCTTAGATGAACTCCTCTGGGTTTCTTTCCTTCTTCCTTCCTTCTTTTCTTTGTTTTTTCTTTCTTTCTTTATGTCTTTCTTTCTTTCTTCTTTCCTTCCTTCCTTCCCTCCTCTCTCCCCATTCCTTCCTTCCTTCTTCCCTTCCTTCCTTCCTTCCTTTCTAGTCTTTGTACTTTGTTTGGACAATTTCTAATGACCTATCTTTATGTTTCCTATTGAATAAAGTCTCCTAATGATTCATCCAAGTTTTTAGTCGTTCAACATGATTTTCATCGCTAGCCTTTCTATTTGGTCCTTTCTTGTACTTTCTCTGTCTCTGTCTCTGTCTCTGCCTTTCTCTTTCTCTGTCTCATATCCTTCATATGGCCATGCCTGTCATCCATCTTTTCTGCTAGAGACTTTAACATAGTCATCATAATTATTGAAGTTCTCTTTATGATAATCTAACATTTGAGGCATATCTGAGTTCAAGTCTACTGATTGCTTTGTCTCTTGACCATGTGATGTTTTTCTTTGCTTCTTTGTGAGTGTCATAATTTTCAAGACAGAAGACACTGAGGTAAATAGTTTCATGTCTGGATATGTGGATAACTCTTCCTTTTCTAGGCATTTACTGTGAGGAAATGAGTCAATCGAGTCAGGAGTTAACCTGGGTTTGTATTTATTTTTGCTAGTTACCATTGGTACTCCTCAGGCTTTAAATTCCTCTTGCATTACCTTGTGCTTATGGCTGGTGTTGGATTACCAGAGTGTCTTTCTCAATGTTCTGTTCCACTTTAGCCTTAGCCTGAACCTTAGTGAGATTCTCTGTCCTCACTTTTGTCTCCTCCCCTCCCCTCAGTAGTAGACTGCTATTATTTTTTACTCAGTTCTTGATGTCCTGGGGGTGGGAAGTGGGGAGACACTTTCTCATGTCCATACTCAGCCCCCATCTTAGGCAGGCATGATATACCTTGGTCTCAGCTGTGGGGCCATGTCAGTGATCCTATCCCTCCCCTCGTGGCAGACGACATTTTTCTTGTCTCTTCCCAAGAAATAGAAATAGAGTGTTGGTTTTTCTCCCTTTCCTTCTCAGGGCTACAGTGTGTCTTCACCGGTGCCCCGAGGGTTAGTATTTGCTGACCTTTCCTCAGCAGCTTAGGGTGTTTGTGAAGAAAATAGGAGTAAAGCATCCTGGTGAAGTTTTGCGCCCTGCCCGCCCCCCTCCCACCCCAGTGGTGACTGCTCTGCCTCTGGCATCAAAGAGGGGTTCTCCCCAGTCTTCTGCCTTACCTCTTAGATCTCTCATGGTGACGTCCACAGAGAAAACCTGCTAGCTAGTGCAAACTCTCCTTGTGTCTATAGTTCCAAAGGGCTCTCTATCTGTCAGCTAACTGGCCCATAGCCCTTAAGCAACTCATGTTAAAATTTGCCTGATTCTTCTGATCACCTTCTATGATGTCCAGTACCTCTTCGTATCATGCTTTACTCCAGACGAGCAAGCCCCAGCTCTCCTTGGAAGTATCTATCAACCCTCAGATCTCAGCCTTCTCGGCTGACCTGCAGTTTCTGTTGAAAGCAACTAAAAAAATTTGGAAATAGATAGGGCACAACATTGTGAATATAATTAATGCCACTGAACTGTGCACTTAAAATGGTTAAAATGCAAACTTTGTGTTATATATATTTTATCACAATTTTAAAAATTAATAGCTATATATCAAAAACCATTGAACTATACATTTTTTATTGAAGTATAGTCAGCATACAATGTTATATTAGTTGCAGGTGTGCAACATGATGGTCTGACAAGCCTGTACATTATGTTCACCAGGATAAGTGTAATTACCATCTGTCACCAAACAACATTATTATATTACTACTGACTGTATTCTCCATGCTGTAATTTTCATCCCGAGGACTTATGTGTTTTATAGTTAGAAGTTTGTACCTCTTAATCCCCTTTGCCTATTTCACCCATCTTCCCAATTCCCTCCCTTCTGGCAGCCATCAGTGTGTTCTCCATATTTATGATTCTTTTTTTGTTTTTTGTATGTTAGTTTGGGATAAAGAAGATGTGGCATATATATATATATATGTATATACACATATACATACAGTCAAATATATATATGTATATACACATATACATACAGTGGAATATTACTCAGCCATAAAAAAAAATCAGAGCTTGCCCTTTGTGACAACATGAATTGTATACTTTAAGTGGGTATATAAATTAGATACCTCAGTAAAGGGGGTTTTTAAAAAGAAAGAAATGAAATGGGGGGGGGGCGGTCCCAGTGGTAGTAGTAGATAAAATGGCAGTAAGGTGGTTACTGATGTTACTGATCTAGCAGGGTCACATGAGACACAGAGCTGGGGGTTGGGGAACAGGGGGAGGGATGTCTGTTAGCTTCATTACCTAGAAAACCCATGACGTAGAAACCTGTAGCCCTAGACCACATCTAACTGACAGAATTAACAGCCAGAAAGTTGTGGTGGGTACCTCCTAAAAGTCTCTTCTCATGACAACGTTCAGAAATCAAAGAAGTTACAGTTATCCCTCTCCCACCTGCCCCACTTTGGGGAAATCCTGTTCCCACACGTCCGTCTTCGGTGGGAGGCAGGGGATGGGGGCGCCCAAACCCCGACCACAGAACAGCAACAAAGCAAGCGCCTATTGTACTGCTGCTCTCCAGCCCAGCCTCTCTGCCCTGGCCCTTTGTGGAAAACTCATTACCACTAAATAAACTAATTTTTTTAAGTTTATTTATTTTGAGAGAGACAGAGAGAGTGCAAGCTGGGGAGGGGCAGACAGAGAGGAAGACAGAATCCCAAGCAGGCTCCACACTGTCAGCACAGAGCCCGACACGAGGCTTGATCTCACAACTGTGAGATCACAATCTGAGCAGAAATCAAGAGCTGATGCTTAACTGACTGAGCCACCCAGGCACCCCTTATCACTAACTAAACTAATTTTAATCCCCTTTATCTGTCCCCTCCATTCCATCCCCACAGTGTCAGTTAATTCTGACCTGGACAACAATTTCCTAACTAGTCTCCCTGTCTGTTGACTCCCTCCCTCCTTCCTCCATCGCTGGAAACAGCCTCACACCCCAAACATGAATTTGTGACTATCTTCTCCCATTTAGCAACCCCTCCTCAGTGAGCATTCATTCTAGGTAAAAATTGGGTCTTGCTAGGCAAACAGCATTCCAAGACAACTTCCAAATCCCCACCTTCCACCAAATTGCTGTTTATTAATCTTGTTATATACAAACATTCTGGAACTGCCACTACCCACAGTGGTGCCAGAATGGCCTCACTTGAATGAGGACAGAATCCTGAGCCTCTCCTGATTAAAACCCTTCGCTGACTTCCCATTGTCACTGACCTAGTCCACATACTTATTTACCGTGGTCTAAGATTGCTCCATAAAGTTCCCAACTCTCTACCCTCATCTTCCACTACTTCCCACACTCAGGTTCCTGAAACACTGAGCTACTTTTAGTTACCTGAGAAATCAAGGTCATGAAGGGCAGCATTTATCACACAACTAGCACAGTGCCCAGAATTTAGGAAACAATTAAATATGTATTGAATGTATTTATTAAAATCATATTCTGTATCAATCCCATATGTCAGGAAAATTAGCCCACATCACCTCAAATACCCAGGAAGTGCCATATTTATCCTACCATGCTAACCAAGGCAAAATCCACTTTGCATGCTTACTCCAATTCCTGGAACACAGTTCCCTCATTAAATACCAGGTGGATGGATGGATAATGGACAGATGAATGGATGGCTAAATGGTTGGGTACACGGAAGGAACTGAAGGACTATGAGAGAAAGTATGTGATGTGAGGAGAGGTCCCCATTGGGACGGCAAAGTTCCTGAGTGCAGAGAACATGTCTTCATTCATCTTTGCATTTTTGGAGCTCAGAACACAGTCTAACAGAAAGTTTTCAACAGATACATGAGGGGTTAATCAATGTGTGCTTACATGAATTATATAAACAGTATTTTCATTGTAAACCTTGTCTTAACATTTACATACACCATTGAGATAAATATGTGAAAACCCAATCCTATTTTGTGATGGTCCAGTTTACAAGGCCACTCCCCACTCCTGGTACCACTCCCAGCTCTCTTGGCCAGAGCTTCCAAGGAGGAGAGATGATGTGCTACCACTTTCTTAGAGATCAGAATACTTGATGGGGGGGGGGGGGTGTGGAGGGAGAAAAGGAGTGTTGAGGAGAAGTACCAGTCCAAGGGCACAGAGCTGGGCAGAAAACATCTTGGCAACAAGAACAACTGATTGCTCAGTCTTTCAAGAGCTGTAAGAATTACTGCTTCAAAGAATACCCTATGGGAGGAAGGAGGAGAAGATAATTCATCTGCTAGATTCCATCTCCTGCTATTCAGTGGATTTCCCAAAAAGGCTTAAACTCCCTGTATTTCTGGGTCATGCTGCATCCTAGTCTCAGCAGCAGAGGCGGAGCCCAGGCATAAGAAACAAAAGCAGGCATGAGGCAAGGTGCTGTCAGGTGGTGCCCAGTGAAGACAGTCCCAGACCATACAGAATGGGTCTCCACAGGGTAGCTGAAGAACAAGTGGCTGACATCCACAAACTGACACAAGGCAAGAGGATCTGTGGTGACACCACAGAGTTGTTTGATGCAGCAACATTTTATGATCACTTTGCATGTTATTTAATAGTTGCATAGAACGGTTGTAGGGATGAATTATAACTTACAAACTATGGCACGCAGAATAACGCTCCCCACCCACCTAAAGATGCCCACATCCCAATCCCTGGAGCCTGTGAACATGTATACAATGCAAAGGGGGATTGAGGTTGCAAGTGGGATCAAGGTTGCTAATCAGCTCAACCCTAAGATAGGGAGACGACCTGGGTGGGCCCAATGTAATGACAGGCATCTTTCAAAGTGGAGGCAACTGGTCCAGAAGAGTCCATGTCGAAGTGATGCACTGTGAGAAAAGACTCCCCCAGGCATTGCTAGCTTTGAAGCGGGAAGGGGGCTGCAAACCAAGATCCACAGGTGTCCTCTAGAAGCTAGAAAAGGTGAGAAAATGGATGCTCATCTAGAGGTTCCAGAAAGGAATGCAACCTTGCTGCGTGTGGATTTTAGCCCAGCGGGACCCACATCAAACTTGTGACCTACACAACTGTAAAATAATACACTATTGTTTTTTTAGCCCCTAAGTTTGTGGTAATTTGTTACAGTAGCAATGAGGAACTAAGGGACTTAATTCCTTATTTGGGGG
Organism: Acinonyx jubatus; assembly: GCF_027475565.1. Lineage (NCBI taxonomy): Eukaryota > Metazoa > Chordata > Mammalia > Carnivora > Felidae > Acinonyx > Acinonyx jubatus. Next base: position 122,058,653 of record NC_069380.1, read on the forward strand.
CATTTAGATTACTTTCAACTTTTCTTTGTCACAGAATGATAAGGCAATGGAACTCCTTATGGCTAAATTTTTACGCACCTCCACAATTTTTTTAATTCCGAGAAATGATCTGTTGAGTCAAAGATCATGCATAATTTAATAACCCTTACATGTATTGCCTTCCAGAAAGATAGTAACAGTTTGAAATAACTGTCAACACATCAGAATTTCCAACAGAGTACTCTTTTCGTTTTTTTTTTAATTTTTAGTAGTTTAACAGGCAAATATGGTACCCAAATGTTTTAAATTGCATTTTTATTATCGATAATTTGTGCTGTGTGCCAATGCATTCATCCATAGAGTAGGAATATAGCAGCCTTTTTTACATCTTCTCTGGAAATTACTAGTTCAAATTCTCTGATCATCTGTCTTTTCAGGTGTTCATCTTTTCTTCTCGCTTTGTGAAAATACCCATCTATGTTCCATCTATGGAAAATGTGTGCAATCTGACTTTATGTTTTATGTTTTAAGGGGCAGAAGCTTTAACTTTTTACGATTAAGTCCATCAATCATTTTGATTTCTAAATTCCTTGATGTCATACTTCAAAGTCTCTCATTTCTACACGTATATGAATATTTATCTGTATCTTCATTTAGTGCTTTTATGGTTGAATCATGTGAGTTAAGACTCTAGCTTCAGTTTTTCCTTGGAGGTCACCCAGCAGCCTCAACAATGAATGTATCTAATATCTATCCTTAGGTTTAAAGATGATATTTCAAGGCAATTTCTGACATAGATTTGAATTCTCAGCTTTCTAAAATAAACTCGTATTTGAAAGTGAAAGAAGTGGTCAAAAGGAGAGCAATTTTCTATCACATGCTCTTAATCTATCAGTCTCCACAGCTTACCCTTTAGGGTAGAAGAGGGCTAAGCCCAAAGGAAATGACTTTGTCTGTGAGACAAATAAGTAACCACACCATCGCTAAAATAAGATTATGTTTCCAAGTAACATAACACTAAAATCTTTAACAGCATAGCAGAGAAATAAAAAAAAAAAAAAAAAGAAAAGAAAAAAACCCACATCCTTGTGTTTCATTGTATATTGCTAATGTCCATACCTGAAACAAAGTGGTCTCCCTATGTGGGTAACAGAGGCCACGAACATTCTTTTCCTTTCGCTTTCCCTATCTCCATGTGTCTCCTCATTCTCCTTACTTGGAAGTAAGACACATTTTCACATGCTTTTTAGTTTTACTCATGAAAAATCGAATTCTATGTTGCTTTAGTTTATGTTTAACATTGTGTAAAAGGGAAAAAGAAATCAAAACTTCATTTCCAATAGTTTTTAATGTTACTAGTTGTCTTTGCTAGCTCAAAGGCATATTGACTTTTTAAGATGAAAATGTACCTTTTACGTCTACAGTAAAATAAGAAAGCATTGACTGTATCTGGTGACAATCTTAAATTCAGGCCAGATCTATAGGGCAAAACCTTTAAGTGAATGATCAACAAAGCCACTAAGTTGGGGGTATATAGATGACTCATTCAGTCATACAAATACACTGATTACCCATAGCTCTCAGATAGATAGATCTCAAGACTTTTGGTTTCAGAAGGAGTTCGCGAGTCTCTTTTTTCCAGTGGTGGGGGTAGTGAAGAAAGAAATATCATTATAAAATAATCCAGTCCAAATATACATATATTTGCTAACATTTAATAATAAAACTTACAATAAAACATGACAGCATTCTAAATGATTTACTTATATTAACATTTAATTATTTAAGTTTTTTATTTATTTATTTTGAGAGAGCACATGCACACAAGTGGGGGAAGACAGACAGACAGAGAGAGAGAGAGAGAGAGAGAGAGAACCCCAAACAGGGTCCATGCTGTCAGAGCAGAGCCCAATCCCATTAACCATGAGATCATGACCTGAGCTAAAATCAAGAGTGGGACACTTAGCCAATCAGGCACCCCAACATTTAATTTTTTTATGTATCAATGTTATCAGCTCCATTCTTATATATAAGAAAACTAAGGCACAGAGAGCTTAATTAAATATACTGAAGTCATCTACGCTAGGGCTGGGATTTGAGCCCAGAGTTCATGTTCTTAACCACACACTGTGATATCTTACAGTTCAATGGTATCTTCAGAGCTGGGATTCACAATGTGGGATCCATGAGCTCCTTCAAGGTCATGCATAGACATGAAAAAGTCTGTGAATCTCCCCCCAAAAATATGCAAGTATTTGTGTGCATATGTGTGTCTATACTTTATCAGATTCTCGAATGTCTATGTATTTCAAAAATAAAAAATAAAAATGTTAAAGAGTCACTGCTTTAGGAAAACAGTAATTCACAATGAAAATATTACCGTTTTTTAAAATTTTCTTTTTAACATTTATTTATTATTGAGAGACAGAGAGACAGAGCATGAGCATGGGAGGGGCCAAGAGACGGAGAGACACAGAATGCAAAGCAGGCTCCAGGCTCCGAGCTGTCAGCACAGAGCCCGATGTGGAGCTCCAACTTACAAACTGCGAGACCATGACCTGAGCCGAAGTGGGACTCCCAAGTCACCCAGGCACCCCAAAGATTATGGTTTTTACATGATGTAGAATTGGGCTAGAACACTGCATTGCCAGAGCGCCCAGGTGGCTCAGTTGGTTGAACATCTGACTCTTGATTTCAGCTCAAGTCATGATCTCAAAGTTCTTGGGATTGAGCCCCGAGCTCGGCACATCACTGAAGATCAGAACCTGCTTAGGATTCTCTCCCTCTCTCTTTGCCCCTCCCCCCAACTTTCTCCTCTCAAAATGAATAAACATTAAAAAAAGATTCTCTCTCTCCCTCTGCCTCTCTCCTGCACTTGCACACGCTCTCTCTAAAATAGAAATAAATAAATAAATAAATAAATAAATAAATAAATAAATAACACTGCATTGCCATTTATTAGTTATATGAACCTGGGCACATTAATTGTCGTATCTAAACTTCATGTTCCTTATCTCTATATGGGGAATCATAACACCCATCTTACATTATAGTCAACATTAGAACCAATGTCTGGAACTAACCAGTGCCTAAAAAATCATAGATAAGTTTTTTTACTAGTAGTAGTATGGTTGTTGATTTGTTTTCTTTAATAGAACTTACTAAACTACCAGTCCAAATTATAATCTTGCCATGGAATGTTGTGAGACTTTTGATGTGAATAACACAATGTCCAACCTGAGACTGAGACAATGCAGCCTGTAGAAGGAAATGAACAGAATAGGAACGGCAGAAATAGGAGAATGGGATTTCTCCCCACTCTGCTCTGTGTGACGTAGGGTTAAGTCTTTAATCTTTTTGTTTTTTGAGCTTTAAGAAAAGAAACTCTATTGCCTGATGCTTCCTACTTCCCAGGGATAGGAAAGACAGAGAAAGGTGCTTTGAATTCTTGGCAAAGAGAAGCATCGCTTAAATTCAAGACACTGTTATCCGAAGATATCATGGGAAATTGTAGAAGCTACAAAAACCTGAACCTGGGGCCCCTGGATAGATCAGTCGATTACCCATCTGACTTCAGCTTGGGACATGACCTCACAGCTTGTGAGTTCGAGCCCTGCAATGGGCTCTGTGCTGACACCTCAGAGCCTGGATCCTGCTTCAGATTCTGTATCTCCCTCTGTCTCTGCCCTTCTCTGCTCACACTGTCTCTCTCTCTCTCTCTCTGTCTCAAAAATAAAACAAATGTTAAAAAAAAAATAAAAAAATAATTGAACCTGAACAATTAAAAGAATAATAGCAAGTCAAGTTGGGGCTTTAAAAATATCACATGGCTAACAGTTTTCATTTTAAAGACTGGCTTGTAGATAAGTGTCAAGCCTAGATTCTAAAGGCATTTAAATGTGATAAATCATTAAGCTCTGTTTACCAGTTCTCTGTAAGCAACCTGTGTCAGTCTCATGATTCCAGACTGTCTGCCTTTTACTTACCTCTACCTGAACTGGAAGTCTTCTCCAGCCTCGCCTGCTGAAATTTTGTGCTGTTTTCAATCGCCCTCAGAAATAAATAAGCAATTAAATCTGCATTCTTCCTGAAGAACTTCCGGGCTCTCTACCAATAGTATTTCCTGTGTCTCTGAATTCTTTGCATTCCTCGTTTATACTCCCAAGGCACTCAGCACACTGTCTAGCATTGTGATCATTTGTGTATTTGTCCACAGCTTTGTCTTCTGTATCTTTCTACTACTTAGCTCTTTGAAGTTAAGGGCTATGTTTTATTCACCTTTGCAGAAGTCATCCAAAAATAGTCGTGGAATAATGGCACAGACAAAAAGAAAAAAATAAAATAATATGTAAATGGCTCAGGAAAAAGGTCTTGCTGTGATTTCAGCCTCTGGAATTAGAAGTACAAGCAAAAGTGAACTTAACGAGTTTGCTATTTGCCTTTCCCCTGGGGACATTAGTCAACATGTGTTGTTGGGCTACAACATATAATTTATAGCCCCACCCCTATCTTAGCTCATCTGCCTTGCCTTGTTTTCTGTATGTATAATAACAAATAAGGGGGAAAAGAGAAAGATAAATAAAAGCCACTAAAAACCTGTAACTTTATTATGTTTAAGGTATACCATCGTGTTCAGTGCAGAACCAGACCGGTTTGGCGAGCTAAGCTAACGTGAGGCTCACGAAACTAAGGCAGTGAGTTTTATTTCTTTATAAATCACTCAGGCTTACATGGGGGGGAATGTGAATTCTCCAGCCATATTTAGAACCTCTCCATGCCCAGGAAGTACCTAGAAGGAGCTAGGTGGAGGGAGGTGGAAGGAGGGAAACTAAGTCTCCCCTTAGTCTCTGTGTCCAGCCAGAATACCCAGGATGTAACCAATGGCCCCAAAGGTCACTTTTTCTTTTTCAGGGGTTAAGATGAAACCGTGCCTGTATTTGCACAGGTACCTTTGTTAACTAATAAGGCATTTTTTCAATTGTAACAATCTTAGCAGGCTCTCAACATTCTAGCTGCCAAATCAGAGGGTGGAGAATTGTCCCTCGTGCAAAAGAAGGAGCAGAAGGTTTGTTTGGGGCCCAGAGCCAGGCGTGGGTGTCCTACCAAGAGCACTGCAGCCTTGGGCCATCCCACTCCAGCCCTTTAGCCTCTGACCACTCTGTCCTCCAGCTATCTATTCACACCTATGATCAAATGGCCGCTGGTAAAATGCCCTCTGCAAGAAAGGCCTGCATGAAGAGCTAAAGTAGGATAACTCACTACTTTTTAACACTTGGTCACAGCCTTATAAATTCAGAACTTCTCTGGGGACCACCTGCCTCAGAATCACCTGAGGTGTCTACTTAAAATGAAGGTTCCCAGGATCCCCTCTAGGACTCTGAACCAGGGTCCCTGCAGTGGGCCTAGACAACCTGCATTTTAAGTAGGCGCTCTGAGGAGCTATTATGACACTATAGAGAACCATTACTTTTTAAAAAAAGAAGCATTTCTAGGGGTTCCTGGGTGGCTCAGTGGGTTAAGTGTCCGACTTCAGCTCAGGTCATGATCTCGCAGTTGATGAGTTCCAGTCCCGTGTCAGCTCTGTGCTGACAGCTCAGACCCTGTAGCCTGCTTCGGATTCTGTGTCTCCTTCTCTCTCTGCCCCTCCCCCATTCGCACTCTGTCTTTCAAAAATGAATAAATGTCAAAAAAAATTTTTTAATTACAAAAGCATTTCCATATATGTCTCCTGTTTGCCCTAAAAATTTCAAAACAAAGAGAGAAATCAATTTAGACCTGTGGCAGAAAAACTAATTTAAAAACCTAAACACAATAGGAATGTTTGCTTTTGATAAAATTCACCTGAATACAGAGTACTACATTATCATGAGAAAACACCGTCAAGGGTGTGAGCCCCACAGGAGATGTTAATTACAGACGAGAAAGCTGCAGGAAGAGGCAGCAAACCTCTACACTGCTTTGACCCTCTCTTCCTGACGCGGAGCACACGTCTGTGTTCAAGGTAAACCAGTAGTCATAGCCAAATTTCCCGAAGCAAAGTGTGGCGGGGGAAGATAGGATTTCCCTCTGGATCACTTTCAGTTTTTCCAGAATCCTGGGAGAGATTATAGGAGGACATGAAATGCCCCCTTACACCTTACAAAAGACACTACACGACTTGAATCAAAGGGCTGGAAATCTGGGTAGAAGCTTTAATCAAAGAACTGCTCAGGGTGACCTCTTAGTATTCTGAGCACCTCTTTCTCAAGGCACTTTGGGGGGGGGGGGGGGAAGGGTTGTGAAAATGACTTTGACGTCCAAAACGAAAAAGGGCTGGAGAAAAAAGTGGGCTAGAACATTCAGTGTCATGTTGTTATAATATTTACAGTTTTTACCGTATCTGTATCTTTTAATATCTATATCGTATCTTTTAATGTTTATATCTATATGATACTTATCTCTATAAGCAAAGACCAGATCCTATCCAATAAGTGAAATGCATGACCATTTTCGTTTATTATTTTAAAATATTTTTTCACTCTAAATAGCAACATTAAAATTTTGAAAAACAGGAAAGGTAACAATAGCATTCTAATATTATCAACCCCACACAATCACTGTTAATATTCGGCTATATTTTGTTGCAGGCTTTTTCATAAGCATGTTTAACATAGTCAAGCAAATTATGTGTCCTCTATGATTACAAGTGACTTGCTGCTATAAAATTAATGTTACCCCACGTTCCTTTGCATTGGGTTGAACCATAGGAAATGACTGGTATTTGACTGTTAGACATTAAAAAATAGCAGGCGCGGGAGGAGGAAGCCCTTGAAAGAACTGGTCAAATCTGAATAAACTAGGTTCATGGCTTACTTTCATCCATTCTCTCATATAAATACTATGTTGTCCTTGTTTTTTCCAAGAAGGGCAAACATTGAGGGCAAACATTTTCTTGGGGCCCACCCTATATCCCAAATATTTTCCATTTAAAAGGCAATTTCCTATCCATGCTGTGATCTGCAGTCATTTGAAGGGGTTCTTCAGCACCTTCAGATGGTTTTTCTCAATGTTTTTTCCTGGTTTTTTTTTCCCAGTAATCATTTTTGAATTTTGTCAGTCTCACCTGAAAGTGGTTTCCGCACACAGGGCCTCACAGCCAAGGTCAGCTAATGCCAGAATATGGGTACAAACCACAGGTGTGACCCAGCACTATTGCTACAGATGTTTCCTCTCTTGAAATTCAATTCAATTAAACAGATAGTGAGAAAAGTCCTAACGTGCAGGACGTGGCAATCCAAAGTGGTGAACTCACCTACAGTCAAAACAAACTGGGCTTACTGAAACTTGATCAGCAAGAGACCCGTACACCCTGCACACCCACGCGGTGGCTCAGTAAGAGAGTGTTGGATGGAGCTTATCATAGGATTTGGGCTTGTGTCAGGCAGTTTGGGGGAGGGTTCGAGGATACGAGTTAGCTCTAAACTGAGAGTCGTCAAGAAGTGGGGCAATTTTCTGACTGGGGCATCTTAATGTCACTTACCTAGGAGGTGGAAAAAATGGAGAGAGACTCTATTAAAGAATTAGCAGTGACCTTGGGGTGTTTGGTCACTTTTGTGGTATACTCAACTTCATTTGCTTTTGTTGTTGTTGTTTTGCTTTTTGCTTTTGCTCAAACATGACTCCTGAGTTTTCTTGCCTTGTCTGATATTGGTGGTCTTTGAGAACATTTGTGATCAGCAAGAAAAATCAGGGTCCAACTATGAGGCTGAGTCTGCTTTTCTCTTCCTCGGAAGATAAAGAGTACTGAGGTCCTGCCCTAAAGGCACTCTCAGGCTAGTGGGAGAGACAAAATCAATGAACAGCCCTGATTCTTTTCTCATCAGTGACAGAGATAACCAAGAAGGGGGTCAGGGAAGTCATCATAGAGAAGATGCAGCAATAAGCAGGAAAAGGGCAAGGAGTTTGCAGGCAGGAAGAACAGCTTGTGTAAGAGGAGTCTTTGTGGAAAACTCATTTGGAGCAAGTGGAAGAAAAAAGAGTTCTCTTGAGATTTGAGAAAGAGGGGACACAGGACAGAGGACCATGAAGCCAAGCATTGTAAACCATGGTAAGAAGTTCAAATTATACAGGGAAGAAAAGGGGAAAGTCTTTTAAGCCAGACAGTGATGTGTTCCGACTTGTGTTTAAAATGATTATCTGCTACCCTGCACAAAGTGCACCAGAGAAGGCAGGGTTGGGAGGCAGAGTGTGAATAGAGCGAAGGTTCACACTAGTCCTAAGGGGGCTGATAAGGAACTTCCCCAGCAGGAGTTAAGAGAAAGCTCTGGGGATCCACACACCCCCCAATTCAAAAGTAAAGAGAGGGCCCTAGAGCTCTCCTCCCATATTCCCCATCCCCCCATTACTTACATCATGACTCCCTACACTGTCTGCCTTAGGACTATCAAGGGGACCTCTCATTCAAGGTCGCCCCTCCTCCCCAGACTCTAATCCCCATCCAGCATCCTGGGTAGTGAAAGGCAACTCCCTCCCCTGACTTATTTTCCCCACTGCCTCTTTCTTCATATCATTTACATCTGATAAACTTAGATGGTGTTTATTTGTTTCTCTGCCTCCTTCACTGGAATGAAAGTTCCACAAAATAGGTATTTTTGTCTTTTTACTTCTATGCCTTCCAACACCTAGAAGAGTACCTCATGCATAACAGGCCCTCAATAAGTATTTCCCAAATAATTTTGAATAAGGGATGGAATTAATCCAGACAGTGGCAAAGATAATCACAGGAAGTCTAGAGAATTTGGGGCTCTAGTTTCGAGCAAGTAGTAGAAGTAGCCAGGTTTCCTTCAGAACCTACCAGCCTTATCTTTATAAGGAGGGAGAGAACAATAGGAGAGGTGAGGGGTTTGTATTCTTAGAATAAAGCTGGCAATCTCCCTCTCACCTCTGCCACTGTGGCCAGTAAGGTGATGTTGCTAGAGAAACCACAAAGAGGCTGTGAGGACTTTAACATGGTTACCCTTTCAGGGTCCAACATAATGGCATGCTCATTGCTCTCCTGTGTGCTTGTGCACAAGAGAGCTTGAGAGGATCTGCCTCACAGATACATGTTTCTCAGATTCTAACTTGAGTCCATTCATTAAGATTAAAAGTCTCTTTAAGAGTTTTTCTTCCTCCTTGGGGCACCTGGGCACCTGGGTCGCTCAGTCATTTAAGAGTCCCACTTCAGCTCAGGTCATGATCTCACAGTTCATGGGTTCCAGCCCCTTCGTCGGGCTCTGTGCTGACAGCTTGGAGCCTGGAGCCTGCTTCAGATTCTGTGTCTCCCTCTCTCTCTGCCCCTCCCCTGCTTGTGCTCTCTCTCTCTCTCAAATAAATTAACATTAAAAAAAAAAAAGAGTTCTTCCCCCTTGTCCATCCAACCAGATAACAAGCATGAAGGCCATGAGAAAGCATGAGTGGCAGAGAAGGAAAGAAGGTACATGTGGGCATCTGATGCCATGTTCTATGGAAAGGCTTTCCCTTGTGGTTGTTTCAGCTTCTAAATGTTAGCAAGATGGGCCTGGGAGCACCAGTTACTCGGAGGAGCCACTGAGGAAGTGGGGACAGTCAAATGTCAGGAAGCAAGGGCTAAACCCAGTGCAATGATGAGAATGTGACACTGGCCACTACTCTGTTGTCCTCTGTTTTTACAGGGTCCATCATACCAAGACCCTCGGCTGTTTGAAACTGAGCTTGAGGTATGATGAAAAGATGAAGAGAACTAAAATTGGCTCCCTCTTCTGTGTATTCAAACTTGATCACACTCTGTACTCTCCTGACTCTCCTGTACTCTCCTTGACTTTTTTAAAAGGGAGCAAGGTAGTGAGCCAAGAAGAGGGCTTGGCAAATGAAAGAAAAGAATGGAGTGTGGGTGAGCCCTCAAAGGCAGGTGAGACCCTCAGGCTGGCTTGCACATGCTCAGAAATGGGAAAGCCACATTTCCCCTAACCCTGGCCCCTCTTCTACTCTGCCCCACTGTACCAGGAGCCTTGGTTTTCTTCCATTGGTCTCATTACCAGTCAGTTCACAAACCTAAGACCATCTGAATGATGACTGAGTTCTCCACTACAGGTTTTCAAACCCAGAACTATCAGCCACCACCAATATAATTTTATCACTAAATGGCCAACTGAACTCAAGTTAACCTAGACTAGCCTAGCATAACACACCTATCCTATGCTGTGACTTTTTAAAAATCAATTGTGGATTGTCAGTTAGGTCAGAACGTGTCTTCAGCCATGCCTTTCATTAGAACATATTAAATAAGCAAGACCTATTTTAATCAGAGCTATTTTCTGGGTTGTGTTACTGTTTTCCTTGCCCAAAACTGCATCTCCTGTCTGTCTTCTAGCTGGAAGGTAAAGTTACTGTAACCAAAGCTATAGAAATACTTAAACTACGAAAAATAGAAGACCCAGTGTCATGCAGCAGAATGGGAAAGTGCCAAAAGAGACTCATGCACAATTTCGAATACCTTGAGAGAAGTCAATGTCATGGTGATAGACCAAAAAACATGCAAGTGACACAGACCAGAATCTGAGAAAGGAGGGATAATGACGAATAATTTGTGAGTGTTTATTACTTCTGAGTTGATGATTCTGGGGACTGATTCAGTTCCTTTGATAAAGACACCAATAGATAAGAAAGGCAAAGTCTCACTGAGAGGAAATAAGACTTCACATTCAGGGTGGGAGTGAAAGGAGTTAGATATTCCTGTCTAATCAGTAATCTTCTATCTGTAAATTGTGCTTTGAGATGAAAGAGGATGTGATTTCTTAATGTGACAACAAAGACCCAGACAAAAGAGGTTGGTGAGCATTTAAAATGTTTGTACTTTAAAGAACACCATCAAGAAAAATAAAAGACAAGCCCTCCACTGGGAGGAAATAGTAACAAATCATATATTTTATAAGGGAGTCATATCCAGGATATATAAAGAGCACTTAAAATTCAATAATAAAAAGACAACCCAATTTGTTTAAAGCAAAATATTTGAATAGACATTTCTCCTAAAAAGATAAATAAATGACTAGTAAGCACATGAAAAGAAGCTCGTAGTTATTAAGGAAGCGACAGTCAAAACCTCAGTGGATACTACCTCACACCCACTCTAATAGCAATTGTCAAACAACAGTGACAAGTACTGCCAATGACGTAGAAACCTTCTACAGTGTTGTAGATTGGAACCTTCATACAATGTTGAGGGGAATGTAAAATGGTGCAGCTACTTTGAAAAACAGTTGAGAAGTTCCTCAAACAGCTAAACATAGAGTTACCATATAACCCAGTAATCCCACTCATAGGTATATACCAAAAAAAATGATAACATATCCATACACAAATGGATACCTAAATGTTTATAGCAGCATTGTTCATAATAAGTAAAGTAGAAATAGTCCAGTATCCATCAATTGATGAGTGGATGAATAAAATGTGGTATATCCATGTGATAGATTATTTGGTAACAAAAAGGAATGAAATACTGATACATGTTACAATATGAAGTTCAAAACCATTGTGCTAAGTGAAAGAAGTCAGAGGGGTGCCTGGGTGGCTCAGTTGGGTGGGCATCAGACTCTTGATTTTGGCTCAGGTCATAAGGTCACGGTTCATGGGATCGAGCCCCGCATTGGGCTCTGCCCTGACAGAGAGGAGCCTGCTTGGGATTCAATCTCCCTCTCTCTCTGTCTCTCTCTGTCTCCACCCCCCCACCACTCCTTCCCTGTTCATGTTCACCTTCTTCTCTCTCTCTCTCTCTCTCAAAATAAATAAACATTTTTTTTAAAAGTGACAAAAGACTACATATTCTACAGTTCTTTGTATGTGAAATGTCCCAAATAGGCAAACCAATGGAGACAGAAACTGGAATAGTAGTTGTCCAGGGCAGGGGTGTGGAGGAAGGAAAGTAATCGGTTCAAAGGATTGTTAATGGGTTCAAAGCTTCTTTGGGGATGATGAAGATGTGCTAGAATGAGTTATGGTGATGGTTGCACAACTCAGTAGATAGACTCAAAACCAATGAATTATAAACTTTAAATGGGTTAACTTAATGGTATGTAAATTATATTTCATAAAGCTCTTAAAAGTTAACACGAATGGGGGAATAGCAACCACATTCACATAAAAAGAACAGAATTGTCACTGTTTGCTTTAGGAAACTTTCTGTAGCTATAGGCAATCAAGACCCAACTTTTTTTTAAGTCTGAACTAAAATTACTTGCCAGAACCAGAAGCTGGGTATCCCATTGCTGTTACTGAAAATGATAACCTTTCATGATGAACCTTTAATGCACTAGTATTATCTGGGGAAAAGGAAACATTGGGGTCTCAGTGTGACTCCCTTATAATAAGGTCATGTGATTTCTGAAAAAGTAACCACCAGGTCTGAAGTTATCAGCATGTTAACTCTGGGGATGGTTGGTGTAACACCAAACATCCTGAAAGAACATATGTATTATAGTAAAGACCACATCCTCAGCTCAGAAAAAAAGAATAAGATATTTCTAATAGAAAGAATACAGAATATTCTTCCTTGAGGGACTGAGGTTCATTTGTCTTAAAGACATGCCTCAATATTAGAACAAAAATGGGACACCTGGGTGGTTCAGTCAGTTAAGCGTCTGACTTCAGCTCAAATCATGATCTCCTGGTTGATGATTCGAGCTCCACATTGGGCTCTGTGCTGACAGCTCAGAGCCTGGAGCCTGCTTCAGATTCTGTGTCTCCCTCTCTCTCTGCCCTTCCCCACGTGCACTCTGTCTCTTTCTCTCAAAAATAAATAAACACTAAAAAAATTTTTTTTAATATATTAGAACAAAATAGCCATGTCTACCATTTTCCTTCTTTAGCTAAATCGAGAAAGAAGGAAGAAAGGGAGGGGAAAGGGGGAGAGGGAGAAAAGGAAGGGTGGGGGGAAAGAGAGAAGGAAAGAGGGAGAGAGGGAAGGAGAAACTCAGTATCTTTCTTATATCTGAAGTTGTATCATCAAGCAATCAGGGGAAGCACAGAGGGCTGCAAAGAGCCACCACCTCCTCCCCCCACCTCCCTCTGTCTCCATACCTGCCACAGACTTCAGACAAGAGCACAATAAATTATCCTCCACAAAATGGGGAAGGAAAATGTAGGGAGGAACTTCCTAACAAATAAGACTTCCTTATGCACCTCTACCTGGCCTTGGCCTATTAATCCTTACATAACCCAAGAAGATAACTAGAAAAAAAAATGATTGGTGATCAATTTTTAGGACACTTTTCCAACCTCTAATTTAAGTCTTAACAGATGCCATTAGTGGATACAGAAGATAGTTCTGCTATTGATGAAAACTAAAATCCTCAAAATTTCTGCTGAGACATTTTAAAGTCTCTCCTTGTAGGAGCACCTGGATGGCTCAGTCAGTTGAACGTCCGAATTCGGCTCAGGTCATGATCTCATGGTCTGTGAGTTCGAGCCCCACATTGGGCTCTGTGCTGACAGCTCAGACCCTGGAGCCTGCTATCGATTCTCTGTCTCCCTCTCTCTCTGCCCCTCCCCCACTCATGCTCTGTCTCTCTCTCTCTCTCTCTCTCTCTCTGTCAAAAATAAACATTTAAAAAAAATTTTAAATAAATAAAAATAAAGTCTCCCCTTGTATAATATGTTCGGAGGACAACAAGGTCCTCTCACCCCCATCCACAATATAGAATTACCATCCTTTGCCTTAGCAGTCCTAGCAAAGGAAAGCATGCCCAAGGGTAAGGAGCAATTATTCATTGTTGTCAGTTGTGTTTCATTTCTTAACGCTCAAGTTACAAATTGGAAAGAAGAAAACCACATCCTTTGTACCCTCAATATATAGCGTCGGTGAAGAACTAACACAGATTTTCATGTTGACTGATTTGAGGTGGGGATACCAGCCACAATGAGGAACTCCTATACATTTCTGGCATCCTCTCTCTTGATTGCCATTTTTCTCCTGCTAATTCCTGGAGGTAAGACTGATTCTCATCATTTCCACTATAACCATTAAGCAAAGTGTAGCAGACTTTCAGTGAACTTTAGGCAATATTAGCTCAGTGTAAGAGCAGATTTTTTGTTCCTCAAGCTTTAACATTCTTTCTTACATTCTAGCTCTTTATTTTAAAAGGAAAAACATCCTTCTTTCTTCTCTAAAATTGCTTCACAAGAAATAATAGAACCACCAGGGTTTAATACTGCCAATTTATACCTTGAAAATTGCCCCCCAAAATTGCCTAAATGTTAAAACAATAAAAAAACAAAAACCTCTTGGGTTAGGAAAATAAATATACCTTTCTGGAAAGGAATAGTGGTAGAAATGCACAGATACTTTTTTTTAATGTTTTATTTATTTTTGAGAGAGAGAGAGAGAGAGAGTGCACGAGGGAGCACGCAAGCAGGGGAGGGGAAGAGAAAGAAAGTCAGAAGATCCAAAGCAGGCTCCAGGCTGACAGCAGGGAGGCCGATGTGGGGCTTGAACTCACAAACTGTGAGATCATGATCTGAGCCAAAATCAGATGCTCAACAGACTGAGCTGCCCAGGCACCCCAATGCATAGTTTTAAATAAAATTCAAAAACCTGACTTAGTCACCCAAAACAAATTAGAAACGATTTGAAATTGCATCATTTCCCTAGGCTAGTGTGTCATTGAGAATGTCGCCACCTTGACTGTTTGGAAGTGCTGTGGTATTTAGTATTAAGCTAAGTCTTGGGTATACCACCTAGTAACCAACCTACCTGGTTTTGTGTGAGCTACACGGGCACCAGTTTGAAATGCTGTGAAACTCACAGCATTATCACAAGACTGGTTGTAGCCCCTGGGTGGCTCTAGGTTTTCCTTAAAATCCTTCAAGAAAGTGAGGACTGGTCTGGGGCTGCCTGAACTGTGCTGATGTTAAGGACCAGCCATGTGTTTATCTCCAGGTCCATCAGCTTCTGGAGGTGGGAATGGTGGGCAGGGGCTGATGGAAAACCTATCTCACCAGGAATTTCCAAGGAAGTTCTATGGTTTACCTTGCAACTAAAAATGAGAAGAAATTTTTAAAATAACAAGGTTGAAGCATTTGGGGGACAAAGGGGTGGCATAGGATGACTGTGTTCGGGCTTGTTAAGTCCTCGACAACAGCGAAAACAGAGCAGATGAAAAATCCAATGATATCTTTTCTTCAAAGGAAACAACAAAAGCAGCTTGCTCTGCTCTGCTTTGTTTCCTGTGGTCAGAGAGAGCAACGTGGGCCCGTAAAGGGAACAGACACAGCAGATCACATGATGCTCTGGACAGGCGATCTCAACCCTCTTACACATTAGAATACTCTGGAGGGCTTTTTAAACAATGCTAGCATCCAGCCCCAGCTCCAGAGATGCTCATTCATGTTGATTCTGGGTGGAGACCAAGAGTTGCTAGTTTCCCAAACTTCTCACCTGCTCTAAACCCTTTTCCTGACCCTCATAGGAGTGGTTGGTTGCAGAAGATGTTGACCTTTTTTCTGAGGCCAGTGTATGTATGCACCAAACAGGGGACCCTGAAAAATGAAGCAGTCTACTGACTTTATGATTTCTGCAGCCCAGAAGGTCTAAAGATGCACCTTTTAAATCTATCCACCCATGACTCACCCAAGGAAAATTTAAGATGTGGGTGAAGTTCCCTGCGTTGCTCTAACTTCCTTATCCTTTACCTTCTAGAGCCTAGAATTTCCCCCTTCCCAACACACTTCCAGAAGTGAGAACCATTCAGGTCACTCTCTTCCCCTTCTCTCACTCTCATTATTTGCATCTTACTGTGGATATGGCAGTGAGTTAGCTTTATAAATGGAGTAGCAGGCCCTGTGCCCTTTTTTAAGAAACCATGAGTCTCAGCCAATAGTCAGGAGACATATTTTGGGAAAATCCAAGAATATCTGGTGTAGGAAGGTGGAGACTCAGAGTACATCACAAAGACACAAGATCACTAAACCAGCATGGATCATGAGCCTTGTGTGTAAGTCTCCTGTTCTCTAGTAATGAAACTATACTCCGGCTCTGTCATCAAGGAAATTTGACTAAGGCACCATTTTCTCCTTATAGCATCTTCTTCCTTCTCCTCCCTCGTTGGAGAAGGCCTTCATGAAACCATGTGTTTGAGTCTGCAGGTTGAAGGGGAGCCTTGGGTGCAATAGGTATTATTCTCTCAACTTAGGAATGAGGAGAGTACATGTTTCAATAAACAGAGAGCTCCCAATGACCAAAGAATTCGTAGGTGAGGGCAGAGCTAAATGGTGCCATATCAGTTTGTAAGGTGTGTTTTTTTGCAAGGGCTTTAGGTGACAAGGGCAGTTCTCAGTCTTCTAAAAGCTTTTCCACTTCCCCAGATTAATAGCCGGAAGGGAGGAGGGAGGAGTGCAGATCGTTACTAGCATCTCTGGTAGTAACTGTTACTGGTGCCGACCAATGCACAGCTGTCTGCCCTTTGCAAGCCCTGAGGCTTGAGGTCACTGGTTGTGACAGATCTCAAGCCTGATAATCCCTGGAACTGCCAATGGCATGGCTTCTGTGGGTGAAACGGCAGGACCCTCTCAGGAGTCCAATAGGAATGGGCTTTACATTCAGACATCTGAACACCTGCGTGGGGTTTGGAGGTGCTCTCATCTGTCTCCTCTCCAAGGAGGAAATGCTTGTCTGGTCTTAGAAACATGGCTTGAGGTAGAGCTCTTTGGGGTGGGCACTGACTTAAGTTGCCTTTTCCTTTTTCACAGATTTCTGTGTAAAAATTATTGGAGGAAATCAAGTGACTCCTCATTCAAGACCCTACATGGTGCTACTTAAAGGAGAAAGTATCTGTGCCGGAGCTCTGATTGAAAAAAACTGGGTATTGACTGCAGCTCACTGTGTCCTGTAAGTGCTTGGGTTTTAAAAAATATTTGTGGAGATATTCTCATTTGGGGGAATATTAACTAAGAGAATAAATCTCACTAAAACCACAGGAAGTTCATGTGTAACTTCATATCACTGAAGTCTCCAGGAAATTGCTCTACCCCAGCAGGGAGTTAAGCCCACAGAATCAGACCAATGGGGAATCCACAGTGAGCACCCACACTTCCTCTGGAGCTGCTGGGTCCAGGTGCTGCAGGGCTTTGCTTCTGGCCTTGACTTCATGACTAGAGAGAATAAACCACAGTCTGGAAGGATAAAACTGAAGTGTCCCCTCAGGAGCCTGAGCACAATAGTCAAGTAGAGAAAGCTCGGGTCTAAAACCTTCCCGTTTCTCCTAGTGAACTTCTCTCACACTTCAGCCATCTCTTAACACCTGCTGACTACTACCTTCAAACCTCTGCCAGGCTTGGGTTTTCCTCCATTCTCTAAATCAAACCTGTAAACCGGGGCTGTCCCTTGTGAAAGCCACTGTCATATTGGTTATGTAAATTTCCATGCGGCTCTATGAATTTAAGTTGAAGTTAAATAAAATTGCAAGTTTAGTTCCTTGGTGGCACTAGCCACATTTCACATTTTCAGTAGCCACATGTGGCTAGTGGCTACCATATGGGACAGTGCAGATGTATAGAACATTTCATCATCCATTTGCACTTTACTGGAAGTACAGTTCTAGCCTCTTAAGCGAAACTCACATCAGCTGATGTAATGGAAGAAAACTATGTGTAATGGAATAATAGTGTGTGATGGGGGGAAAAATCACTGGAACTATCTGTTTAGTGTAGTTTATACTAGGTTGTGAATGACACTAACCTTAATTATTAATATACCAGAGAATATTTTTTTAAATAGGCTCCACACCCAACATGAGACTTCAATTCATGACCCTGAGATCAAGAGTCACACGCTCTACTGACTAAGCCAACAAGGAGCCCCCTGAGTATTTTGATTTTATTAACCAAATGAACCTTTAGCATGGAGTAAAAAAAGAACCCTGGCCCCCTCCCTCAGATCACCATCCCCCACCCCCAATATACACACACTCAGTGCCATGCAAATAGGGTCCTTCATTGGGCAGTCATATTTCTGGAAGTTTGCCCATTTAAGTTTGTTACAAACTTAAATCTTACAAAGATCCCTCCAGTGCACTTCTCTAAACTATCCAGTGCCTTTTGCTTCTGTCTCTAGAACCCTGAGAACTTTGTGTTTCAGTATTCTGCAACCTGATTCTCTATCACAGCTCAAGGTGGGTTAAGGGATACAACACTAAAGCCCCAACCCACATGATCCCAAGACTTGGCTTAGCTGCTATGGCATTCTCTTGTTATTTACTTTTCAATGAACCTAGTTTAGCATGTTATAAAGAAGCTGGTGGTAATAATGATGAATTCACAAGCAACTGTTTATTCTTCAAAGTACACTTTTTTCTTTCTGAGCCATAAACAAGTATTTCCACAGCAGGTATACTTACAAATGAGACAGTGAAACTGATCACTTGACATGCTCTGCTACTGATACAAAGAGTAAATCCTGTCAATATACTGTCTGTTTTCAGGAACAGAACGTCCCAGGTCATTCTTGGAGCTCACTCAATAACCAAGAACGAGCCAGAAAAGCAGATAATGTTTGTTAAGAAACAATATCCCTATCCGTGCTTTGACCAGGACACGCATGAAGGTGATCTTAAACTTTTACAGGTATGTACCTTTGGTTGACTTAAAAGTCATAGAACCTCCTACGTTCTGGCTGCCAAATGGAAATTTTTTCCTCGGTGCCCTAGAGCTATAGACTATAGTTACATAATGGGGTCCTCGAAGGTTGGGCTAGAATTTAAGTAAAAATGTGACCATCTGGATTACCTCATTTTGTTAAGTCTTCATGCTTGTCTTCTAACAGCTGACCAAAAAGGCAAAAATTAATAAAAATGTGAGTACCCTCCGTCTTCCTAAAAAGGGGGATGATGTGAAACCAGGAACCATGTGCCAAGTTGCAGGCTGGGGGAAAATTCATAATAACTCACCTCAGTCGGATACTCTGAGAGAAGTCAATATCACCGTCATAAACAGAAGAATCTGCAATGATCAAAAGCACTATGATTATCATCCTGTGATTGGACTGAATATGATTTGTGCTGGCAGCCTCAAGGGTGGAAAAGACTCGTGCAATGTAAGTGAAATAAGATTCCATGTTTGAGCTGTTGGAATTACTCATGCAGATATAGAACATGTAACATCATGCTTTGTCTTGTCATGGCATTGGCTTCTGTAGGATCCTAGTGCTTTTTTTTTAAAGAAGTTTGATAAGATGCCAGTCAAAAAACTTACTGTTCTCAGCTTAAGTAAGTTGTTCATCAAAAACAAATTCACTGCTAAGGCATGGGTTGATCTAGTACATCTTCATAATTTTACAAAAAAAAAAAAAACACTGAGAAGCAATTTTTTTTCTCATTTTTCGTATGAACATACACAGCTCTAAATTTGAAAATCTGGGACATCCAGGAAAGCTGAAGTCAGGGTTCCTCTAGGGCCTCCAGTCCCTGTACAGAGAATGTGCAAGTGTCCATACCAGAGTCCCCTGAGCAGCAGCAGGACGGGGCTCTGCTGAAAGACAGGAGTAGAAGAGACACCTCATAAAGTTTTCAGCTCTGAGTTTATCATTTCTCACCTTTCCCAAAGACCCTGTAGAGAGAGCCTCCTCTGAAGAGAAGGAGCTGCCGTGTAGGTGGTCTGGGAGTCTAAATCAGAGACTGAGAGATCCAGAGGTCTCTGCTCTTTTCACAAGTTTGTCCAAACACCGGCAGAATCTGAATGGCTTGATTTCAGGAACAAGGCTAAGCAAATCTCAGGAAAAGACGACATTTGTCTTCTGCATCTTTGCACTTCCTGTCCTTTGCCCTCCCTCTTCCCTCCCCTCCCTTCAACCACCACTCTGGAAATCCAGGAACCCAGAATCTTCATGCCATTGGGACCACACGCAACACCCTAAAGCCATGGCAGCATCCCAGTATGCCTGTCTGCCTCTCAACAGCCACCCTCTACCATCAAAACTTAGCAGTCCTTCTCCCGTTCCCTCGGTGCCCAAGACCCCTCAGAAGTGGCTATGAGTGAATCAAACCTGAGGGACTAATTATGAAAATTTCAGGCACTGCATGAAACACACGATTCCAGGAGGGGTCCCAGGCCTGCACATAGTTGCTTAGTTCATACGCTCATAAGGCTAGTTTTTGCCTGAAGAAGAGGGATCGTTGATGCCTTCACATGGCTGAGAAGGAGCTGGGCCCTCAGACCTGGCGTTCGCAGAGCTCCATGTGTATGCCTCAGTGGCCCTCTGTGCAACACCAACAATCTTTCCTAAAGCCAGAGCAGTGAAATGGCCACTTCAGACTCTGGATCTCAAATACATTTAAATATGCTGTTTCTAGAATTCCACGAGAGAAAACAGGATCACACAGTGGGTGGCACAGGATGCATAAAGCATTGACCCACAGCTAACTGAAAGGGCTCTGCTAGTGGAGGCAGTTAGCTCTGAAGTGCGATCACTGGCTTCCGGGACCTCCCATCTAGTGTCAGATGCTCCAAAGAGACTTGAGGGAGAAATTTCTATTTGACAGGATGAAGGGAAAATTTGCTTTGGTTTTGTTCCTTTGGGAAAACAATTATCTGCTTGGAGAGACGAGAAAACATGGTATTTACTCTTTGCCTCAACATCCCATCTGCATTTGACTCTTTTACCTCTTGAATTATTAAGCATTTTAAGAAAATGACAGGGACCCCTGGGTGGCTCAGTTGGTTAAGCATCTGACTCTTGATTCAGCACAAGTCATGACCTCCAGGTTGTGGGACAGATCCCCATGTCAGAAATCTCTCTCTCCTGGGGTGCCTGGGTGGCTCAGTTGGTTAAGTGTCCAACTTTGGCTCAGGTCATGATCTTGCGGTTTGTGGGTTCAGGCCCCGCCTCAGGCTCTGTGCTGACAGCTTGCTCAGAGCCTGGAGACTGCTCTGGATTCTGTCTCCCTTTCTCTCTGCCCTTCCCCCACTCACACTCTGTCTCTCTCAAAAATAAATAAACATTAAAAAAATTTGTTTAATAAAAAAAAAAGAATTCTCTCTCTCCCTCTCTCTACCCCTCCCCACTCATGGTCACTCTCTCTCAAAATAAATAAACAAATAAACATTTTTTAAAATGCAAATAGGAGGGTTTCCCTTATTTTTTTTTTAAGGTTTATTTATCTGTTTTGAGAAAGAGTGCAAGCAGGGGAGGGGCAGAGATGAGGGAGGAGAGAGAGAATCATAAGCAGGCTCTGCGTTGTCAGCACAGAGCCCAGCACAGGGCTGAACCATGAGAGCATGAACTGACCCAAAATCAAAAGTCGGGTACTCAACCGACTCAGACACCCAGGTGCCCCAGGAGGGTTTTCCTCCTAAAGCACAATCAGTCTCAAAATTAGTAGATAACGTGAACAATAATACATTTTATTTCATGTTCACTGGTTTATAAATAAGTTGAGTAAGCCAATTTTCAAAATATCAAAATATTTCCCAACATTTTGAACTTTTAAGCACTAATTTTCATTTAAGTCAAGGTTGGTCTTAACTCCACATTGAATGCTCCACGTTAAATGGAACCTCTTCCATTCCACTAGTGATCACGTTCCATGCTGATCTCCACTACCCGTCTTGTTTTCCTCCAGGGAGATTCTGGAAGCCCTTTGATATGTGAGGGTACTTATAGAGGCATTACTGCCTTTGGCCTTCCAGGGAAATGCGGAGACCCTCGAGGACCTGGCATCTATACTCTTCTCTCACAGAAGTATCTCAACTGGATAAATAAGACTATGAAGGGGCAGTTTAGATAACTGTATTTCATTTCATTTGCCATCACTTGTTAATGTTATCATAAATAAAATCAATTTGTGTAACTGTATCCATTTCTCTTATAACTTTAGTGGGCAGATCTGCACTGGCAAAGTAACCTTGTGGATAATGAAATGGAGACAGGAGGAAACCAATGTCATAGTGTCATCCATGTGTCAAGTGACAATCATACTTTGCTTGCATTATTCAGCATCTCACTGGGACCCATCAGGAGTGACAATAAGGTCAGGTCTGACTAGTAACAAAAACAGTGTTGGACCCAGAAATTCTGCAGGAAACAGAAACAGCCAGTCTGGAGCATTTGAGTTAGAAGAGGAAATGCCTTATGGTGTTTTTCCAAAGGCAGGTGAGAAATAGAAATTAAAATTTAGGGGACACAAATGAAACACCTGGACACACAAGAAAAGTATACAAGAGAAAGTCACCCCCCTTTCTCATTAGTTGGTATTTAAGCCTTAGATTATCTAGGTGATTTCCTGGTTCTCTTCGTCTCTGAGCCTGGGTAGGGCCAATCAACATGGTGGCTACAGTGGCTGCCATCACATACTAGGGAGTGAGTGCTCAAAGTTTTCCTTGAAAAAATTCCATGTTGTTATTCATCACATTGAACTCAGTGGATAGTCATCAGTCCAGCAGCCCCTTCAAGATGTGATTATGTGAATGGATTTCTTCAATTTCCATTAGTTCCTTTAGGAATATGCATGTGTGTGCATGCACACACAATGTATACCCAAACCAAGAACACACATCAACACTAAGAGACAGCTTCTTAAAACAAAGAAGGAAGCCTAGCTCAATTACCAATGCTCAGGCCCCACCTCTAGAAATTTTTATTTAATTGTATTCAGTGAGACCCAGGACATAGTATTCTTCATCTAATCACCACAGTGATACAAATATGCAGCTAGTGATGGGAATCCCTACACTAAAAAGTGAGGTCTGGTTCTGATATCTAAAACAGAGGCTCTAAGAAAGTCACTAGGATGATCCTGTAGATACCTACTATCATCCCTAATTCCTAGTTAGGATTTTAACAGCAACAAGAGGATGGAATAGTCCCTACCAGAAATATTACAGGTTTAGAAGTCCACTTAAAAAGTACTTGCATGGAACCCTCATTCATTGCTGGTAGAAGTGTAAACTGATACTTCTTAGGAAAGTTGTCAATGACATATATTCTATGACTTAACCATTCCACACCTCAGTATATACCCAACAGAAATGAGTGCTTTTGTCCACCAAAGACATGTTTAAGAATGTGCACAGCAACTTTATTCTTAAAGTTGAAACTGAAAATAGCTCAAATATTCATCAATAAAATGGATAAACAATTGTACATTTATACAATGGAATATTACACAGCAAGAAAAAGAAAAATCTACAGATACATGTAATGATATGAATTAATCTTACAAACTTAATATTGAGTGAAAGAAGTCAGACAAAAAGAATATATAGTGTGTGATTCCATTTATCTGAAGGTTTGCATAGGGCAAAACTAACAATAGGGATAGATGTCAGAATAATGGAGAGGTGCTGACTAAGAGTGGGTACAAGGAAGTCTTTAAGGTATAATAAATGTTCATATCTTGATCTGAATAGTATATTAATATCAAATGGGTGGTATAGACTGATACCAAGAGTTCAAACCCAGGTAACATCATCTCAAAACACTTGCTGGAGAGGTTTGGACTTAGCAGATGAGCAAAGAAAATGAAGAGTAGGAATTCCAGACTAGAAGAAAAGCTCCAACAAAGGCATCAAGGCAGGAAATCACAAGACTTAGCCCAGGGTCAACACAGTCCCACTTCAGATCCTCTATCCCCCTCTCTCTCTGTCCCATCCCTGATCACGCCCTTTCTATCAAATGAACATTTTTTAAAAAGGTAATTGAACAAAAGGACAATGGCCTGATTGAGCCTAAAAACAGTTTAGCAGTTATCAAATCCAAATTCCTGTTCTTATAAATGTTATAACAAACCCAAGGCCATTCAGTCAGTTTATGGCAGAGCCAAGGTAAGCACAGGTATCATACTTCAGGTTCTGGGCTTGGGACCTGAAGGTTGAGGTGAGGGACTAAGGTAATATGGAGTCATGGAAGGTTTCTGAGCAGGGGCCTAAGAAGATCACCACAGTGCTTATAAAAATGTAACCTAACAGTGGTGTGGAGACCCATGAAGAATAAAGATAGGAAAAACAGTTAGAAGGAATTACAACAGAGTGGTCATCAGGCATTCAGGACATGCCTAGGCTGAAACAAAAGGGAGAGAAGGAGAACAAAAGGTAAATGGAGTAAACATGCAGCAGAATAATCTGCATGTTTCCTGAGTGACGGGATGACCAGGATAAGGATGAGACCACGAAAGGGGACAAGGAAGTCCTATGGAAGATCTCATTTTGAGAGGAAATAAAATGCATGCTTAACATACTGCCTACCATACAGTAGGATTTTAATCAATATTTTTCAAGCAAAATATTATTTGTATGTATTTTTAACATTCTGAGTTTGAGCTAAAGATAAGAAAGGATCTCAGAAAGGAAATATCCAGAGGCAGAAAGAAGGGTGAGGCTGGAGCTTGGAAAGTCAAGTGGGAAAAAGGAGTTTGGAAATCTTTTATAGATATTCTGACTATAGCAGTGGAAATGCATCTCTAACAAGGAAGAGATAGAGAAAAAAGAAGAAAAAGGAGGAAGAAGAGGAGCAGGAGGGAGAGGAAAGTAGAAAAGAGGCCAAGACAATGTCTGGGAAATCCAACAGGAGGAAGTGAGGAAAATAAAGCAACCTGAGAAAGAAAGTCAGGAAAACAGACATTCACCACAAGAAAAGCACTTTATCCTATTTGATCCTCACCACAACCCCATGGAGAAGACAAGGCCAACGTCATCATTCTCACTTCAAAGTGAGGAAACTGGAGCTCACAGAGGGGCTGAGTGACTCACAGCAGTTCCATACACAGGCTGTGCCATCGGCTGCGGCAGAAAACACTCGGGTCTGGTCTGGACTCAAAGCCAGGTGCAGCACTCTGCCCCTGTGGCCTGTGGGAAAAGGGGAAGACAGTTAGTGTCCCACATGACAAGAGCTGTTGCTGAGGTGGGGCCACAAATCCCACCCCAGGATGAAGGCTTCTCCAAAACCTGCCGAGTTTGGAGCTCATGCTCCCACTGAGCCTGTGCTGTGGTAAACAGAGCCAACCATGGTCAGTACCCTAAAGTGGCTGAGGTTTTGCTTCACCATTTCCTTTTCAGACCTCTTCCCCCTTGTATTAGTTTCCTTGGGCTGCTGCAACACGTTATCAGAAACTGCCTGAGACAAGAGAAATTTACTGTCTTACAGTTCTGGTGACCAGAAGTCCAGAATCAAGGAGTGGACAGGGCTGCCTCCCTCTGGAGACTCCTGGGGAGGTTCCAACTTTCGCCTCTTCTAGCTGTTGGCAGTCCTTGATTTGGGGCCACATCACTCTATTCTCTGCCTCTGTGGTCATACGGCCCCTATTCTGTCTGTTCTCTGTGTGTCTCTTGTAAGGACACTTGTCATTGGACTTAGGGTTCATCTGGATAATCCAGGATGATCTCATCTCAAGATCCTCAGCTTAATTACATCAGCGAAGATCTTTTCTCCAAATAAGATCACAATCACAGCTTCCAGGAATTTGAGGAGGATACCTTTAGGAATCATTTTTTAGCCCATCACACCCTTCACGCCCCAAACCACTATCACTTCTATCTTCTCTAATCCACCAACACCCAGCAATTGCTATTGCTGTGCTCCTGCCTCCCATACCATCCCTTTTCTTAACCTTTCCAAAAACGTCCTCCCCTTGGGATCTAGATTTCAAGGAGCTAATCAAATAAATTGATTCAGCTTAATAGAAAAGGACCCAAAAACCTCTCCCACAAAGCAAATATGAGTCTTAGTTATCTAATTCTGGAGACAACACCCCTTTTTTGTTACGTAACCAATCATCTCCCCAAAAAAACCACTTTGTGGAACAGTAGTTCTATATGAAGTTAATGGGTATTAAATATAGAAAAAGTGTCTAATGCTCACATGAGTTTGGGAGCTCCAGGTTAAAAAGAATGAAACAGGATTCCTTATTTTAAGACTGCTATATTTGAGAGAAGAGAGTATAATAGGCAGCATTTCTGAAACATATTTTATGAGAGTCCTTTTGATGCAAGCATCTCACATGGCTCCTGTTCCTTGGAAAATACTTGGCAAAACCTATCCTAACCCAACAGTGACTGTAACAATCAAAACTTCAGGCCAAAGCAGGCAAAACTGACTCCATGAAAGGAGGCTGAGGCTGGGATGATGGGGGGAAGGAACGAGGTTGGATAAGCTTTTGAGTGAGGAAGTAATTGGGGGCACACATAAAATCTAAGTAGGTGAGTGGTCATCTCCTCATAGGACCAGTACAGCTTACAACTCAAGTGAATTCTGGAATTTCAGAAATAATCTTGTGTTCTGACACCTGATTCTCAGCAGCAAGAAGTGCAAATATACTATTCCACTCCCAAAGGAGACATATCTTAGAAACTTGGGAATATTTCCATCCACACATATCACTCCTAATCCTCTCCTGCATGTTCACATGCATATGCACACACACACGCCCCTATGGTGACATGGGATTGCCGCAGGTGTGTCAGTACATTAAAAAAAATGTAGATTCATAGATACAAAGCAGATCCCTTATTTTATACATGAAAAAAAAATTCAGGAATACCAAAGGTCTTGTCCTAGGTCACAGAGCTAATTCATGGCAGGACCAGAACTATAATCAAATCCAATGCTCTAAACATTTAGCCCATCCTCCAAACCCAGAGCAAAGAAGAATCTTTTCTCCTATTGAAGACCACTGTCCCTTATTTTTTAATTAAACACTTAAAAATTAAAGCAATATAAATGAAAAGCCACTTAATTTAGTTAGCATAAATATAGAACATTACACAGGAGACCTGAATGGCTTAGTTGGCTAAGCATTTGACTCTTGATTTTAGCTCAGGTCATGATCTCACAGTTGGTGAGATTGAGGCCGGCATAGGGCTCTGCACTGACAGCACAAAGCCTGCTTGGGATTCTCTCTCTCCCTCTCTATGCCCCTTTCCCACTCATGCACTCATTCCCTCTCTAAATAAACAAACAAACTTAAAAAAATAACATTACATAAATACTTTCAAATTAAACTTAAGAGAGGCGCTTGGGTGGCTCAGATAGTTGAGTGTCTGACTCTTGATCTCCGCTCAGGTCATGATCTCACACCTCCTGAGTTCAAGCCCTGTTTCAGGCTCTTTGCTGTCAGTGCAGAGCCTGCTTTGGATCCTCTGTCCCCATCTCTCTGCCCCTCCCCTGCTCGCTCGCTCTCTCTTTCTCTCTCTCTCTCAAAAATAAATTAACATTTTTTAAAAAGAAAGAAAGTGCAAGAGGAGTAACAGAGAAAAAAATTCCATATCTTTTCTAAAGCAGGCTTTGAAAAATGTCTCAACTTAAAAAAATGGACAGCTACTTCTAGGATTTGTTAGGAAAATGGAGTTTGTATCAGAAGCAAAGGCATTCTCGAAATACTTCTCTCATAAGTGACAATCTTAATTTACTAGATTAAGTGGGAAATGCCATCTTTATCTCAGCCAAAAGTCATCCTTTAGGATTTATATCCCTAAATTCTAAGAATATTATCACTGAAAGGATTGAAAGTTTTGTTTTCTTTATGCAGCTATCATTATAAAGGAGACCACATATCGATGCATGTGCTATGGACTGATGAAACCAAATCAAAGGCCAGATCTCACTTATAGGCTAGAAAGTTACCCACTCCCGCTTCAAAGCTTGTAAATTACAACTTTGGGGGGGGATGAGGGGAAGGAAGATGGTAAGCTTTCTT
Source organism: Acinonyx jubatus (assembly GCF_027475565.1). NCBI lineage: Eukaryota > Metazoa > Chordata > Mammalia > Carnivora > Felidae > Acinonyx > Acinonyx jubatus. The sequence continues at coordinate 122,086,306 of NC_069380.1, forward strand.
TCTTCTGAAGTTATATGGGTGAGGCTTCTTTAACTGAATTTTCTCCCCAGAAAATCATGACTGTGGTTAACAGAGTGAGACTAAGGAAGGGCATGGCCAGAATCTAGAATAGTCTTTTTCCAAATTTTCTGACCACAACTCACAGTTCAAAACTACATTTTATGTAGTAACCCCATATTAGACACATATCTGTACTGCACAGCATAACAAAAGTTTTGCAAAATAATACCTACATATACATTTTTCCATTCTATTCTATTCTATTTCATTTTTTAATGCTAACCACCTGACGTGTGTTTGTATAACACCCACCCTGCTAAACATTTTTGAGAAATATCGCATGTGGAGATATCACAGAGATGAGAATTAGTGTCTAAGACCTCAAAAGTAACTGCATCTTCTCTGACCTTAAACATGTTAAGAGGAGAAAAGGTTAAATGCACTCTTTGGAATTCTGTCTAATATCAGTGAAAGAAATTCACAAAGCATTACTAAAGATGCTAAAGAATTTATAGTTTGTTTGTTTTTAATGTTTTTTAAAAATTTATTTAGAGGGAGAGACAGAGCATGAGCAGTAGAGAGGGGCAGAGGAAGAGAGAGAGAGAGAGAGAGAGAGAGAGAGAGAGAGAGAGAAAATCCCAAGCAGGCTCCATGATCAGTGCAAAGCCCAGATGTGGGGCTTGATCCCAAGACCCTGGGATCATGACCTGAGCCGAAATCAAGAGTCAGATGCTCAACCGACTGAGCCACTCATGTGCCCCAAGAATTTATGGTTTGTTAAAGCTAGAGAAAAAAGAAAATATACCAGTTAAGTTCATTCTTTATTCCAAGTATCAGCAAATTTACTCGAGTAGCTATCAGATGTCCTAACCTAGCTGAAGGATCTAATTAGCTACTGGAATTGTAGTTTTATGAAGAATCAGGTTTAAGGCTTGATTAAAAATGTTTCTCTAATCAGAAAACATCCCATGCACTGCATGTCTTATGATTTAAAATATGCAAAGGATCAACCCATGTCCATCCTACACTCATGGCTGGCCCCCCAAGTAGCTCTATCAAGAACTGCCTACATTTTTATTTACCAAATCACACGGTATAAAGATATAAAGGTCATCCCAAGGTCAGTCAGAGGTCCAGTCAGACTGACCAGCAGGAGCAGGAAGTCTTTCTGTGAAGGGTGTTTTTTGTTGTTGTTTTTGTCAAATGACATTATCAGAATCTGCAAAGAGAGTCAAAGTACTACCTCTGTCTAACAGGATATATATTTGGGGGTTTGTTTCTTCCCACAAAAGTGTAGTCTCCATAAGGGCAAAGATAATGTCTGTCTTGTTTACATGTATATTCCCAACACCCCCAAAAAGTGCCTCACACATGCTAGATGCACATTAAGTGGGCATTGAATAAATAAATCCCAGGTACTGACCAGGACACACATTGCGTGTGAAGAGGAAGAAGACAGGATATGTTATCAGAAGCCTACAAGAGATTGGATGCCATACTTTGTTCCATCATCAACCATCATTTCTATCTTCATATTTACCAGGGCTGGGTAGAAGGGGATACCTATTCACCCATGAACCCCCTTGAACATTCCAGATTGTCCCCGAGAGGATTTAAGACCCTTGAGGATGAAACCTGAGTCTTGCTCCCCATCATGGGATCTTCTTCTCAAGAAACACCCCATAAATCTTTATAGAACTAAACTGAGAAAGAACCATTTTCTGTCTTGAAGGGGCAGGGGAGCACCAGGGCTTCTTGATCTTCAGTGGTCTCCCCTCAGAGAACAACATCTCACCCTTTTCATCTTTCCTTATCTCCCACACATTCCAGCACTGCTGGTTCTTCTACAACTCCAGAATTCAAAAACATAGTTTAGGAACTGTCCCTGATCATCACTGCTTCATCCACACAGGTATGCAAGAAGGAGAAGACATGACAATTTTAAGTGATGAAAAATCTTAGTCAAATTCAGAAGCACTCACCTATACACACCCCGAGGTGGTTGTAGGCCTTTCTCCTCTGACAAAATATCTATTTCAAAGAGCCAGCGGGGAAAAATCTTTCATTTAGGGCTTTTCCTGCCAATGACACCTCACTTAGCTATAGATACATGGCATTTTACTCACCTATTTACTTACCAAAAAATCCAGCCGACCTGGCCAGACCGGGACAGGCCCACACAGTCACATCGTTCTTAGGAGTACCTTGGCCACTTGCAATCTCCTTTGTCTTAGGGAGCCAGATTAGGGAACAAATCTGTAAGAATGGCCCCCAAAACACAGAATTATGGCAATGTCTGATTCATTATGAACGTGTTTCAAACTGATTCTAGGCAGTGTGTTCTGTCCACGTACATCCTCCAGTCCGCAGCTGGGGTTAGGGTGTTAGAGGAATGACATGAGTTCTAGGAAAGTTTATCCCAAAAGGACTAAATACACAAATAGGTTTAGCTGCAATGAACCCACAAATTTAAGTAGACTGGCACACAGTCAAAGCAGTGCCGAGAAAAAAGGGAAATGTGGAAAAAATCTGGGGGGAAAAGGATACACAAATTAACTTTCAACTCACAGATAAAGGTTTTAGAAAGAGAAACTCTCGAGAACTAAAATCCCAATAGACTCAGCAAGTACAGAAAGGTGTGTTTGGGTCCTAGGCTCTCTCATGAATCATTTTCACAAAGTTCTAGAATATCAGAGTGAAGGTCAACTCCAGCAGAGACTGTTACCTGTGAGTTCATGTTTGGGGTCTGGATGGTTTGCCCAGTATTTATGTCCAAGATATGTAAGTGTCCGTCCTTCATTCCGCCTCCAACAGCAAGGACTGCAGACTGCCAGGGACACCAATCCATGGCCTTTAAAGTTCAAATAAGCACACAGGCAGGTCAGCCTTGGAGAAAGTGAGTTTGGGAATGTGCCTGCTCAGGTAAGCAGAAGTGCCAGAGGTCTGCACACGCCACAGCTCTCCTGGACCTCTGATCTAAAGGCAGGAGCAATGGCAATCTCTAGAGGTTACTCCGAAGGGACTAGAGACCACCTATTAGGTGCCTTCCTTAAATGTTGATAACAATTGCAAATATTTTTAAACAAAGAAAAATCACCCAATATGTTCCGAAAACTACACTCAACATGTCCTATGTGGCAAAACTCCACTGCTGGAGTAGTTGACATGTCCCCTAGAATCTGGTTATGAAATGCAGCCTTCCTCTCATTTGTCTCCCTGTGTCTTTAGGTTCTAGGTCAGAGAAGAAAAGACAAAATGGAGCCACACATGATTGCTCGCAAGTCAAAAGCACTCATGCATTTCAACTCCTAATACGTTTCAGGAAATAAAATTGCCTTTGATTTACTTATTTATAAATTACTATAGTTAATTCTGAAAAATAAGATTCAGTGTTTCATATTTCTACTGATAATTCAAATGATGAGTAATAGTCATTTTAAAGGACATTCTAACAAATATTTCATTTCTACTTATCTGTATATAGATATCTATAGATACATCCTGGTATTAGGTTGCCACAAGCTTGACTTGCTCAGGTTTCAGAAACTCTTGGTTGAATTCATTGTATTTCTGACAACAAGGTGTATAAGAAAGTAACTTGTTTGGCTTGGCTTGGGTTTTTCACATGCTGGGTTTCTATTTTGCTTTATTTTGTTTTACATTTTGTTTGCTGACAGAATATTTTACATGTTTTTCCTACTTTTTTTCAAATCATTAATAATGGGCATTTGGACTTAAAATCATTCTTAATGTTCTGTGGATATTAAAATCCACAAGCCAGAGTACTGGGCCACCACTATTCCTTAGCAGCAGGTATTTTATGTTAAACCCTCTATCAGGAAACTCCATGATAACGTTTTAAGTTCTCATTCCAATAAATGTGCTCATAGTAAAGTAGAACCATTTCTTTGCTCTATAAGTGATAAATATCCTGGGACTACACTGAGGCCAACACATATCTCTATGTCACCAAAGGAATGAAAGTATGGATTTTTTTCACTAGAAATAAGAGTTTAAAATACAGAGAAATAAAAAATATATATTATACAGAGCATGGTGGAATATTGGTTTAAGTGTGAAGCACCCTTCCTCCTCCTTCTGGTAACGGGTTTCCTTTCATGGGTGTGAGCTCATGACTCAGGCCGAACCAGTCAGTGTACCCATCTCTCTGGCCGCAATTATCTGTTGGGAGATGAGAATGTGTCCAAGTTCATATCAGAGTCCTGCCTGGTACTTTTCTACCAGAGTTACAGGGAACGGTAGTTTCTTCACCAGTTCCCATCTGGGAGAATCTGAATTTAAAGCTGATAAGAGCCATCTTGCCCACAGAATGGACTCTGAATAAAGAATGAATTGAAACAGAGACAGGCAGAGCCAAGAGCCAAAGAGACAGAACTCTAACGACATTATTTAAGGCCCTAGATCCAGACAATATTTGAAACAGCTGTATGTATCCCAGACTCCTCAGTTGTAAGAGAAAATATATTTACTTTTTTGCTGAAGCTCAAGATTAACTCTGGTTTCGGTCACTTACAAACCACAAAACCTGATGCATGGGAAGTATAAATAGGATTGTCTTTGAGGAGAGTGATGGCAAAATCCCAAACAAATTCTGGGCAAAGAAAATCTCAAAACATTGGCTTAATGGCTTTGTTCTCAGGTGCAAAGGATATTCAGTGATCTCTTCGTAAAGAGCAACTTGGAAAGTGATTGATGCTCTTACCTTGACTGCTGTAGGTTGGGGTATGACTTTCAGTGGTTGAACCTGTGCTTTTGCACTCGGGTCACCAGGCCATATAGTCAGCAGTCCGTCATTACAGCCACTGGAAAGCAGCCTACTGTCAGGCGACCACTTCAGAGCACACACAGCTTGTTGGTGGTGAAGTGTTCCAACGTGATGCCGGGCTACCCGAACGTCGTGATGATAAACTCGGCCCAACCTCGACCCACTGCACGGAGGTAAAGCGGTAGGTTTCTGGCAGAAAACTTGAGCCCTTTTGCTAACAAGCATTTGAAAACATGAAGGAAAGTATAGTCCACACTACCAAGAGACCCCTCAGGACAGATTCACAGCACAGGTTTTGAACATTCTTTGTATTAGTCACGATAGAGGATTCTGCCTGGGTTATTGTTTTCACAAGTGAAAAAAATTTGTGGGGCAGACTTTCAAATCTGGGTATCGAGAGGATATCCTTTGATAGATATTTCTAACGGCTTTACTATGATGCAGGCAGCTATAGAAAAGATAAATTTAAAAGATTACCCTATTTTTTCAGGAAGGAGTCTTTGTACCGAACCTAGGAAATAGTACTTTCCTGGAACTCAGAATATTTCCTATTATCCCAATGAAGTAGTTTTAGTATATATACTAAATATATTTTAGTAAATATATTTATGTATTTATAGTAAAATGTCAGACATAGAAATGTATTATGTCCTTTTTCTCTTAAGCTACAAATCCATTATTAGTTTTGTTAATGCTACTAATATCGTAAAAGGGTAGAAACTATCTGAATGTCACAGAAAAACTGCAATGTGATTCAAAATCAGTGGATAATGTCTACTCAGTCTTAGTGATTTGGATCCAAATAATGGTAAAGATCCTATCCCTCCATCAAAGTTAATGAACTCTTTCTGAATAAGTTTAATTTTCCCCAAGGAGCAAGTAAAAAACTACCTTCAATTATTTCTGAAATTTCTCACAATCCAGTATCATATTTAAAAACCATTCAGGCACCACACTGAATAGCATTCTGATGAACAATATGGGCTCTGCAGCCAGACAACCTGGGTTCAAAGCCTGACTCTGCCCCCTTTACTAACCATGTGACCTCAGGCTAGTGTCTTAGTTTCTTCATTAAGAAAAGGTTGGGGGTGGGGGGGAGGTGGATTAGAAAACACTTTATAGCGTTGTTGCAGGGATTAAGACACAATTACACGCATAACCAGTATAGCACAATGCCTGGCACACAGTACTCCAAAAATGTTCATTGCTATTATTATAAGAAAAGGATCTGTTCATTTTCCTCACGGATAATAAAATTAAGCTTAAACAATGCAGCCCATGAAAGGAATTCAAATATAGAACTGACCTCACTACAACCTCTCACAGTAAATGATTAGCCCTTTATATGGTATTTTAAGTGTTTTTAGGTTGGGCTTATAATCACAAGGTATTAAAATCTCAAATTTATATCTTAGCCACTTAAAGAAATTATAAAAAGGCTTTGGAATTTATTTAATTTAAACCTATCTTAAGAACTACCGTATAGGGGCACTTGGCTGGCTCAGTCGGTTAAGCATCTGACTTTTGGCTCACGATTCCTAAGTTTGAGCCCAGCATTGGGCTCTCTGCTATCAGCACAGAGCCCACTTTGGATCCTCTGTCTCCCTCTCTCTCTACCCCTCCCTACCACCACCCCCCTCTCAAAAATAAATAAACATTTTAAAAAAAGCTACAGTATAAAGATGAATGGCAATTATTAAAAGCAATATGTTTTCAGATCAATGATTTAGGATCACTGGGACAAGTCACCTAACTTTTCTGGTTAAAAAGAAGTAGTCAGACTAAACCAGTAGTTCTCAAAAATGATAAAGCATCAGCATCTCTTTGAAAATTAGAAATGCAAATTATCAGTGCACCTTCAGCTCTACTGTATCAAATTCCGCGAGGCCAGCAATCTGTGCTTTAAGGAGCCCTTCAGGTAGTGCTGATGCATGCTCAAGTTTGAGAACCACAGAACTGGCTACTCTATGAGGTTCCATCCAGTTCTGACGTCTGTGGGTCTGTGAATTGGAAACGTACCTCAGAAAGCTTAACATATTCCAAAGTCTTGATCCTGATAGGAATAAATACTTGATTTCAACAAAATATCCCTCTAGTAGGTATTACTTGGTACAGAGAAACTTTTTGCTTAAACAGTTTTCCATTTTGTCTGAAAATTTACTGAATCCTGAGACTCACTTTCCAGTACTAGCGTATGGCGTAGGCGCATAGCCACCATGGTACCTGTGGCCACTGGACCACTCACATAACCAGAAGATCAGAATATCTGAGAGGGTAGAGTCATAACTGCTAACTAATAGCCTATTTTGTTTTGGTTTGTTTTGGTTTTGGTTTCAAATATTATAGTTCTGTTCACTCAGCCCCCATAATCCTTTGATGATATAAATATAATTGGTTGCAATAAGATGCTTCTTACCTGCTAAGAATATAGTGATTCCAGCTCAAAGCCCCAACCACTGACAAATGACCAAGCATATTTCTCAGCCGCTTTTTAGTTACCACATCCCATAGCTAAAAAAAAAAAAAAAAATTAATAAAAAAAATTAACAAGGAGAGTATATAGCATTAAAATTTCCACAGCCCACTATATTCTCAAAGGCCTGACAGCCAATTAATGTTGATATAGCCAGTCCTTGTACTAAAGGAAAGCTCAGTGGGCACCTTTAACGTTGGGCAGCATTTCTCCACACTGCCTGTATATTCCATCACCTAGGGAGCATGCTATGGATGCTAGCCATTCTGATTTAATGAGGGAGGTAGAGTCTGTGGATATGGTATTTATTTTAAACTTTCCCAGGTGAATTCAGTGGGAAGCCACCATGTTGAAAATGGCTTTCATACTTATAGTTTCTTCTAACTTGTGGGAATTTCATATCTGGAAATCCACCGACAGGCTAAGAAACTCCTTTTCTGCCACTATAAATGATATTCTGACCCATATGAGAAAGAGAACTTTGTTATAAGATGAAATCATGACATAACCTTCATAGCATCCAATATCACCGCAGAGGTGAGAAAGTAGTGAGTGACATCTGTGGCCCTCCAAAGTCATTGAACACATGAGCAATATTGTTTACACTATTGCTAATAATAATAATAATAATACATGAGAAAGTAAATAGATTAAAACTGGTAAATTCACACTTCAGAGAGGCTATCAGAGAAAAAATTCATTTATTTTAAGTAACTCTAGTCCTGATCATGGCTTGAGGTGGAAAAGGAAAGCTGAAGGTTATCTTCATCTCTCCAAAGTCGTAACACTGGGGTGTCTACAAACCCAACTTTAATTTGAAAAAAAACAGAGAAAAGACTTTTAAAAAGGTAAATATAGAGTTGCCTGGGTGGTTAAGCATCTGACTGTTGATTACAGTTCAGGTCATGATCTAGAGTATCCTTAAGTTCTCATTAAATGACATTCAGAAAAGAATCAGAATGGTGTATACTCTCACTCTCCGTAGTTTGTTTTTTGTTTTGCATTTATTTTGAGAGAGAAAGAGTGTGTGTCTGTGTGTCTGTGTGTCTGTGTGTCTGTGTGTGTGTGTGTATGTGTGTATGTGTGTGTGAGGGATGGGCAGAGAGAGAGAGAATCCCAAACAGGCTCCGTGCTGTCAGCAGAGAGCCCCACGTGGGGCTCGATCTCATGAGCCATGAGATCATGACTTGAGCCAAAATCAAGAGTCCAACACTTAGCCAACTGAGCCACCTCGGCAACTCACTCTCCATAGTTTCAAATGACACAACTAATATAATTTCTCTATTGTGTATTAACTTACTATTAAATGTCAATTTTAGACATCTAGCAATTACACAGAGCACATTTGGAGAAAAAAACCATCCATTACTTGTACTTCTCCCTCGCTGGTGCCAACTGCCAGGCAGTTTCCCTCTTTTATCCAGGACACAGAAGATACATAGTTACAATTGAGAGTGAAGTCTATATTTTCAATCTTATTGTGGTTTTCCCCATTCCAGATGTACACAGAGGATCCAAGGGCTATAGCAACAAGATTTTGAAAATTCCAATCTAGAATATTGAGATCTACAAGAAAAGATGTTCATATTAGGGTAATTATTCAACCAAATAAAAGTAATTTTCAAATAAACAACTTTTTTATAGATAGATGAACAAATTTAATACCTTTCCCATAGTCAGTTGGAAAATAGAATCACCCATGCAAGCAGATCATTAGAAGTTCAAAAATAAAAACTACAACTTTGTGTCAAGATTCACAAAGAAGTAATAATGCTTACTATTTACATCAAATATATTTATTTAGAGTCATTTAGAGAACTTCCAAGTTTCATCTGCCATTATTACCACCCATGTACCTTCTCTAACAAACACTAAAAATTAAAAGTCCATAAATTTTTTTCATTGAAATTATCTGGCCCTTCATTCTGTTTTTGTTTTTGTTTTAATTCTAATGTAGTTAACATACAGTGTTATATTAGTTTCAGGTGTACAATATAGTGATTCAACATTTCTGCACATTACTCAGTACTCATAACAGTAAGCGTACTCTTTTTTTTTAATGTTAATTTATTTTTTGAGAGAGAGAGAGAGACAGAGCGTGGGCAGAGGAGGGGCAGAGAGAGAGAGGGAGACACAGTATCTGAAGCAGGCTCCAGGCTCTGAGCTAGCAGCACATAGCACAATGTGGGGCTCAAACTCAAAAGCCATGAGATCACAACCTGAACCAAAGTCGGACGCTTAACTGATTGAGCCACACAGGCGCCCCAGTAAGTGTACTCTTAACCACCTTCACCTATTTCACCCACCCCCCAACCCACCTCCCCTCTGGTAATGATCAGTTTCTTCTCCATAGTTAAAAGTCTTGTTTTGCTTTGTCTCTTTTTTCTTTTGTTCATCTGTTTTGTTTCTTAAATTCCACATATGAGTGAAATCATATGGTATTTGTCTTTCTCTGACTGACTTATTTCACTTAAAGTTATATCCATCAAAAAAAAACTATATCCATCCATGTTGTTGTAAATGGCAAGATATCATTCTTTTTTATGGCTAAATAATATTTCATCATATGTATATAGATATGTATATGTGTGTATATATATATATATATATACACACACGTGTGTGTGTGTGTGTGTGTGTATCACATCTTTTTATCCATTCATCTATTGATGGACACTTGGGCTGCTTCCATAATTTGGTTATTGTAAATAATATTGCAATAAACATAAGGGGAAGGCACATAACTCTTATGGAGACATCCTTGAACCTACAATATCCATATGATAGATGCCACCATCATTTTTAACCAAAATACCACCCAACTACGTATATCTAGAAGAAATGGTCACTGACTTATATATGATACCTGAAAGTTCCTAGCAGCATTCTCCAGCTTATACTCTAAGAACTCTTTAACTGCCAAAAGAAACCATATTTGTATGACCACATTCTAAAATGTATCCTACCAAGGGGTGCCTGTGTGGTTTAGTCAGTTAAGCCTCCAATTTCGGCTCAGGTCATGATCTCGTGGTTCATGGGTTCAAGTCCCATGTCAGGCCCTGTGCTGACAGGTCAGAGCCTGGAGCCTGCTTCGGATTCTGTGTCTCCCTCTCTCTCTGCTCCCTTCCCTGCTCATGCTGTCTCTCTCTCTCTGTCTCTCAAAAAATAAATAAACATTAACAAATTTTAATGTATCCTACCTTATTTATTTTTAATTGAAGTAGTTGACATATGACCCTATCTTATTTCTTATAAGACAAAAACTCTTATCCTGATTGATACATATCAGTACAAAACTGTGAAGCACGCCAGTTTCACTATAGTGACCTAAGCCACCTATAACCTACCTCTCCCAATGATAACAACCAACTGAACAAAATTAAAAAAAAAAAAAAAAACCATTGAGAACTGGATAGTAAGCAAAAGCAGTGAAACTAAGTAAGGGAGTCAAAACTTGAAGAAGCAAGCTGCCGAGGGGTGAGTTTCTCACTTTTTTTCTCACGTGGTTTTGCCAGAGGATGGGCCCCAGTCATGGAGTAGCACCAGCAGCCCAAACTCCAATAGAAAAATCACTATATCTCTGGTGAAAGGAGCCAGGGAAAGAAGCCTGAAGTGGACAAAGTGTGTAGAGAAAGTCCTAGAGGGGAGAGAGACACAGAAAGGCACCCTCTAATGGTGAAAGTAGGAACCCACACACATCTCAGCCTATCCCAGAATTTGTGTCAGGACAGGGAAAACTCAAATCAGCTTAGCAAAGACTTTTAGAGCTGAACTGAGATTTGAAGCCTCCATTTAGGCCTCAGCCTGGATTCTGATCCCTATATGTAAGGGATAGGCCCAAACCATCATAATCAAGGCTGAAGAAACTGATCTGAGACTTAAAAGGCCACCCACAAAAGGCAAGACCAATAAACCTAACTAAGACAAAAATGACAGCATTCTCTGCAGGACCCAGAGTTAATACCACATATAATCCACAATGTCCAGGACACAATTTAAGATTACTGGGCATATATAAAAGGAAAATATAATCAATAGATGAGAAACCTAAAATGACAGTTATAGGAATTATCAGACAAAGATGCTAAAGCAGCTATAATAGAATATACAAGCAGAATAGAATAGATTATTCTCCATGAGGTAAAGAAAAACCTACTTGAAATGAATGAAAACATAGAAAATAGAAGCAGAGGAATAGAAAAATAGAAACTATAAAACTAAAATAGAAGCCATAAACACAATAAAATAGACATTTTGAAACTGAAAAATACAATATCTGAAAAATCTTCTGGATGGGCTCAATAGCAGAATGGAAATGACAGAGGGAAGAGTCACTGAATTTGAATATAAATCAAGAGAAATTATCCAGTCTGAAGAACATATAGGAAAAGAAATTGAAAAAAGAAATGAACAAAACCTCAGGGGCCTGTGGAATAATATTCAAAGATTCTAACATGTGTAAGTGGAGTCAGGTCCTGGAAACAAGAGAACAAAGTTTCAAATGGCCTTAGACCTCTCCCCAGAAACCATGGAGGCCAGAAGTCAGTATATTTTAAATGCTGAAAGAAAAAAATCTGGCAACCCAGAATTCTATATGCAGCAAAAATATCATAAAATGGAGTATAAGAGAAGCCTTTGCCAACTAACCGGATCTGAAAGAATTGCTAACAGAAGCTTTTCAGGCTGAAGGGAAATCATATGAGATGGAAATTTAGATCTTCAGGAATGAAAGAGAAGAGTAGAATTGGTAAATACTGGGGTAAATATAAAGACCATTGTCCCCTCTTTTATTTAAAATACAAATATATATGGACTTTTAGAGTAAAATTTATAGCAATAGTAGAGTTTTCAATGTTCGTAGACATAAAATGCAGAACAACTACAGTAACCTAAAAAAAAGTGGGGGAGGAGGGTGGAGGGGACCTATGTGATTACAAAATTTGCATCTACCTACCTGTTCACCAGTCCCCAGTGTATCCTCTTCATTGCCATTATCATTAACTACCAACTAACAACGTTGCTGAAAAATGTTCTATCTTCTCTCCTCCACCCCTCCAAGTCCTACCCATTTTTCAAGACCCAGCTCAAGTGTGATTATCTCCACAAAGTCTTTCTAGACAAAGATCCAAAGATCACTGAACTAGCTCCTTTCATCCCACAATTCATTATTTATATTCTACACTGGCATGTTGCTAGAAGTTCCATGTGAGTTAGTCCTGTCTCCCCAACTAGATTACAACGTAGGCACATGACGAGAAGACCCCATGTGGCTGTTGACTGATTGGATTTATCTGTTTAAAATATATGCATAAGAATAGGCCACTATTTTCTCAGTTCATTCTAATACAGCAAAAAATATGTATATTGCTCATGCCCTCCCAACACCAACAGTACCCATTCCAAACGTGAAATTTGTACAAGGAAAAGGCAAACTATATTAACAGTATTTGGATGGTACGGCTTTGGGACATGAGGCACAAGGACCATCAGGTTCTTCCAGAATCAAATTTCAAGTTCATGCCACCACATTGGATACAATGTGTCACTTCAACTTTTTAATTAACGATCTAAAAAATAACTTACAATAGTCATTTCGAAGACCAGTAAGATGAAACTTCACCTCTGGCTGCAGTATGGAATAGTTTATACCATTGAATCTTTTAAGATGGAAGGATTCATCTCTGACTCCATCTCTGCAGCCTACAAGAAACAAACACATCTACATATCTTTATGATCCCAGGAACATAATATTTATCCTTGCAGGGATTAAGAGATAACAGAGTGAGAAAGAAAGTAGTCCTCCTGATAAAACTGAATTACAAGTTGTAGGAGAAGGAAAGGGAAAAAAGGAAGACTTCAGGATTCATTGAAACAAAAATTTTAAAAATATTTCATGGTTTGGGATGAGCACTGGGTATTGTCTCTAAGCCAATTTGACAATAATTATATTTAAAAAATATTTCATGGCATTTTTTTAATAAAAAGCCTGAGTGCCAGACCCAAATGTGACAACAGACCTTGTGGAAAGCACACAGAAACCTTATATCATACTATGAATATTTATTCTGTCCCTTGAGTTTTTAAAATCAAAGTAGTTTGGGGGTGCCTGGGTGGCCCAGTTGGTTAAGTATCAGACTTCGGCTCAGGTCGTGATCTTGCAGTTCGTGGTTCGAGACCTGCATGGGTCTTTGTGCTGACAGCTCAGAGCCTGTAACCTGCTTTGGACTCTGTGCGTGTGTGTGTGTGTGTGCACGCATGTGTGTGTCTCTCTCTGCTCTTCCCCTGCTCATGCTCTGTCTCTGTCTCTCAAAAATAAATGTTAAAAAAAATTTTAAATCAAAGTAATTTCTGCATATCCATTGTCTGTCACATCAACAATTACCTGATAGACACTACTCTGAGTTTTTGTCAGTAAACATTTGTGGGTTCATTTATTTCAGCTCTTTGTCTCACTGGTTCTGTACCAGAGCATGCAAAGTTATTTCTGGCTAGTTTTACCCGTGAATATCTGACGTCAGGGTCATATCTTGGGCTCAGTTTTAATTCTCATCCAAAGACCCAACTAAGTATAAACCACAGGCCACTGTCTTTTCATCTGTACAACCACTCGGCTTGTGATCAAACTAAAAATGACATAAATGAATAGGTGTTGAGCCCACCCAAGTAATTTGTGGTCTCTATGACCACATGCCTTTGGATAAAAGCGTAAGAGCTTCACAGTGCTAAACCAAGAAGTAGATTAATACTCCCAGCCTTGGTGTTAGCCATGAAGACCTACAGTTGTGAGTAAAACTGCAAGGTTGCTGGAAACACTCAAGCACCGCCAATAAAGGTTTTTTAAAAAACAGGTACAAACTTCCAGTTACAAAATAAGAGTCATAGGGATGTAATGTAGAGCATGGCAATTACAGTTAATAATACTGGATTACAGGGGCGCCTGGGTGGCTCAGTCGGTTAAGCGGCCAACTTCAGCTCAGGTCGTGATCTCTCGGTCTGTGAGTTCGAGCCCCGCGTCAGGCTCTGTGCTGACAGCTCAGAGCCTGGAGCCTGTTTCGGATTCTGTGTCTCCCTCTCTCTGACCCTCCCCCGTTCATGCTCTGTCTCTCTCTGTCTCAAAAATAAATCAATGTTAAAAAAAATTTTTTTAAATAATAATAATACTGGATTACATATTTGAAAATTACTAAGAGAGTACACCTTAAGAGTTTTTATCACAAGAAAAAATATTCTGTAACTAAGCATGGTGATGGATGTTAACTGGAATTACTGTGGTGATCATTTAACAATATATACAAATATCACATTATTATGTTTTATACCCGAAATGAATACAATTGGCCTTTGAACAACATGGGTTTGAACTGCTATGGTCCACTTATATGCAGATTGTTTTTATAAATACCATACAGTAATATAAATGTATTTTCTTTCCCTTATAACTTTCCTAATAACATTCTCTTCTCTAGCATACTTTATTGTATGAATATAGTATGTAATATATATGGCATACAAAAGATGTGTTAATCACCTGTCCAAATTATTAAGGCCTCCAGTCAACCATAGGCTATTAGCAATTAAGTTTGGGGGGAGTCAAAAGTTATATACAGATTTTCAACTGTGTGAGGGGTTGTTTACTTTTTAGAAGTGTGATATAAGTAGATTGAAGGAGGTGAATGAGGTAGGAGAACTAAGTTGTTATCTACTCTGCTAGAAAGTTATGATAAAGTCTAAAATCTCAAAAAAGAGCAGTTTACAAATATTACTTAGAAAATAGTTGTAAACATTATCAACAAGAGCCAAACCGTGGCAAGAACCCAAATGTCCACCAACTGATGAATGGATAAAGAAGAATAAGGAAGAAATGAAGGCAGGGAGAGAGAATTATCTGAATTTTATAATTATGTTTATTAGTCTAATAAATATAAAAAAGGAATGAAGAAGGCAGGGAGAGAGAAGGGTAGGAAAGAAGGACAAACAAAATCTTTGCCCCATACCTTTCCAAACACATTGGGATTTCTCACAGAGCTGCATTTTCCCACTAACCCACTGAGCCACCTTCTGGGTCAAAAATAGCTTGTTTAGGCATTTCTGAAAACAAATAAATACTTCTTTAGAAACATATATGCACATCTCAGATGTTATGCATGACATAGTGTTAAACCAGTAATTCACCAGCAAGTTCAAAGTTTCCACATTATCAAAACCAACACTACAATTGCTATTTTTTATTACCTAACCAGCATGTAGTGAATACAGTGCTGAGCATTTTACATGTATTATTTCTAATCTCCCCAACAACTCCATAGGGCAGGTATTACTCAGCTAAAATAAAATCTTCTTTACTCTTCTAGCCTAAAAATCTTTTTAGCCCACAAACCAACTAAAAGGCCAGTGAGATCATCAAAGCCTGCAAGAACTGAAATGTCATGATATTTCATGATATTCATGTCATGGTGCGTTGTGAAACTGAAAGACCTCCCCAAGATGATAAAGTTGATTGTATGTTAAGGCTACTTTTTCAAGAAAGATTTCTTTCAAAAGATGCCTCTCAGCATTCAACCTGGAGGTGCTCTTTCAGTCTGTTACTGAGATTTTCTCTGGGTCTTAATTTTCCTCCTCTGTAGTATGTTGAGATTGAACTAATCATCCTAAAGGTCTTTTTCCATTAACACCTTCACCTATTAGAAATGGGAACACCAAATCACTGGGATCTTAAATAACATACCTCAGTTTCCACGAACACAAAAATCAGATTGCTGTTTCTTTGGACCAGTATACAAAAAGCACTTCTGACATTCTTACATCCAACTTCAGTCAAAAACAGATGAGAAAATTACTACAAGTATAAAGAAAAGTACTTGCAGAAATTTCCTAGAAACATTTTAGCAAACAGTTAAAGCAGAGATGATTCCTTTTTTTCTCCTTCATAATATATTTAATCTTACATATAAAACAATCGTGGGATCACCATAATTCACACAGAAGTCTCTCCCACAGGCATCATTTTGAGATTTTGGTTTTCTTCCCAGATATCATGCTACATAATAGGCATTGTCAGTCAATGAATCATGGATTTTTAGGTATTCTAATTAGAACAATTCAGTATAAAGCAGGGTTTCCCACTTTCAGCACCACTGGCATTTGGTGGTAGATAATTCATTATTGTGGGGGGCTGTTCTGTCCATTATAGGACATTTAGCAGTGTCCCAGCCTCCATCTACTAGATACCCTCTCACTAGGTTGTGATAATCAAAAATCAGACATTGCCAAATGTCCCCTGGGGAGCAAAATCACCTCCAGTTGAGAACTACTGATAACAAATAATGTTCCTAAAATCGACAGGCTTCTCCAGTATCTATAGTCAGCATAAAGCTGCCCAAGACTACCTGGCACAGTGTGCTTCTGTTTGATGTACCCAAGGGTGCTCTACCCCAGGTAAGATCTATTAATTACTTTAATGAACAATTTGGCCTAGAGCTGACTATATATCATAATTTTGAACATCTCCCCAGCTATGCAGGCCCTTTTGTAGAAACACCCCCACATGACTTCTGAGGACCACATGAAGACACACATTTACTGTCAATGCAAAAGACCTCGCTGTATGTGCACTACTCCTGATGCTGCTTGATTTCTAATCAGTCATTAAACAAATGCTTTACATAAAATAGTCAAACAGTTTCCATTATCCCTTTCTCAGGTTTTCCAGTGATGTTGGGACAATGTTCTGATTGGATTACAATTGCTGTAACAATGCGAGCCTAAGGGAGAGAGTAAAAGGAAGTTCTGAAGTTCAAAGCAGTTACAAACTCCAACTGGCAAGACGTAGGGTGTGGAAAAGCAATGGTGCTAATAACCTGGCCTGGACGTAAGGTCAACATTTCCCCAGTGACTCAGAACTCTCTAACCTTCTGCACTTCCAAACCCTTAACCAACAGTAGAGCACTCAGCAAAAGACCTGCTCTAAGATATTTGTTTTCAATTTGTATATGATTTCAAATAATTAAATTTTACATTCACGATATTGTTCCTCTAGCAAGATATATATGCCAAACACTTAAAGCACATACTAAATGAGAAACTGCCTAAATTGAGAATTTATGACGTTCCTAGTGTAACGCTTTCTAAATTAAACCTTTGTTCCTTCAGAAGCTCTTCGTTGGATTTGATACACTCAAAAATATGCTATTGATATTTCATGTGCCCTAAGATTTGGGTCAGATTCCTCAAAGATCTTAAAACCATAATAAAGGAGCTCCTGGGTGGCTCAATCGGTTTAAGTGTCCAACTCTTGGTTTCAGCTCAGGTCATGATCTCACAATGCGTGACTTTGAGCCCCATGTCAGGCCCTGAGCTAATGGCACAGAACCAGCTTGGGATTCTTTGTCTCCTCTCTCTGCCCCTTCCCTGCTCGCACATTCTCTCGCTCTCTCAAAACAAATAAACATTTAAAAACACATAATAAATAAGATACTTAAAAGAACGAAATTAACCTAGTCAAGAAACAAACAAACAAAAAAAAACAGTAAAAAGGACTTAAGGGAAATATTTAAAAGACCATCTTGTAGAGGAAGAATAGAATGTATCCTGAGTGACCCCAGATGCCAGACCAAGTCACAGAATAGTTGGAAATGATTGTACAAGAGATCTTTTGGCTGAGGGGAAACATACCATAATATATGTAATTTTATTATATTTTTAATCTTTACCTTTTTTAATGTTTATTTTTGTAATATGAGTATAGTTAACATACATATAAGAGTTTCAGATGTACAATATAATGATCCAACAATTCTATACATTACACAGTGCTCATCATGATAAACATACTCTTAATCCCCATCACCTATCACAACCATCTCCCCCACCCACCTCCCTCTGGTAACCATCAGTTTGTTCTCTGTAGTTAAGAATCTGTTTCTTGGTTTGTCACTTTTTCCTTTGTTCATTTGTTTCTCAAATTCCACATATTGAAATCATATGGTATTTCCCTTTCTCTGACTTACTTCACTTAGCATTATACTTTTGTGCTATATCTCTGTTGTTTCAAATGGCAAAATGACATTTTTTTTAAGTTTATTTCTTTATTTTGAGAAAGAGAGCACAAGAGAGTGGGAGAACAGCAGAGAGAGAGAGACAGAATCCCAAGCAGGCTCCGGCTGTCAGTGCAGAGCCCAACGTGGGCCTCAAACTCATGAACAGTGAGATCATGATCCAAGCTGAGATCAAGAGTCAGATGCTTAACCAACTGAGCCACCCAGGTGCCCCAAATGTCATTCTTTTTATGGCTGAGTAATATTCCATTGTATGTATATGTGTATATATTTTATTTATTTATTTATTCATTTGTGTGTACATATATACACACATATGTATACACACACACACATATGTATATGTACATATCTATATGTACATACATATAGATATGTATGTGTGTATATAGATATAGATATATATATAGATATATATATATATATATACCACATCTTCTTTATCCATTCATCTATTGATGGATCCTTGAATTCTTTCATATCTTGGCTATTGCAAATAATACTCCCATACACATTGTGATGCATATATATCTTTGAATTAGTGTTTTTGTTTTCTTTGGGTAAATACCTAGTAGTGAAATTACTAGATCATATGGTAATTCTATTTTTTTTTTAATTTTGAGAGAGAGGGCACTAGCAGGGGAGGGGCAGAGAGAGAGGGAGAGAGAGAATCCTAAGCAGACTCTTCACCATCAGCACAGAGCCCAATGTGAGGCTCGAACTCATAAACTGTGAGACCATGACCTGAGCCGAAAGCAAGAGCCAGATGCTTACCCAACTGAGCCAGCCAGGCACCCCTGGTAATTCCATTTTTAATTTTTTGAAGAATGTCCATGCTGTTTTCCACAGTGCTGCACCAGTGTGCATTCCCACTAACAGGGCACAGGGGTCCCTTTTTCTCCACATCCTCACCAAGACTTGTTATTTCTTGTCTTGATTTTAGCCATTCTGACAGGTGTGAAGTGATATCTCACTGTCATTTTAAGTTGTGTTTCCTGATGATGAGTAGTGTTGAGCATGCTTTCATGTGTCTTTTGGCCATCTGTAGGACTTCTTTGGAAAAATATCTGTTCATATCTTCTCATTTAATTAGATTATTTGATTTTTTGGTGTTGAGTCATATAAGTTCTTTATATATTTTGGATACTAATCCTTTATTGGATATTGCAAATTTCTTCTCCCATTTGATGGCTTTTGATGGTTTCCTTCACTGTGAAAAAGCTTTTTATTTTGGTGTAGTCCCAATCACTTAACTTTGCTTTTGTTTCCCTTGTCAGAGGAGACATATCTTTAAAAAAAATGTTTCTACAGCTGATGTCAAAGAGATTACTGTCTGTGTTTTCTTCTAGAAATGTTATGGCTTCAGGAACCACATTTAGGTCTTTAATTCATTTTGAGTGTATTTTTGTGTATGGTGTAAGAAAGTGGTCCAGTTTCAATCTTTTGCATGTAGCTGTCCAGTTTTCCCAACACCATTTGTTGAAGGGGCTTTCTTTTTCCCAGTGCATATTCTTGCCTCCTTTGTTGGAGACTAATTGACCATATAATTGTGGGTTTATTCCTGGACTCTATTCTGTTTTATTGATGTATGTATCTGTACTGTGCCAGTACCCCACTGTTTTGATTTTTACAGCTTTATAGTATATCTTGATATCTGGGATTGTGATACCTCCAGTTTTATTCTTTTTCATGTTTTCTCTGGCCATTCAGGGTCTTTTGTGGTTCTATACAAATTTTAGGATTGTTTATTCTGGTTCTGTGAGAAATGCTGTTGATCTTTTGAAAGGAGTTGCATTAAAACTGGAGATTGCTTTAGGAAGTATGGGCATTTTAACAATATTTCTTCTTCCAATCCATGAGCATGGCATATCTTTTTATTTGTGTCCTCTTCAATTTCTTTCATCAGTGTTTTATAGTTTTTGGAGTACAGGCCTTTTACCTCTTTGGTTAAGTTTATTCCTAGGTATCTGTTTTACTGTTTTTGGTGCATTTGTAAATGGGATTGTTTTCTTAATTTCTCTTTCTGCTGCTTCATTATTAGTGAATAGAAATGCACTGGATTTCTGTATACCTATTCGATATCCTGTAACTTTATGTAATTAATTTATCAGTTCTATTAGTTTTTTGGTAGACCCCTTAGGGTTTTCTCTACATAGTATCCTGTCATCTTAATCTTTACCTTTTTGCTGTCTCATTTTCACTTTTTTGATTGAGACTAACTAAACTTGTATTATATTTCTTTTACAAAGTGCCCTTATTCATGTCCTTAACTCACTCATTTTTTCTATCAGGAACCCATCATTTTCTTACTGACGTGTAAGAGCAGCTAAGCCAGCTCTTTCTTCACTTTTGGGACTCAGTTGTCTGAGCATGTCAGGATATGAGATCTTCAGTTTTTTGTCTTTACCCACCTGGCCTTTTGAGGCAACATTTTCATTCCAGCCTCTCCCCAGTGCATGAGGTGTCTTGCAAAAATGGAGAGCTGAGTTATTTGTTTCAAAATTCCCTTTGATGGGGGTCTTCAGTGGTTCTTTGTAGGATCCTGCAAGAAAAACATTTAGTTTTTAATTTGTTCTTCAAAACAAGATAATCACTTTGGTTGGAAGTCAACCCATGGTGTCTTCCACAATAGAATGTGAAACCACAGGCCCACATCTCTCTAAAAACCACGGGAGATGGGAGTAAAAGAGGAAAGATTGGCCTTGTCGAGAATGCCAGGGTCATAAGTGAGCACTGCCTCAGTGGCCTCTGTAAGAAATGCCAAGATGAAAGACCTGATTGCAACTGCAGCAGCAGCAGAAATGCTTTATCTCTGAATGGAAAGAACATACTTGCACATCTGAAGAATAGATACAAACAGTTCCATAGGTTAAAGTGATGGAGCAAAGGTATCTGGTTTGCCCAAACTATGATCATTCTGCCAGGAAATCACTATGGGATGCTTGCTTTCCCAACATTGGCATCCACTCTACGATCATGAGCAAATCACTTTGCCTCTCCATCTCTCTGTTATAGAAAGATGCTGTAAGGGTAATTTGAGATGACAGTAGTGAAATACTTTCTAAGAGAAAATAATAGCAAAGTCAGTGTTATTTGCATCATTATTATTCATATCTGTTCTCTTCTCAAAATTGAGAAAGCCCTTTACCAGATTTTTAACTACATAGAAAACCTTGCCAAGTCATCCTGTAAAACTAAGTATATTTTTGTTCATATCACTTGTTCAACAGAGGAGCTAATAAGGACCACTGAAAAATCTTACATATGTAATCTTTACAAAAGGAATCATATACCAACGTAAATCTCAGAAATGCATTTGAAATGCATTTAAAATACAGCATACTGTCTTTTGTTCTCGTTTCATTTCCTGCCCCTTCCCCACCACCTTGGAAATTTCTTATTCAAAGGAAGGAAGAAAAGGAAAGCAGTTGACTAAATGTGATACTAGATAGTTCTATGCTACAGAGATTCTTTGAGGAATTCTATTTCATTGACATTTTTTAAATGGCCTGTGGAATTTCTATTACCTCACCTAGAATCAAGGTCTCTTTTTCAGGAGTTATCTTCAGCACGGATCCAGAAGCTTCTGGGAGGTAAGTGGTTGAACGCTCTTCCTCAAAGGAATCAACTGCCAGATCCCTGGTTTGGCTTTGCCGCCATCTGGTGGTAATTGGGCTACTGGCAATGGGAACCTCTGCCGACAGTCTCTTCACAAAGTTGCTCTTAAAGTTAGAATATGCAGTATTAACTCCGTCAAATATCTATTTAACATAAAAAAAAGCCATAATTTATAGTGGCCTCAACGATGCAAAATTAAATATTCCTTAAAAGGAGAATTATTAACAACTCATTTAGTACAACACAAATTATATATGAGATTTTTTATTTTCGTGACCTGAATGTTATTTTATACATATATAAAGATGTATGTGTGTGTATACTTACAGCCTCTGTTCAAGATTCTCAAGATATATAAAAGCAACTTATGGGGTAATTATATTTACAGTTATTATAATTACATATCAATATAAATATGAAGTTGAAATAACCATTTATATTGAACATGTAAAATCACATGTTCATATAAAATCACAAAATTGCAAATCTGGAAATAAACAGTAATTTTCTTTTTTTATTTTCTTTTTTTAATTTTACATCCAAGTTAGTTAGCATATAGTGTAATAATGCTTTCAGGAATAGAATCCAGTGATTCATCCCATACATATACCACCCAGTACTCATCCCAACAAGTGTCTTCCTTAACGTCCCTTGCCCATTTACCACAGCCTCCCACCCACAACCCCTCCAGCAACAATTTTTAGTGTTGCCCCCCTCCCTGTTTTTATATTATTTTTGCTTCCCTTTCCTTATGTCCATCTGTTTTGTATCTTAAATTTCTCATATGAGGGAAATCATGTGATATTTATCTTTCTCTAATTCTGCTTAGCATTATTCACTCTAGTTCCATCCATGTTGTTGCAAATGGCAAGATTTCATTCTTTTTGATTGCCAAGTAATACTCCATTGTATATATATACCACATCTTCTGTATCCATTCACCTATCGATGGACATCTGAGCTCTTTCCATACTTTGGCTATTGTTGATAGAGCTGCTATAAACATTGGGGTGCATGTGCCTCTTCAAAAGAGCACACCTGTATCCTTTGGATAGATACCTAGTAGTGCAATTGCTGGGTTATAGGGTAGTTCTATTTTTTTTTTAATTTTTTTTAATGTTTATCTTTGAGAGAGACAGAGACAGAGTGAGAGTGGTTTAGGGGCAGAGTGAGAGGGAGACACGGAATCCGAAACAGGCTCCAGGCTCCAAGATGTCAGCACAGAGCCCGACACGGGGCTTGAACTTGCAAGCCGCGAGATCATGACCTGAGCCAAAGTCAGACGTTCAACCGACTGAGCCACCCAGGCACCCCTAGGATAGTTCTATTTTTAATTTTTTGAGGAAACTCCTTACTTTTTTTCCATAGTGGCTGCACCACTTTGCATTCCCACCAGCAAGGCAAAAGAGTTCCTCTTTCTCCGCCTCCTAGCCAACATGTGTTGTTGCCTGAGTTGTTAATTTTAGCCATTCTGACTGGTATGAGGTGGTATCTCACTGTGGTTTTGATTTATATTTCCCTGATGATGAGTGATGTTGAGAATTTTTTCATGTGTCTGTTAGACATCTGGATGTCTTCTTTGGAGAAGTGTCTATTCATGTCTTTTGCCCATTTCTTCACTGGATTATTCATTTTTTGGGTGTTGAGTTTGAGAAGTTCTTTATTGATTTTGGATACTAACCCTTTATCCGATATGTCATTTGCAAATATCTTCTTCCATTATGCTGGTTGTCTTTTAGTTTTTCTGATTGTTTCTTTCACCATGCAGAAGCTTTTATCTTGATGAGGTCCCAATAGTTCATTTTTGCTTTTGTTTACCTTGCCTCCAGAGATGTGTTGAGTAAATTGCTGCAGCCAAAGTCAAAGAGGTTTTTGCCTGCTTTCTCCTCGAGGATTTTGTTGGCTTCCTGTCTTATGTTTAGGTGTTTCATCCATTTTGAGTTTACTTTTGTGTATGATGTAAGAAAGTGTTCTAGGTTCAATCTTCTACATGTCACTGTCCAGTTTTCCCAGCACCACTTGCTGAAGAGACTGTCTTTATTCCACTGGATATTCTTTCCTGCATGTGAAAGATTAGTGGGCCATATGTTTGTGCATCCATTTCTGGGTTCTCTATTCTGTTCCATTGATCTGAGTGTCTGTTTTTGTGCCAGTCAGTACCATACTGTCTTGGTGATTACAGCTTTGTAATACATCCTGAAGTCTGGAACTGTGATGCCTCCAGCTTTGGTTTTCTTTTTCAGGATCGCTTTGGCTATTCGGGTCTTTTCTGGTTCCATACAAATTTTAGGATTGTTTGTTCCAGTTCTGTAAAGAATGTTGGTGTTACTTTGATAGGGATTGCATTGAATATGTAGATGGCTTTGGGTAGTATCGACATTTTAACAATATTTGTTCTTCCAATCCATGAGCATGGAATATTTTTCTATTTTTCTGTGTCTTCTTCAATTTCTTTCATAAGCTTTCCCATAGTTTTCAGTGTGTAGAATTTTCACCTCTTTGGTTAGATTTATTTCTAGGTATTTTATGGGTTTTAGTGCAATTGTAAATGCGACCGATTCCTTGATTTCTCTTTCTGCTGCTTCATTATTGTTGAACAGAAATGCAGCCAATTTCTGTGTGTTGATTTTACACCCTGTGACTTTGCTGAATTCATGAATCAGTTCTAGCAGTTTTTTGGTGGACTCTTTTGGGTTTTCCATATTCAGTATCATGTCATCTGCAAAGAGTGAAAGCTTGACTTCCTCCTTGCCAATTTGGATGCCTTTTATTTCTTTGTGTTGTCTGATTGCTGAGGGTAGGACTTCCAATATTATGTTGAATAACAGTGGTGAGAGTGGATATCCCTGCCGTGTTCCTGACCTTGGGAAGAAAGCTCTCAGTTTTTCCCCATTGAGGATGACATTAGTGTTGGGTCTTTCAATATGGCTTTTATAATCTTGAGGTATGATTCTTCTATCCCTACTTTCTTGAGGGTTTTTATCAAGAAAGTATGCTGCATTTTGTCACATGCGTTCTCTGCATCTATTGAGAGGACCATATGGTTCTTGTTTTTTCTTTTATTGATGTGATATATCACATTGATTGATTTGCAGATATTGAACCAGCGCTGCATCCCAGGTATCAATCCCACTTGATGGTGGTGAATAATTCTTTTAATGTATTGCTGGATCCAGTTGGCAACAAATAGCAATTCCCTAGTTCAAACTTTTCATTTCACGGATGAGAGACCTGAGGCCTAAGTTGCTCAACATTCATCTCATTCCCTCTGAGAAATCCCAGGAGTTTGGTATTACAGATCCTACGGTGGCAAACCATACCATGGATCTATGTGTGAAATTCAATTGCGAATGACAAACTGGAAATATGATATATATATATTTTTTTTAATTTTAACATTTATTTATTTTTGAGAGACAGAGCATGAGCGGGGGAGGGGCAGAGAGAGAGGTAGACACAGAATCTGAAGCAGGCTCCAGGCTCTGAGCTGTCAGCACAGAGCTCAACGCAGGGCTCTAACTCACAAACCACAATATCATGACCTGAGCTGAAGTCGGATGCTTAACTGACTGAGCCACGCAGGCACCCCAAAATAGATTATATTTTTAATAAAATGTAGGGCATGTTAGGTTATTACCCTTGTGTAAAGGACTCGCAGAGAAATTTAGACAAATTTACAATCCAAATAGAAAAAAAATAGAACATAGGACCTAAACGGGCAATGCACAAAAGAAATAATTAAATGCTCAAAAAATATTCAACCTTGCTAGTAATCAAAGAAATGCTAACTTAAAACAATAACAAGATGCTAGCAATGGTATTTTTTAATGACAAGCCCCAAGGTTGAAGGTTCTAGAAACAAACACTGGCATATATTGCTGGTGGAGTATAAATTAGCATTGAAAAAGGAGGCACATGGTGCATAAAGACGGGAAGGACTCAATGTTTACCAGTAGAGAATTGACGAGGTAGATTTTTGTGACATCCTTAAAAGGGAATATTCTGCAGCCATTAGAAATTAGGACATACATTAAGGAAATGCAAATCCAAAACACAATGATGTACCACTTCACACGCTCTAGGATGGCAATAGATGATAGGTAGGTAAGTAGATAGATAGATAGATAGATAGCAAATGTTAGTAAGAATGTGGAGAGACTGGAACCGTTACACATTGCTTATGAGGATGTAAAGTGGTACCACTGTGGATAACAGTTGGCAATTCCTCAAAAAATTAAACCTAGAATTACTGTATGGTTCAATAATTTCACTGCTAGGTACAGACCCAAGAGAAATGAAGCAGGTACTCAAACTCAAACAAACTCAGGTACATGGGCGTTCACGGTAGTACTATTCACAATAGTTGGAAGGTAAAATAACCCAAGTGTCCATCAGCAAAAAAATGGATGAGCAAATTGTGGAAGACATATGTTTGTGTGTACATATACATATATTACATATAATATAATTATTTATTCACAAATGACGTATCAGTTAAGAAAAATGATCACGAAATTTCTTATTGACAATCTTACACTGTCTTGGCAGTTGTGTGTTTCTCTGGCTCATCTCCTGTCATACCCTCCATACTGTCTCCCCACCTTAATGCTCTTCCACAATTCTCTGCCAGGGTAACTTCTAGCCCACCTTCACAACTGGAATCAGCCATCATGTCATGAAGGTGTCTCTGACATTACCTTCCTCTCCATTCCATTACCTTCCTCCCCCTTCCAAACTCCCCATTAGGCCACCTGTGGTAGGTTAAATAATTGCAATACTTAATTTTATACATTGGCTTGATGGACTAAGGGATGCCCTGAGATCTGGTAAAACATTTTTTCTGGATGTGGCTGGGAGGGTGTTTTTAGAGAAGAATAGCATTCGATTTGGTAGACTGAGTAAAGAGATCCAGCCTCACCATTGTAGGTTGACATCATCCAATCCACCGGGGTCCCAAATGGTACAAAAAGGCAAAGGAAGGGCAAATTTTCTCGCTTCTTAAACTAGGATGTCCATTTCTTTCCTGCCATCAGACACTGGAGCTCCTGGTTCTCAGACCTTCATACTCCTTAATTTATACCAGCTGCTCCCCAGACTTTGGACTCAGATTGAATTATCCCGCTGGCTTTTCCTGGTTTTCCATCTTAGAGATGGCAGATTGTGGGACTTTTCAGCCTCCATAATTTGGTGAGCCTCATGTATATATATTTATGTATAATCTATTGATTCTGCTTCTCTAGAGAATCCTAATGCAATAATGATGCTTTATCATTAGACATGAGAGAGAGCTGATATGCAGTGAAAATGGCTGGCAGTTTTAGACAGCCACCACCAGAATATGAATCAATAGCATAATGCAATGACCTTTTTTAAGCAATACAATTTTAGGTCTCATTAAAGGAAAGACAGTGTCCAAAACAAGAACAAGGAAAACCCAATTGTCTCTGCACTGGTCAGGACCCATCTGCTGGAGAACTGGGTCCAGTCTTGAATCTGTCTTGTAAGAAGGAGATAAGCAAGCCAGGATCCCCAACCTGAGTTCATTTAGAGGAAAGGACTGCAATGATACAAGGTCAGGGAACACAGCAATAGAGCAACACATGAATGGAGTGAGGGGTTCTGGGGTATTTAGTCTACAGGAAAGAACACCCATAAGGAACCATCTTCAAATATGAAACAGAAGGCAATTTATGAAACAAAGAAAAATTTACTTTGTATTGCTCCCTATGACAAAATTGAAAACAGTGAATGGGAGGAGACAAGTTTTTATTCAGCACAAAGAACTTTCAAAGAGTTACAGCATGATTTTCTATCATGTTTTGAATGCGTAGTACAGTTTTTGGTCAGTTCCTCCTCCAAGGACATGTGGCTCATAGTGGTACAGATGAACATTTTTTAAATACTCATGTGTTTTAATGTGCATTTTTAAATGTTTTAAAATGTTCAACGTGGACATAAAGTCTTCTGTTATTAAAAAAAAATGTATTTTGGTAAAATAAATGAGCCAATTTGAACCAAAAATGTTAACTAGCAAATGGCACAGATGGCAAAATCACGGACATGTATGCAAATGACTACAGCTTAGGGAACGCTGTGGTAGAATGTAATATTTCATCTTCACTGTTTTTAAACTTTATTCCAGGATCTATCTCTTGGTGGGAAATGCCTGTTACATAGTTTTAAATGACTGGCCTATGTATCAATAAAGAGAAAGAGGATGATAAGAAAAATAAGACAAAGGAGAAAAGAATGAATGACTGGATACTTTAAGCACATCAGTTTGGCTTGTTTACTTTTCAGGGTTCACATGGTGTTGACCTTAAATAGGGAGGAATTCAGAGCACCAGGGCCAAAAAAATAAATAGAAAGGAGCCTAGAGAATTTAAAAATAAAGTCAGGAAGTAACCAAATGAAACAACTGGGAAAATAGAACAAACATATATAGTGATAAATTATCTGACTCACAAATATTCAGCAGGTAAGAGAAACCTAAACATTCCAAGGAAAGACATGCTGGTGATGCCAGGGTCTGTCTAGAATGTTATGGCAGAGACAAAATTAACAAAGATGGCCCATCAGCTCTCAGGCATATCACCCCAATTCCCTTTCCTTAGCCTCTGAATGTCTGCCCCTCCCCTACCAACCCCACCACCGCCAGTCCAACAAGGCAGCAAGACATTTCAAATTTGGAGTCGTAATCATATTTCAAATTAATCATGAAGGTCAAAATGTCCCTCTTCTTATTTTTGCACCGTCATTGTCTCCTCATCCTGGTATTGGGCAATACAAACCAAACAAACACTTGGAGAGCATTTATTTTCAGGTATTGGTCGCTTTGTTCTGCACTGCCAATGCCTGCCACTGGGGGCTCCAGAGTGTTTTTGGCATCTATCCCTCCCTTCTATCAGGCTGACCAAAGCGGCCTTCATTAAGACACTATTATCTCTCATCTTGACTTGTTACTCTGCAGACTCTGTGACCCCTTCCAGACAACATCAGTACATATGGCCAAGTTGTTTTGTTGTGGTGGTCCACTCCCTCTCCTTTTCGGACCCTAACAGTGATTTCTCATAAAACTAAATGTCTCCTGATGAATAAAATCCCCTTACCAGAGACAGTACTACAGTATTCTCATCCACCACATTTTTTTCTAAGTAAACATATTTCTATTACAGAGAAATTGTTGAATGTAGTTGAAATAATTTGGGTTATAAAGTTAAAAGTCTTAAACTCTCTTCTTGCTTGTTCTACTTACTTGTTCTGTGATTGGGATATTACTAACTTCTTCCTGTTTGAAAGCATTATTGCATTTTGCCGGTAGAGAGCTTTATACTACATGTGATTGCTTTTAATATGTGTATATATGTGTCTGATTTATAAATAAATCATGGGCAGTATAAAGCTTTCTACAAACATAAGCCATTTATTTAGCACTCGGTTATTTGCTGCCTTATATTTGTTCCCCAAATGTTTCTTGTGTATTTTCTCCTCTCCAAAACTGATTTCAAGCTCATGTGAGGTCGCCTCCATCACAGACATTATTTGTATCTTCTTCAGTGCCTATGGTGCTTGATTAACAGAGTCAACTGCTTTGTCCCATTATTGGCCCAGTAGGTTCCCTTGACCTTCAACTCATCATTCTCTTCTCCTCCTTTAACAAACCTTCCTTGATCTCCTGAAAGAGTGCTGTTGGTTTTTCTAGCATACTATCTCCTATGCATTGAAAATTGCAGTGTTGATATAATTATAATTTGAGAATGGTTTTAGTATAGACAGAACATGGAAACAATGATGACAGATCCCCCAGAAAACCAAGAAATGATGATATCACAATATATACAGAAAAAGACTCTGACAAATGAAGAAAAAAAGAAATGTCTAAGGGCCAAAATCTATGTTCACAAACATCCAGGCTGGAGTTGCCCAAACTCCTGTGCTGAATGTCTGATTAATGGGCCTATAAGGATATTTATATATCATTCATATATGAAATCATATATGTTATAAAAGCATATATATTTCTGTCCCCAGTCACCTTAGTGAGAGGAGCTGCCACCATGTCCCCCCACCTGCAATGGATGGTCGTGCGGAATTGATCCTGATCAAAAGGGACAAGCAGACATAAAGCACCAAGCCCAACAGGCTTGCAACTCTTTCCACTACAATGGCCTGGTTTACCACAAGACTGCAGGCATGGATCCAGAGGCCTACAGCAAAAATGTAATGATGGTGACAAAGCAGAGATCTGACCAGTGAAAACCTACCACCTCCTACATGCATACCAACATCAACAAGAATGCCCTGGCCACCCTTAGCAGCATCAGGCACAGGATCCGCAAGAACATGGACCGCCCAGGTCTGTTCATGGCTGCCATTTGCAGAGCCAGCGCCATCCTGCACAGCCAGAAGCCTATGATGGTGAAGAGGAATCAGGCTGTCCCACCAAGAGCTCCTGATCACCTGCCCCCTACCTCCAAAGCAACAAAGATGTCAATCACTTAAAAAACAAACAAACAAAAACAAACAAAAAAAAAACTTAAGAATTGTAAAATTAACAAACTGGCTTTGATTTTGGCCTTGACAAGAGATTAACTTCAGTTTTCAAAGTACTTTTAATATAGCATGAAAT
This sequence comes from Acinonyx jubatus, assembly GCF_027475565.1. Lineage (NCBI taxonomy): Eukaryota > Metazoa > Chordata > Mammalia > Carnivora > Felidae > Acinonyx > Acinonyx jubatus. The sequence continues at coordinate 122,116,867 of NC_069380.1, forward strand.
TTTGGGACAATCCAACATGAAATATCAGGCCTGTACAAGCCTTTTATTTCTGGTTAATAACTGGCATGTTGGCTTATACAGAACCTCTTGTAAGCATAATTTTGATATTCTCAAAGACCAAGCTGTAGATCACTTGATAGGAGTTTCTGTACTTACAAAACACTGAACTAGAAAGTATCATAATGATTTTATCAAAGTAACATCACCCTATGGGGCCATGCCTGGGGTACAGTCAATCAGCATCCTCCTCCAAGGGAACCCTCTGTCATCTCCCTCAAAGCAGTTATCATGGGCTGGGTTTACATGGTTCAAATTACAGCAGGTGTTCTATGAATTAACTTTTTTTTTTTTTAATTAATCATTAAAACTCAAGTTCCTGAGCAATGTCCTTCAACAGCCTAGACAAACGGAAACCAAAGAGGTTTGTTACAGTGAAAACCAAAGAAAAAAAAAAAAAGACTGAGGTCTAAATTTTCTCAAACTTAAATGTATGCTTGAGTCAGGAGGCCAATTCTGGTTCAGAAAATCTGAGGTGGGGCTTGAATAGCTGTGTCTCTAACAAGCACCAGGTGATGGCAGCACTTTTAAGTCCAAGAACCTTGGCGTAGCAAGGTCAGAGAATTGAAGTCCAGGTGTCATATGAAGTTTGGCTTTCTCAGTAACTCAGCCAGAGAGCATCAAAGTAAAATTATCATAGTGAAGAGGTGATACAACGTGTTTTGTATACTTTTTTGTTGTTTACTGGGTATTAGGTTTACAGGAGAATACTTTTCTACTGTATCCTTTATTATCAGGCCGCAAGAGTGGGAGCCAAGTGGTTTATCAGTCTCTTGACAGGTTTTATATGCCTAAGCTGTGGGTTTGGCTCCGGAGGCAGAGCTACCAGCCCCCTGAGCAACACCAAGAGTCAGGACCAGGTAGAATGAGGCACCTTAATTTGAAATTTGCTGTGTGTCTTGGGGAAGAGTCCAAGGTAACTAAAGGAACCATGGATTTCAGGATATGCAGCTACCTCCATTTCCTGTCCACACCTACCCCTATAATTTTCAACAGTAAAGTTAAGCCTCCTGTAAGAGGCAACAGCCACAGGAAAAGTGAAGGTAAAAAAAAAGAAGCAACTAGATGATGCACCGAGGTAGAGGTGGGTTTGGAGGGTTTCCTTGTTCATTTTTGCCTTCTTGGTAGAATTGTCTTATTTAATTGTTAAATTCCTGATTTATTATCAAGTTCAGTATTTTTCCATCTACAGGTTGCAGACCATTGGTGAACCCTGAAATCCTTCATTGTCAGGGGTCAGAGCCAGGCTGTTTTAAAACTGCCACAGGCATATCAAAGTTCAAAGGGGAAGGATCATTTAATCAGACTTCTCAGTTACATGCATCTGAGTTAAATTATAAAGTGCATTTCTTACTGGGAGTCAGGATCAAAAATTTGAAAAACACTCGACTATAGTTGGCTTTATGATAGAGGAGGGTTTTTTAAAGCCTTCACATTGTATCTAATCTATTTGTTTTTATTATATTCACCTGGCATTGCCTTAATGAGATGAGGTCAAAGTAAGTAGCCACTTCAGTTATTTTTCTGCCCTTTCCACTGTAAATATCTTGAACTCGTGTAGCAAGTTTAATCCATACACATAATATTAAACCCCTTCAGGTTATACATCATGTTAATACAGCACGTTTAATCTACACTCTGAACTATTCCTGGATGGTATTTAACCCACTCCTCTACATTCACCCAGTTACTGGGAGCACTCACTCCCCAGCTTTCACCCTACAAGGGCACCATCTTCTGGTGAAAAATTTTGTCAGGAGAATGTTAAAGAGCTCTCGAAACAGTCCTGATCTTCCTAGCGAAGATTGCATTAGGCATCATAAATACATCGAAATTCTTTAGCACTCTGTTTTATCCAGGAGTCTCGTTCCGTTCCCCATCCGAGAAGGGTCTTTCTATTCCTTAGCAGTGAAAGGACCCCATCTGTCCTTCCTCGTTTTCCGTTAAACTGAGCTGGTTTCAAGTTTCAGCTCCTCCTTGAATTCCAGCCTGCTGAGACTTCCCTCTAGAATCATCCAAAATGGAGCCTCTTACAGCTTACCCTTTAAGATGTTCGGGGCCGAAAGCAAAGGTATTTGCAGTTTTACTGTCTATGGTTCTATGCACAGTAATGTTATTTCTTCTACAACTAAAATTCCTAAAACCTAAAATCAACAGCTTTTATGCCTTTGAAGTGAAAGATGCAAAAGGAAGAACGGTTTCTCTGGAAAAGTTTAAAGGCAAAGTAAGTTGTATATTCTGTTTTTTGTTGTTTTTTTTCCTAATGCTTGTTGATTTCTCTGTTTACTTTAATGGAATCAATTTTTCATTGATAAAGGGTCATAAGTTATAATTTAGTTTTCAAAGTAATGTAATTAGTATATCACTCTGACCATCAGAGTTCTCATCGTGTATATATACAGTACTTCTAACTGAAAAGCTGATTATCCTATTTTCAGAGGCATGCTAAATTAACACTGTAAGTTGTTTAGGAAATTTTTATAATTAGTAATGTGAATATGGAGACATTAAAAAATACTACCTCCATAAACTAGCAACATTAAAAAGCACTCTTATCAATGATCATATTTTCTTTTATCTTAAACTGTTGTACCTGATGCTTTTTTAATGGTAGTGATTTTTCAGAGTCTTAACTCATGCATCCAGGTTATAATTTTCAACAAAATTGGGTATGTCTAAAAATATAAAATAACCATCAGCTTCAAAATGGTTTAGGATTTTAACTACTTGCAGAATATTTTCTTTAAATCTTTTTATTTGCTTCACTTTCCGGTTGGATTTTTTTCTTTTTCCGGGAGGTTGCACTAGTTGTAAACGTGGCTAGTGACTGCCAACTCACAGACAGAAATTACTTAGCACTGCAGGAACTGCACAAAGAGTTTGGACCATTCCACTTCAGCGTCTTGGCTTTTCCGTGCAATCAGTTTGGAGAATCGGAGCCCCGCCCCAGCAAGGAAGTTGTATCTTTTGCAAGAAATAACTATGGCGTGACATTCCCCATCTTCCACAAGATTAAGATTCTAGGATCTGAAGCAGAACCAGCATTCAGATTTCTTGTTGGTAAATATCTACTTTGCCTCATCAAGTTAATGTTTTCAATTGCTTTTCATTTTTAAAACAAATGTACCAGGACCGTACTTTTTCTATTTCATGTGAAATGCTTTAAGTGAGAAAGTTTGGTAAAACCATCAGAAAGCCAGAATCTCATCCTTGGTGACTTTCTAGAAGTTATGCTTCTCTGAAATCAATGTTTTAACTTCTTGAATGGCAAAATAAGTCGACTCCGGTGTATTCTTTTCCTTATGATCACTTTCTTGAAGAATTTACCTGAAATGTGGTCATGGCTATCTTCACAAAATACCTTAATTCCTCTCTTATTTAACTGGCACTTGGGGAAATGTCCCTCCCCATTACCAATGCTATCCATGTCTCATGAATATTGCTGGGCATTATTAGACATATCTTTGTGATTAATTTTAAGTTCCCTTGTCTGAGATATTGTCTTCATGGATGAATAATATCTCTGTTTTTGCTAAAATTCAAAACAGAATATAAGAATTTTTTTTTTTTTGAGGACGATAGTGTTACGTTGTCTCTAAAATTAGGCTAGCTACAGAAATCTGTTTAAAGATTTTCCTGGGTCAGTTAGCATAACAGTAGTAAAGTATAGTGACTAGGGAAATAGGTTTTAGTCGCAACCTACCTGGATTCAAGTCCCTGCTCTGTTAGTTTTGCTGTGTGGCTTCAGCTACATGACTTAACTTCTCTGTGCCTTCTTCCTCACTTGTAAAATAAGATTATCAATATAAGATAATTTGGAGGATTAAGTGTGTTAATAGACGTAAAGTATTTATATGTTTCTTACACTGTGCCTAACACTATTCTAAAGAGCATTCAGGGACGCCTGGGTGGCTCAGTAGGCTAAGCAGCCAACTTCAGCTCAGGCTCTGTGCTGACAGCTGAGAGCCTGGAGCCTACTTTAGGTTCTGTGTCTCCCTCTCTCTCTGCCCCTGTCCCCTTCATGCTCTGTCTGTCTCTCTCTCTCTCTCAAAAATGAATAAAGATTTTAAAAAATTTTTTTAAATCATAATAGATAAAAAGCAAAGGACATTCAGTTAATGTCCTCTCATCTGACTTATACAGATGATACCCTCAGTCCCTATTCTCACTGCAGATAATTTGAGTTTTGATAAAACAGTGACCTCAGTCAGGCAATCAAGCTTCCAGTCTAGTAAGCCACTTAATGATGTTCTACAAAATTTAAGTGTGAAATCAGAATCTTTTTAAAACATTAAATTTCTGGGGAAAATCAACATAATGTTCCACCTACCCTTGTGTAATCAAAAAAGTAAGTGATTTAAGGTTTCAATGAAGTTAGATGAAGCTCCAGAGATGAAGACTATGAGATCATAGCCAAATGGAAATGAGTTTTTTAAAACTAGCCAAAATTGACAGTAACTGATCATGTGATCACAGTGCACATGTGTGCAGGTGTCACTAAACCGGGCATCTGGGTGGGGAAGCAAATGCGGGCTGAAGCTCAGCCATAGCAAGGCATGTGCTGGGGGACTGTACCAGCCTGGAAGAGTGCCTTTTCCTAACTCGCAAAGATGTTTACGCAGGTAGACAGAGCTCTGCCCTGGAGGGCATTATTTTTAGAGACACATTTTCCATTATAGAAAAGAGTAATTTTGCAAAATGATGTTAAGATGGCTTTCATGTAATAATAGGATGCTCACACGGAGTCCTTGATGTTTGCTCTAGTCAAAAATATTTTTCTCTAATAATGACATAAATTGAAATGCTTGGCACAGTACTCCAAGTAAAACACATATAAGTAATCAGGCTACTTTTTATTTTTATTTCTTAATTTTAACCTATGCTCCCTCACTGCTTCTTTCTCCCTGCCCAAAGCAAAGCATTCCACACCTTCAAAACTCTAGACAGTGTGTTCCTTCTACCAATTTCATCGCTATTTTTGAAAGAATAGTTAATACTTACAATTTCTGCCTCCCCGTCTCAATTATCTTCTTAGATGACTGTGTCTGGCTTCTTGCTCCATGAATCTCTTGAACCTAGCAGGTACCAGTGACTGCCACTCTGGGCCCTTCTCTTTCTTCTTTTCAGGTTCCTCTTTTCCATCCACCCTTAACTGTGCTGATTCTCAGGATTGTGCCACGGCCCACTGGAGCTCTTCTTATTCTATCCCCTTTCCCTGACTGAGCTCTCTCTCCTAAGCCCCAAAGCCTTATATTCACCTGCCTCCTCTGACAGAATGTCCCACATACACCTGAATCCCCTCCTGTAAAAAAATGAATTTGTCATCTTCCTCCTAAAATCTGCTTGGAGTAGGAAGTAGGAGTGGGAAGTATAGGAGTAGAAGGTCTAGATATCAGGGCTGGCTCTACCGCTCATTAGCCACAAGACCTCGAGTCTAAGACTCCATTTTTCTCATCTGCAAAATGGGGTTAATGATAATACCCATTTCACAGGGTTGCTGTAAAGATTCAACAAAAGGATCCATTTAAAGCAATGAGCATACATTCCTGGGCACATAGTAGACACTAGATACATTTTAAGTAGTTGTTTATATTTTTTTCACATGTTAGTCAATAATGAACATCAATTCTGGATAATGTAAATGGAAAAAACATTATATTTCTTACATACATTAAGATGGTTCAAAAGGACCACATAATTTCTCAATATGATTTAATACTGTATGTTAACTAACTAGAATTAAAATAAAAACTTACAAAAAAAATAATGTGATTTAGAATTCCTTTCTGTTTTCCTCTACATAATATGTAACAATACTAAAAACATAGGTATATTTAATATGTAAAGAATTCCTTACAGGCCATTACCAAGGACCATAGAGTATCATTCTATCTTTAAAAATGTTAAGAAACTGAAAGTTGTGAGCTAGTGACAAGGTAAATTTTTTGTTGCTGTTTTTTTTAGTTTTCTTAATGTGTATTATTTTTGAGACAGACAGAGAGAGAGAGAGAGAGAGAAACACAGAACATGAGCAGGGGAGGGGCAGAGAGAGGGAGACACAGAGTTTGAAGCAGGCTCCAGGCTCTGAGCTGTCAACACAAAGCCTGACGTGTGGCTCAAACTCATGAACTGTGAGCTCATAACCTGAGCTGAAGTCAGACACTTAGCTGACTGAGCCACCCAGACGCCCCAACTTTTTTATTTTATTTAGATCAATAAATCCAGAATAAACCACTTTGTTTCATGATTCCGGACCAGTAGAATCATTAGTGAAGTCACCAAATGTACAGAAATATGGTTACTTGAAGCTTGAGTTTTGCCTTGTTTGGGTGTTTTATTTTTTTGTTTTGTTTTGCTTTTGACATTATGATAATCTTAGAACTTGATTCTTAAGTTATCACTTACATAGATACTAATAGAAATGAAAATCTTGATAAAAAATAAAATTATGCTTATGAAAATATATTCTGGTACTTTAGATTCTTCAAAGAAAGAACCAAGGTGGAATTTTTGGAAGTATCTGGTCAACCCTGAGGGTCAAGTTGTGAAAACCTGGAGGCCAGAGGAACCCATTGAAGTCATCAGGCCTGAGATAGCAGCTCTGATTAGACAAATGATCATAAAAAAGAAAGAGGACCTATGAAAATGCCAGTGAGTCATTCAAATGCAGTACTCGGAATATAGAAATGTCAAGGGGAGGGGGGGTTTGGTCTCATTTTAAATACTCTGACAATTAAATACGGCACGGATGGATTTTTCATTTGTTTGTTTTTATGATACCTTGCCAGTGGGTGGTAATGAATAATGCCCCCAGGACAGAGATGTTACCCAAAACAAAAATAAAGAGTATCTAAAGAATCAAAATGAAATATACTAAGTATTTCATCAGATCACACTAAATAATTCAAAATACAGTCATCAATGTGCTTCAATATCCTGTTGTTCGACTTGACATTTTTCAGGATTGTACTTAATGGAAATGCCAATCCACTAGACCTCTGTTTGAATTCAAGACACTGTGTGTGACTGAATTTTCTGGATTAACTAACTGTAAATGGCTATTTTTATGTAATAAAATAAAAAACACTGAAAAAATGTTAAATATATAGAGAGATTCAAATCATTATGTACTTTTGTTTCAGGCACAGGAATTTTGTTTCTTTAGTTGGTTTTTTTTCTGTTTTTTTTTTAAGTACAGGTTCATAGTATGTTTTACTGTATCTGTCCAAATAGTCATTTATAAATGACACTATCCTAACATTTGAAAAACCTTCATCATTGTCAATATTTCTCTATTATTTTCCAGAAGAAACTCAAATTTTATAAATAGAATATTAATTGCTGAGTAAAAATCCAAAGAGTAAGAAAAAGGCTATGAGTATATGATTATTTAGCTCAATTCTTTATATATTAATACTGGTTGCTAATTTATTCAGATTAGATTAACATTTTGGAAAGAATTCAGTGCTGCATCGTTCTGATGGCTAAAATAATAAGAATCAACTCTAAATAGTCAAAGGTCTGAAGGTAAAAAAGGGAGGGACTAATTACACCAGTCTTAAGCATCAGCAATCACTAAACCTTTTGACAGAGTCACAACATGCTCTTTCTCCTTTTTCATAACCTTTATATTCTGTCCATCTTCTCATTATTGGCTGACAAAGCAACTTGCCAAGTTGATGAAGGCTAATTATTGCCCCACTAAATATATATTCATTTCATGAAATGAATAGGAAGACTAGGGCTAAAGAAAAAAAAAAAGTAAAAAGGCAGTTACGTAAAATTTGGCCAAGAAGGAAGACCCAATCTAAATAGCTGTGAGCTGGCCCCCATATACTGTCCTGATTAATGAAAGTAAAGATTTTTTTATGGTGAAGTCAGTAATGCCACCTCAGCATATAGTTCTTTGCAAGTGTTTAAAGTCCTTGGAGAAACCAAAAATATTTCCTGGAACACCTTCTGCTTCAAAGCATATATCCAGCCACACAGCTCTGATTGTATTTTGTAAGATATTTGGGGGCTGGGGGGAGGCACAGTTTCTCTTAGAGGTCCAGAAGATTCACAAGGATAGCCTCAAGAATGCCAGGTTAGTGTGTCAGCAAACCTGCTTGTACCCCTCACCAGCTGTATGATGTTGGGCAGATCACACGACTACTTTCAGATTTCCTCACCCCATAAACTTAGGGAGGTCAGACTGAACAAAGAGCCCCTTCCAACCTTCCAAGTCAATGATCGTGCTTGACAAGGTGTCTTACGTGATCAGGACTGGAATCAGTAATCTGAATTATTTTTGAAGAAATAAAAGCCACCTAACAAGCCTATGTGTCCTTTGCAATTTTGCCCCAAGAACATAGAAGCAGTTTGAATTCTGAGCCTCTAAGCAAAATTTTGTTAAGGGCAAATTTTCCAAGTATTGTTCTCAGAGCATTCTTGCCATACACCCCATTTACAAGTGCCACAAGACTGCTGCTGTGTTGGGGAATGACCAGGACTGTCCCAGTGAATGCAGTTCAGATGTCCATCCTGCCCAAAGTCACTAGTTCTCTCCAAAGCCATATAAAGGGGGTTTTCACTTACATATCTCCAGTCCTCCGTGTTTATTCAACCGATAGTCAGCGCTTGGTTCTCTCCCTTTCCCCTTTGGGTATGCAGGGAAGGCAGGTGGGGATTTGAAAGTGTGGCAAGTAGGTGTCCATTCAGGGTTCTGTAACAATTAGCCTCTGTGTACTAAAGAGGGTGTGAAGCCATTTGCTGATGTACTGCTCAACCCATAACTCCAGTGTCTTATATGAATTCCGCCAGGTACATATACGTAAAGAGAAAAAATTGCATCTTTCTTGAATTGAGCCTCTCTTCCCTGTCTCAGCATCAAAGAGCCTTGGACATAGACTGCTACTGTCTAAATTGAACAGTATAACAGAAAAATAGCTGGCATCATGTAAAAAGGTACTCGTGGACAAAGGGACAAAATCACATTCATTTCATTGTGGTCAGTAGTTTGTTGGCTTGAAAGTTTGTTTTGGTGTATTTGGAAGGTGGAAAGGAGTACTTCCTTCTAACTCCTGATCTTCATCTCATAGCAGACATAGCCGTGGTGCTGGGAGATTGGAATAAATAGGAATTTGCCTGAAATATACCATGAAACTCATACTTCATTTTCAAAAATGCTTAATAATTAGTATAATCTTAATAATGTATATATGTGCCTATATATAATTCCTAGCGATTGTAGTATATATAGCCTGCACACAGTGGTGGCTGGGAAGTAACAACCACCTCTCTGTAGGAGGGGTTCCAGTTTGCAGCATTTGCCAATTTCCATGGTATAAATGCTCCCACATGGCCAACTTCCATCTACCAATGCTTTAATAACTGGCATGCCAGATTTCTGAAAATTTAACTCTCGGTTTGCACAAACCACTTTACGTTGGATCCAGAACACAAAAACTTTTAAAAATCAGACTTGATTAGGTTACATAAGGATCTCCAAAGAGCTCAATCTAGAGCAAAAACATGTATTATTTATTTTTATAAATATACTGTTTTGGTGGCTTATGTGAAAATGTGGAACTACAGTCCCTGAAATATGAAAAGCTGCTAACAATATGCTATATAATCACAGTAAAATCTAATGATTTCACTGGATTGTCTGCAGGTAGTCTCAGGTAGGAAAATACTACTGTGAAAAAAAAAATTGTAGACAAAGCCTAAGAAGAAAAACAAAACCTGTATTTCTCTATATTTTCAACATATTAACTCTCTTTCAAGACTACCTTGCAGAAGCTAAGAAGTCTTGGTTGGTCCCTGTACAAAACATTACATTCATTCATAGTGTTTCTTTGGGGAAAAAAAAAAGGATGTTTGGGCGTGGCTATAATGCGAACACTTTATCCATGTGTATTCCTCACCTTGATTTCATCTTTCCCACGGAATAATAAAATTCTAGTAACTGTCACGCCTAAACATACCACACTCCTCCCCACTCTTCCTTCCTCTCGCTGAACTGGTAAGGCCATACCTTGCAGAGTGAAGCATTCTCTTTTTGGAGAAAAGGAATAGAGTGGCTTTGATGTCCCAGTTGTGGGTCCCTGTCTTTCCCTCTGACTCCTATGGAGACATTCTTCATTTGAATATATATATTCATTCTCCTCCTTACCCACTGATCTCCTTAATTCATCTTTCATGCATTCCATTCTCTCTCTCTTTCTCATCCTGAATATGGAAGTGAAGAACAGCTTTAAATATGTATTGTTTATTGAGTATAAATGTTTGCATTTTATGTCTCATTCTTTAGTGTAAAAAAATTAAAACACAAAGGCCAAGCCTTCTAAATTAAGTAGGTTTTATTTTTATCAACAAGTCAGTGGCTTTCCATAAAAAATAACATGTTGAAATTTAGCCTTGTAAGAAAAATGATGAAAACAGTATTTACATGGGAGGGATCCTTAAACACACACAGAAAAATGCTGAAAATGAAATGGGCAACAATGAAAAGAGGATATGAAAGTAGCAAAATACATAAAGAATCAAATTATAGGTATAAATCTCCCATGGTTGAAATGTTTAAACTTAAGAATAAAAATTGTTAAATCAGTAATTTGTAATTCACTACAGTGGACTGTAATATATTTCTCACACCTCACTTAGAATATAACTAATTGACCAGACCACCTAAAGTCAGCTTCACGAACTTGCTGCAAATGCCCACATGAGGACACTGATGTCACTGTTTATCTGGGACCCAGCAAGTTCCTGAACACTGTTGCATGGGTCAAAATGGCCTCCACAGGAATCAGAAAATATTTAAAAGCATATGGTACAGTTAGTTCTTCCCACTTCACAAGCTAAATATCATGCTCAAATATTTTATGAGTCTGTGACTTGACAGAAAATGAAGTGAAAAATTCAGGCAAATCCTGCAAACAATTCAACCACATCCCCCAACCACACCCCAAAATTTCCACTTTTCTTGATATTTCAAGTGAAAATGTTTAAGTTGATTGATTCATCTTCAAAGTTACCTCTCAATTCTCTCTTCAGCTGGTACATACACATGGTTACAGAGACCTGCTCTAATGGCATATTAAGAAGCTGATTATCTAGAAAGAATACTATAGACTTAGTTGAAAACTGGGGGAAAGAGTTTAGGCTTTCCATTTCAAATTGTCATTGTATTCTAAATTTTATATTAAAAATAAATATTAAAAAACATAATTTCACAAATACTTTCATACTGTGTACCCAGGACTCCAAAAATATTACCTGGAAAAAAATTTTAAGAATTAATTATATTGGGGGCGCCTGGGTGGCTCAGTCAGTTGAGCATCCGACTTCAGCTCAGGTCATAATCTCACAGTTTGTGGGTTTGAGCCCCATGTCAAGCTCCGTACTGACGGCTCAGAGCCTAGAGACTGCTTCGGATTCTGTGTCTCCCTCCGTCTCTGTCCCTCCCACACTTGCATTCTGTCTCTCTCTCAAAAATAAATAAATATTTAAAAATTAAAAAAAAATTAATTGTATTGATTTCTTCACCATTTGTAACACTGTCTATGGTGTTATAATTGAGTGACTGAAGAGCAATTACAAGTATTATGGTTACCAGTGCCCTGGTTCATAGCAAAAAGTATACATATGCACCAAATACACACACTAATTACAGAATCAATTATACTCTGATGTTCATTGTATATGCAATAAGATAGCAGTTGCATGTTAGCTGATGCCATTCACATCTTCAACCAGCTAACAATACACTGCCAACCCATCACACACAGGAAACCAGTGCAGCTTGTTAGCAAGAAGAATTTATCCAGAAGCAAGTGGCAGGGTAGTTGTGGCTGCCACATTGACCCAAAGCAGCCAGCTAACAATACACTGCCTACCTGACTCAGGTCACTGCTGCTTTTCATGGCCCATGAAGTCACCGAAGCTACTGTATGCAATATGAAACACAGTAGCTGAACTGTAATCTTAATAGTCACAGAAAAGAAAACTCATAAATAAAACTTGTTACTCCAAAATTATTATAAAAAAAAGAAAAATACTATTTTTCAATCTCAGCAAAAATTTAAATATATATATATTTTTTAAATGTTTATTTATTTCTGAGACAGACAGAGACAGAACATGAGCAGGGGAGGGGCAGAGAGAGAGCGAGACACAGAATCCGAAGCAGGCTCCAGGCTCTGAGCTTGTCAGCACAGAGCCCGACGCGGGGCTCGAACTCACGGACTGTGAGATCATGACCTGAGCCGAAGTCGGTTGCTCAACTGACTGAGCCACCCAGGCGCCCCAATCTCAGCAAAAATTTAAAAAGACAAACTTTCAGAATACTTGCACTTAGCTGTTCCACAGTAAATGCTTGGATATCAAAATACGGTTTTGCAGTACAAGTGAATTAACAAAGTTATACTTAACTGTAGCTTTTCCAATTATTTCTCTTTACTGAGAAATATTTTCTCTTTACTGACCAAAAGACCAATTGTCTGTATTAGGCAGGAAAATATTTAGGAGTCATGGAAGTGCATAATTTTGGTGTAAAAGAAAACTGTAGCTATTTTGGAAGGAAAAAATCACTATTAAAGTATTTAGGGACTTAAGTTGTCATTATTTTGTCCCCCATTATAAATAACATTAGCTATTGCATTCTGAAAGGGCTGTTATGTGTTTGATTTACTGTGTCACCACTTAAATATTGCAAGATTTTTAAAAGATTAAGAAAAATCTGTAAAAATATTAATGGGTTTGAAACTAGAATCTATGAGTAAAGTTTAAAGGAATAAGAACAATTTCGTGTAGAGAGAAGCAAGGTGAATGGTGATTATGAGAGATTTAAAGCATATGAGGGATGTTTATGTAGTAAAAATAGAAAAACTCATTTATATTTGTTTTATTCTTACACTGATTAAGAGAGAAGCTACAGGCCTTGGCTTCAGACTTTGAAGGAGAAAAAGTAATACATCGGATCAATTTTAACGTGAGGCTCGCCCTTGGATTAGGCCACTTCTCCCGATTATCCACAAGATGGCACCATTTCCATTTCTTTGGGGGCAAGCTTTTAAATGCAACAGAGGAAAGTACAATTCGCAACTGTTAAAATGAAATAGTAACAGCCAGCTAGCAATGCGCTGCCTACATCCAAGCTTCATCCTTTTCTGTTGAGCCAAAAACTAGAAAGCCCCATGGATATACAAACAATTCCTCTTGTCAGGGATCTTCAGTTTCTTATAGAAATGTGGGGGGAGGGTGTATAATTAGACTCTGCAGTTAGTGATATTTTAGGAGACTGATTTTTTAAATTTTCATATTCTTAGACCAGGCCGTACTTCCAACAAGTACCTTCTTTAGGAAAAATTAGTTTGTTCAAAATCAGAATTAAGAGAACCACAGTAAGCACTAGACACTTACCTTGGGAGAACCTTGACTTCTCTTTTGCTTCATGTCTTTGGCGAGCACCCGCATGACGTTCTCCTTGGAAAATATATATAACATATGGAGAGAAAAATCATAATGTTAGGCGCGGAATGTTTCTAGATCCTCAGCTTGTCCAACCCCATTTACTCATTTTCTCTACCAGCCAGGCACCTCTAGAACACAACTAAATTACACATCGCAAAATGAAGGATCAGGGTTTAGAGTTTGTCCTACCTGTTGGTCCTCAGCGGGCAGAGTCCCCTTCAGGGAGTCGGGGCTGGGAAACAAAAGGACGTTACTCACCCACAGCATCTCTTCTTCCGTCCGGACCCTCCGCGGGGCGGTGCGCTCCAGTTTCCACTCCATCTCAGGAGGATTTTCCCCTGCCGGGTGTTCCGCCTCACCTCGATCGGCTCTGGTTTTCCCCCGGTCTAAGCCAGCCTTGACGCCTAATCGTCAAACCTCTACTCTCATCCCCCAGGACCATCATTTTTCGCTCTTAACCTCCATTTCTCCCATTCCTCCCACGGCTCCCAGAGAGTATTCCCCAGGGGACTGTTTAAAAAGCTGGCGGGGCGGCAGCGGGAGCGGGAAATCCCCCTCTCCCGCTTCTCATTGGCCAGCGCTTTGGTGACGTCAGAGGTCGGGAGGGATTCCCCCCGGCGCGCCCCTCGGCCCGCCTCCACCTTCCAGCCCAGCCTCGCCGCCGCTTGCTCTTTGTCCGCGGAGGCGCGCACTGGAGCGCCAAGCTTTGCCGCGAGCCTTGGCGGGCCTGAGCTGGGCCCGGCGCCGAGGGCTGTCACGCCAGCGGGAGATGAGGGGGTTGGCGGGCGAAGAAGCGGGTTCTGTGAGTTCACGTTCTTTCCATTTGCTGGGGGGTGTTGGGGGGGTGGGGAGGAAGTTTTGTTACAACGGGACTTTCTCTCCGTTGGTAATGGTGACCGTTTGTGTAAGCCATAGATATTAGACGTATCCCCCCAACGTGTTCATCAGCTCGTGTTCCACTTTCAGATAGGCAGGGAAACGTGGCAAGAGTTCTGTGCTGATGAGAAGGGAGAGCATTGACATATGCACTCAATAAGTGCTTCTCTGCTGCAGCCATTTGGAAGTGGGCAGGTTCTCTCACTTGAGCTTCTGCGCTATCTTCCCAAACAAGAGTTGGTGAGCGAGGTGAAAGAGTTGGTGAAAGCTGGTGACAGGGAGCACCTCATGAGGAGTGAAGAGCCAGCAAGAAAGCTGAGCAGACTGGGGGCTAAGTAATAAAGGAGAGGATGATATTGGGGGTTAAGGGAGGGGGTTAGATGGAAATGACAAGGAGCCAGATGGGCTGTGTAGCCTTAGCGGCCCCACCTGAGCTGCCAAGAGAGGCTAGCTGTGCCATATGGCAGGAGGGAAAACCGTGTCTGGGAAGCTTCTGACAGTCAGCTTTTCCCTCCCCATAACCACCTCCCTACCTCCCCCCGTTTGACATAGGACTGCTTGTGCTCTCATGCAACATGTGCGTTTGTGCAATTTACCAGGGAAGGGATTCATAGATATCACATACTCAGAAGGGTCAGTGATTTATAAACAAAACAACAACAAAAACTCTAAACTTACTCTCCTGTTTTCCTTCTTACTGAAAGCAAGAAAAATTGACATCAAGGCTGAGACCCAATCTTGGGACCAGTTTTCCATCTACAGTAATAAAGGTTAGGGAAAATGCTGCACAGGGTAACATAATCAAATGAGGCTTATCAAAATGCTTGATAGCCAAATGGATTGAAATATGAAAGTTTCACCCACAAGAATTTCACCTCCTTACAGTGCATTGACTTACAGTAAATCTTTTCAGCAAACACGGAGGCTAAATAAAGTGAGATATTGGCTGAGTTTCAACTGTATTGTTAATTTAAAGATCAGTTTTGCAAATGTCAGCTAAAATTAGCAGCATATTGGAAATAAAATCGAAGACTTTTTGTTCTATTTTTAAGTACCATTTTACTGTACCATTTACCAGGGAAAGGATTCATAAATAACAGATCCTCAAAAGGGTCAGTGATGGGCACAAACACAGGAGTAATAAATCCAGTTCAATTAATGAGCTTCTAAATCCATGTAAACTGTGATTTTAGAATCCATGCCCTTACAAGTATTAAGAATAAGAATAGTGTTTTATTCTTTTAGAATTCAGTTTTCTGTAATGCATACATAAATTCCATTTTAGCCACTAATTCCACAGCATATCACGCAATCTCCAAATGCCTTTCCCCCCAGGTTAAAGCAGTAAAAGTATTTTCCTTTAAAAAGTTATTGTGCATTTAAGTATTCATATTGAAATTTAGTAAGAATGATGGAAGTAGAAAAATCACCATGGCAAACACCTTAGTACTAACTGTTGCAGTCAAGGATCATGAATGGTAAAACTGAGGTACATATGATGAGGGTGTCTGCCTCCTATGACCCAATGCAAAAAGGAAAATTGTAACTTCTCATTGGACAAACCTGGCAGCCACCACCTCACCATTAAGGACACCATTTTAATTAACCTCACCATTAAGGACACATTGACATCTAGTGCCTCCTGATATGATGCACTAGAAAGGGCACAACATAACTTATTTAATATTTTTGCCCAAAAATGCATAACCTGAATTAATAATGAGAAAATACTAAACCAACCAAATTGAAGAACATTCACAAAATGGCGAGTAGTATTCTTCAAAAGTATAGTCATGAAAAAGAAAAATTGAGAAACTATCACCAATTAGAAGTATCTATGTAAAACATAACAATTAAATGCATTGTGAGATCCTGGATTGAATCCTGGACTGGGGTGAGGGGGAGGAACAATTGTTGTAGAAATCTGAATAATATCTGTAGATAGTGAACAGAGTAGTAGTAATGCTAATTTCCTACTTATAATCATTGTGTTATAGTTGTGTTAAATGCTAACATCTGGGGAAGCTGGGTGAAGGATATAATGGAATTATTTGTACCATTTGTGTAACATTTTTCTAAGTCAAAAATTATTTCAAATTAAGAAATTAATATCATGTGATCATATTAATAGGACATGGCACAACTGTTTAAGAGAAAATTGATATATCCTGTAAACATTTTATCTTAATATTTATCAAATACGGTTTAGGAATAGGGTCTAATTCATATATTTATGTGCCTGTGTGTGATTTACTATCTTCAAAGTGTTTCCTCCTTTGGAGAGGGTTTTGCAGGCAGATCTGTGATAAGGACCAGGGCTGTGAGGAAGGCTTCTCCACAAAAGCCAAGGCCAATTCCAACGGTGTCAAGGTGAAGGGGGGTAAGTGGTGAAGCAGTGAGAAGGGAGAAAGGCGTTTTTCTTGACTCCCATCTGGCCTGCGGTCTGAGTCTGAACAGGTCTCTACCGATGGGAAGCCAAGAAGAGAAACAAACTTGCCAAGTGCAGATTTTTTCAATTACATGATCACATTTTCTTCCTAAATAATAATGTTAAGAATCTCACATACACAATGCACCAAGTCAGCTCCCTTCATGCGCCCTCCCAGCTTTCTCCTTTCCCCAGAGCTCTGTCAGACCTTTTCCAATGCATTTACATACATACGTGTGTACTCAGTCTGACGCTGTGCATCTTCCTACGTAAATATGATCTTACTATACTTATCGTTTTGCACCTTGCTTTTTCTACTTCGCTGTATTCAGTTGCAAACTGGAGAGCTTCCCCAGCCCCAGCTCCAACTGCCGGGTCTCACGCCCCTCTGGCCCGGCGTCTCCCGCTAGGCTTGCGCCCCCACCTGTGGTGCCAGCCCGCCCCGACTCGCGCCCCACCTCCCGCGCCAGCCAGACCACTTTGGCGCCCGCCTACCGGACAAAAGGGACCGTTGGAGTGCGCTCCAACCGTCCCTGGGGCACGTCCCCGCCAGGTGCGGGTAGGGGGTGGGGGGTAGGAGGGAGGTGCCTACCATTCAGGATCCATTCAGCTCCAGTCCAAGTAGGATGGGAAAGCCTGGATGCAGGGGAGAGTTTGGGATAGCTGCACTGTGGTAGAGTCGGGAAGAGCTGTGAAGTTTGAGGAAAGAAAGGGAAGGAGACCATCTTGTTCTGGACAGATAAACTGAGCGTGTCTGCTCCCAATCATATATAGCTTAAAATAGCACGTGGGAAGGAATAAATGAATCCCTTATAATTCAGGCTAGCAGCCGGGCTCGGAAAATAATTTGTAAAGATTCTACCAAATAAAAGCCTCAGTCAGAAGAGTAGTCAGTAAACTACCGTGTCACCTCTGGTCACAATGGACTTACCACTTTTTCAGTTATAAGTGGTTTTTGTACATGCCTATTTTTCGGTTACCGCCCGGCTTCTAAGTACCGGGTCTGTCCTTATTAAAATATATTTGTCCATGATACCCGAGCTAATGAAGGTGGAGGGTACAATTTACCCAGCTTAAAGCGTGAAATCTGAAGATCACTTCGCCTCCAACTATTCATCTTCTTTTATGCATTTTCCCCTTCTCTTTCTGCTTAAGGCAGCTCTTGCGAAGGGTACTAACTAAAATAAGATACTTCTCCAGAATTGTAAGGAATGTAAGGAAAATACCAAACTGAAATCAGTACAAATCTGTATAAACTATGGATAAAGTGAGGTATATGAACATGGTACCCCCTCAAAGAGGGCTCATGAATGCTGTAGACTTAAAAATCCTTTTACTAGATATCCTAGCAGCACTTCAAACACAACATAATCCAAAACAGAATTAAGAATCCTTCTTATTCCTCCTCACTGCAAACAGCCTGTTTTCTGCCTGCTTGCACCCTGTTCCCAATATCCCTATCTTACTTGTGGAATAGAGTCAAAGTCAGCCTTCTTTAACACTTTCCCTTCCCATAAGATTACATCTGCCTTCTTCTTGAACTATTATTACAGTAAGCTCATTGATAATTCAATATCTAGTCTATTCCCATTAATTCCATTTAACATGTTTATTAATGTTTATTAATATATTAATTATTAATATAATAATTATAATTATTATTAATTAATTTTTAATCTATTAATTATTAATATAATGTTTATAATTAATTAATAATGTTTATTATTAATTAATTCCATTTAACATGTTTATTTGCACAGAACAAGTTCCATACACCATGTGAAGCAGTGAGGATCCAGTGGTAAAGCTATAAAAGGCACTATGCATTATCTTTACTGAATTGGATTTCTCCCCTGCCCCAAATCCCTACAAGGATTTCCTTACACACAGAATTAAGTTCCAAACTTTCTATCTGACATGCAAGCCCTCTACAATTCAACTTCCTCCTACCTTTCTTGCATCATCTGCGATGATACCACTAGTATATTCTGTTCCCCACAACGTAGGTGATGCCCAGCCCTCTCCTGCCTTCAGGCTACCTCTCTTGTTGTTGTTTGTTTATTTATTTTCTTGCAAGGAAAATGTGGGGCTCATGCTCTACCGGGGCTGAGTCAGTGAAGCACCCCACCCAGGCAGCCATCTCACTTTTGAGGGGTTTTTTTTTCATGTCTTCTAGCAATCTTACCCTTGAAATTTCAGTTACCTGTTCCAAAACCCTTCTCAAATCTCCCCAATTCTAACTTTTTCTTCCCTATGTTCCTGTAGCATTTTGTTTGTATCTTTAGTCAGCTTAATTCCAGGTTTTGTATTTGTGTAAGTATATTGTAAGCTCCAAGAATACAAGGATCTGGTCTTTTTCATCTCTGTATCCTCCAGAGAATGGCTCAATGCTTTGTACATAGTAAGCTTTGTACATAGTTCATATTCAATAACTGTTGGCAGAATTGATTTGTAGATGAGATTAGAACCGTTCCCAAATCCTGGAACTAGGATTGTAGACTAAGGTAGATTTGGGTCTTCCTAGGCCTGCCACTTGCTAAGCACGTAACTTGAAACGTGTTGTTTCACCCCTTTAAGTCTCAGGTTCCTCCTCTGTAAAATATGATAATTACTACCTACTATACAGATTGATAATGAGGTTCAAGAGAGATATTATAAAATCCCTGAAAGTAAAAATTATTTTCTTTGAGATGAAGTAATGATACTTAGATGGCTAATTTAAGAGAGTATTTGGATAATAAACATGTCTCTATAAAGCACTGGCCAGAGGCTAGTATCCCTAGGTCCAGAGCCTATACATAGTAGGTGTCCGACACATAGTAGGTGGTCAAGAAATAATATATAAGTGAACAAATTCCAAACTCCAATCCAGTTCTCTAAGTAGTAATACACTAAATCAAGAGGAATCCATATGGCTACTCTAGTTTGATGGTTATATCACTGGAGAATACACATTTTAAATGTGTTCCAATTCTGTGCTCACCAGGCAACTTTTTGATTTATGACTTAAGCTTAAGTCTGGGAAGTCTTACACCTGATATGGAAATGATCCCACTCTAGACAGTTATATATCTACAACTGTAAATGAATTGAATTCTCATTTATTCACCAGATTTGAGCTTGGTAAGTCAGTACCACATAATTGCAATAATTGACGACAGTTCTGGAGAAGTGGAATAGAAATGGAGTGGTGAAAAGAACAGTGGAATTCCACTCTGCCATTCATTCACAGTGTGGTTTTGGCCAAGTTACTCCTCCCCACAAGAAGTCAAATTACAAAATGAGGAGAGAGTAGCCTGAGTGAACGCTAACGCTAACATATTTCTCACCTCTGCATCATAGGTTGACAAATTACCCACCAAAGTGACCTCCACATGGTATCCCCCAACAGGGAAACTGATTGAAATCAGCCATTCGTTCAGTCACTGTGTCTGATCACAGCAATGCGAAAGCCCCCTGCCACAGTTCCCACCAGCACATGAGAAGTTAGCTTTCTAGAGCTTAACATAAAAGGAAGCAGAGTACCACCAAAGGGCAGTTTGGAGCCTTAAGTCCTAAAGTCAGGGCTTCTTTTTATAAAGCCAGAGGGTGAAGAATTGGAGGATCAGTTTAAATAAACCCATGCAAAAAGCTAATTTAAAAATCAGTCTTTGTTCCTTCTTACCTATTTTAAGATTGCTTACTCTTACACCTTTTTCCCCAAGTTTTCCAGGGGCCACTGGTAATTTAGATGTAAACTTTCAAGTCTAGGGTTTGATTTTATCCTATTTACAATCTAAGAAGTTAGCCTCTGCTGTTTCATAGATGCTGGTAGAAGACACAAGACTTGTGGGTCAGAGACAAAGGACTTTATTACTCACAACACAGCAATCAGCAGGAGCATTATGCTTACATCAGTTCACCATGCCTCCAAATCTCAGGTGCAATGCAGAGGGCCCATATAGATGCCTGCCCCCATAGTGGGTTGCATGAGAGGAAAAGAATGCTTAGCTTGGGGAATCCACTGCTTTTACAGTAAGCAGAATCAAGCCTGCTCTTTTTCCCAGATGGAGAGGTTAACTCACCACTCAAATTTATTTGTTGCAAATCAGTTCTGAGAAATAGACTAGATAAAGGGTCCTCCAGAGCTTGGATCCTCAGTATATTTAGCAAACCTGCAGGAGTGTGAGAGACTCATTCCACTTGAAATTCCACTCCACTCCACTGTGAAGTATCTTCCAGATAAATGTTAAGGTTTCTGTTCCTAATCCAATTTTATTTTTATTAATTGGATTTATTAATTAATAAATTATTGATAAATAAACTATTAAATTGGTTGTTAATTTTATTAATTGGATTAATTTTATTAATGACACAGAATGTGTTCCTTTTTGTCTTTTTGCTCCTTTATAGCATGGAGTTGTGAAAAGACCACAGGCTTTGGAGCCTGAAGACTTGGTTTTGGAAGCTTAGCTTTTTCCACCTACTACTTGTATGAAGTTAGCCACATCATTAACCAGAACCTTTATAAGGCCTAAAATTCCCCAAATGATCTGGCCTCTACCTTTCTCTCCAGCTTTGCCTGGAACCACCCACCTCCTTGCATTCTTTTTATAAGGACTTTTCCTTAAACAAGCCATTCTCCTTCACCTTGAGTTCTGTGTATACAGTTGACCCTTAAACAATGAAGGGCTTAAGGGGCACTAGTCTCCGACATGGTTGAAAATCTGCATATAACTTTGATTCCCCAAAACTCACTTGTTGCTGTTGACCAGAAGCCTTACCAGTAACATAAACAATTAACATATATTTGGTATGTTATATTTATTATATACTATTATTCTTAAAGTAAGCTAGAGAAGCGAAAATGTTTTTAAGAAAATCATAAGAAAAATACATTTACAGTACTGTACTGTATTTATGGGAAAAAGTCTGTGTGTAAGTGAATCCATGTAGTTTAAAACCCATGTTGTTCAAGGGTCAACTGTATTTTGTTCTTCCTATTGCCCCTCCTCCTTGACCTAGTTAACTTCTGTTCTTATTCTAGGTCTTAATTCAAACATTACTTCCTTATCTAACTTTTCATGCCATATTCCACCTCCTAATTATTTGCTCTCATGGTACCCTTTTCTTTTACCATTTAGGATTTATTTTGATTTACTCCACCCCAAATCATGAGATAAGCTCTATGTGATTCTACTGCAAGAAGTCTTGGAATGACTTAACTTCTCTTAGCCTCATTTACTCCTGCTATAGAACTGAACATTTGAATTAAAATCTCTACCTTCTCAGGGCACCTGGGTGGCTCAGTCACTTAAGTGTCCAACTTTGGCTCAGGTTATGATCTCATGGTTTGTGAGTTGGAGCCCCACGTTGAGCTCTGTGCTGACAGCTAAGAGCCTGATGCCTGCTTTGGATTCTGTGTCTCCCTCTCTCTGCCCTTCCCCTGGTTGTGCTCTCTCTCTGTCTCTGTCTCTCTCTCTCTCTCTCTAAAAAATAAACATTAAAAACAAGTTAAAAATAACTTTAAAAAAAATCTCTACCTTCTCTACATTGTTCTGATGTAATTTCAAGTAAAGGGTATCCCAGGAGTTAGTATAGTATAGGTATTACAGAAGTGGACTCTGGAGTACAGCCAAATTTGGTTTGAATAACCCCCTTCCATTTACTATCTGTAATATCTGGGGCAATTATTTCATCTCCCAGCTTTAATACCCAGGTGAAAACACAAGTGATCATGGAACTTTACCTGGGGCAATTATTTGATCTGCCAGCTTTAATACCCAGGCAAAAACACAAGTGATCATGGAACTTTACCTGAAAATCTTATCGGCACTTCATACGTGCCGGGCACATGGTATGTGCTCAGTAAATCTGTTACAGGTGCTGCTGCCACACTGATTTGTATGGCCTAGAAAGCACTGCCTGGTAGAAATATAATGCAAACCATATATGTAATTTTACACTTCCTAGTAGACATACTAAGAAAAGTAAAGATAAGTAGGTGAGATTAATTTAAATAATATATTTTATTTAACCTAATATATACAAAACATCATTTTCACATGTAATCCATATAAAAAATGAGGTATTTTATGATTTTTTCTATTAAGTCTTCAAAATGTTGTGTATATTCTACACTTATAGAACATCTCAATTCATACTATCTGCATTTCAAGTCCTCAATAGCTAGTGGGTACCATTTTGGACAGTGTAGCCTTAGAGACTTCTAGTAGTTCCAATGGCTCTACCCCTTTTCCTCTGTCAGGTTGTTGATATGACCTACTTCAGCTTCTTCAACCAATTGTTCAGCATTTTCAACCAATTATTCATGGACTGGGTACTATTTTAAGTACTAGAAGTAATTACTTAACTCTAGTTTTTACTCAATATGGAATATTTCCTTCTTTTTTAAAAAAAAAATGTTTTAAGTGTTTATTTATTTTTGAGGGAGAGACAGACAGAGTGGAAGCAAGGGAGGGCCAGAGAGAGAGGGAGGCACAGAATCAGAAGCAGTTTCCAGCCTCTAAGCTGTCAGCACAGAGCCCGATGCAGGGCTCAAACTCACCGACCGCAAAATGATGACCTGAGTCCTAGTCGGACACTTTAACCGACTGAGCCACCCAGGCACCCCTCGAGTATTTCCTTCTGAGACTGGTTAAAGAAACAAAATATCAAGGGAGACTGCTAAAATCTCTTGGTGATGATGTAATAATTGCATGATTTATATATTATGATCTATGTATGGTATCCCAAAAGAAAATCAATTATAAATCCTATGCATTCATTTCTAATCAAGTTTTAAATTTCCCACATCACAATTTAAAAGTTCACAGATTGGGGCGCCTGGGTGGCTCAGTCGGTTAAGCGTCCGACTTCAGCTCAGGTCATGATCTCTCGGTCTGTGAGTTCGAGCCCCACGTCGGGCTCTGGGCTGATGGCTCAGAGCCTGGAACGTGCTTCGGATTCTGTGTCTCGCTCTCTCTCTGCCCCTCCCCTGTTCATGCTCTCTCTCCGTCTCAAAAATAAATAAACATTAAAAAAAAAAAAAGTTCACAGATTGGTCTTCTGCATTGAACACAGTCAGATGGAAAGAATCAGAAAGATTATCAGATTCTCTTGATAATCAATTAAATTAAAACATACATTGTCTTTATTATGCCAGATCTTTGGGTACTTGACCTTGCTCCCTCCAGTATTTAGTGCACTTGCACTAAATTAAGGAAACTTCTCCCTCCTGAAGGTGGCACTGTGAACAAGGAAGAGTAATTATTAGCACTGTTCACTATAGAACTTACTCAGGAACTATAGGACTATATTACTAGATTTTAAAAAACATACAACATAACCTGCATCTTGGTTATTTGATGACTTTCATAATCCTAATTGCTTTTTTTTCTTTCATTTTGATTATTCTCACTTTCCTTTTGAGCTCAAAATTACTGTCAATTGTAATTGTGCCCATTAACTATATTGAGATATTCTTTTCTTTACAAAACAAAAACTAATAGCTAAAATATATTGAATGCCAGCTATGTTTAGCCAATGTCCTAAGCACTTTAAATACATTATAAGCACTTTTCTACAAACCTTGGCAGTGGAATAAAGAAAGAAACCATTTTAACCATTTTAAAAGAATATATAATATTTAATTTTCACAATTCCAACCTACTTGATTTTACTGGGAAATTAAGAGTTTATAAACTTATTTCTCTGCTTTTGGTGTGGAGGATAACATGTATGGAGATAAGATATGTTTGTCTTCATTAAGTAGAGACTTGACCAAATAAGAGCCTTTATTTTGTTAACTGCTATAAAAAGAAAGAGAAAGGGAAGGGAAGGGGAGGGGAGGGGAGGGGAGGGAAGGGAAGGGAAGGGAAGGGAAGGGAAGGGAAGGGAAGGGAAGGGAAGGGAAGGGAAGATCTCATCTCATTAAGGACATTTTCTGTTTCCTGTTAACAAACCCCAACAAGCCCTGACAAGAATCAGACCTAGTTTAGCATGGCACAAGCCTCCTAAATTATTTTGTCATCAAGTATGATAAATTGTGATTCAAACAACCTGAAAGTTTAGATTACCTTATTACTCAACAGCCTAGCAAAATCTTACACCTTTCACTTTGAGACCACATTTTTTTTTTAATGTGTTTAACGTTTTTTATTTTATTTTTGAGACAGAGAGAGACAGAGCATGAATGGGGGAGGGTCAGAGAGAGGGAGACACAGAATCCGAAACAGGCTCCAGGATCTGAGCTGTCAGCACAGAGCCCGATGCGGGGCTCGAACTCACGGACCGCGAGATCATGACCTGAGCCGAAGTCGGCCGCCCAACCGACTGAGCCACCCAGGTGACCCGAGACCACATTATTTGAATGCATTATGGATTGAGTGTGCCATGGCTGTATTCTTAAGTTTTCTGTAGAGATTCCACAGCTTTATGCTCAGATATTTAGTCAACAAATGCCCAGAAAATCTGATTTGTATAACTGTTATGAAAAATTTGCTCCTCAGCTGCACCATAAGACTGTCAGATCATCACACTTAAATGAAACACTTCTGGGGCACCTGGGTTGCTCAGTCAGTTAAGCACCAGACTCTTGCTTTCAGCTGCCATCAAAATCTCTGTTTCCTTGGGATCGAGCTTCTCCTCGAGTAGCCTGCTTGTGATTCTCTCTCTCTCCCCTCTCTCTCTGCCCCTCCCCCACTTGCATGCATGCAATTTCTCTGTCTCAAAATAAATAAATAAACTTAAAAAAAAATGAAACAATTCCAACTATGCTTACCCAGTAAGCAAACATACCTGTGTAAATACAGAAGCATTTAGTTAACATTTCATACTGTTCAAATTAGCAAGTGGGTCATAATTTCAACACAATTGTGTTTACATTTCAGTAATATTATATGCAAGGACCTGATTTACTAGAGTAAGGCAGTGAGGCAAAGTCTTAAATTCTTCCTTATGGGAATAGGAAACACACAGTAGCATACTAGTGATATTTACAGAGTCATATGGCTGGTAATTTTCTTTAGAAGTATGTGGAAATTAGCAAAGTCACTGTATGTACGCAGGACTAAAGTATCAATGCTCTCTCTTCCTTTGAAATGTCATAATTATGTTCAACTCCTATTCAACAGACTTTTATTCTTCAAACAGCACACACTACAGGGTAAATGGTAAAATGAAATGCCTCTGGTACTCTCAGGCTACAAGTGGAGATATACACAATAATTCTGATACTCACGGTCTGTGTGATAAAATTAAAATTCAAGGTACTTATAGGATAGTCTTTTTATATAAATAAGTGTACAGTCATCTGTAAGCATTGTCTTCCTAAGATTAAATAATTTCAATTCTTATTTCTCAATGCTTTGTTTACTGTCCTCCTCTGAATCCTCAGGTTTCAATATTATTACCTTTGGTTATAAAACTCCAAACTGTACCACCATTATAAAGGCCCCAAGGCTGAAAATTGGAAGAAATGCCTTACTTCCCTTAAATTCCTAGCATTTTGTTTATTTTTGAAGTAATTATACAATATTCATGATCCCATGAAGATATGTTAAATATCTAGCCATAGGGTATTGCTTAAATAAATCATTCCACATCTCTATAATGAGATGGAGTCATTAAAATATTTCAGAAATATGGGGCTCCTGGCTGGCTCAGTAGGTAGAACATGTGATTCTTTTTTTTTTTATCATGTTTCACTATTATGATTTTTTTTTCAAGTTTTTATTTAAATCCCAGTTACTTAACATACAGCATAATAGTACCTTCGGGTGTAGAATTAGTGAGTCCTCTCTTGCATATAACACCCAGTGCTCATCACAACAAGTGCCATCCTTAGTACCCTTCACCCATTTAACCAATTTCTGGGGCCCCCCTCCAGTAACCCTCAGTTTGTTCTCTATAGTTCAGAGTCTGTTTCCTGGTTTATCTCATTTACCCTCCCCCATGTTCATCTGTTTTGTTTCTTAAATTCCACATATGAGTGAAATCATATGGTATTTGTCTTTCTCTGACTGACTTATTTTGCTTAGCATAAAACGCTCTAGCTGCATTCACCTCACTGCAAATGGCCAAATTTTTCTTTTTGATGTCTGGGTAATGTTCTGTTATATATATTCCATTATATGTATATATATGTGTATATATGTACATACATACACACACACACTCCCTATCTTCTTTATCCATTCATCAGTTGATGGACATTTGGGCTCTCTCCATAGTTTGGCTATTGTTGATAATGCTTCTCTAAACATTGGGGTGCATGTATTCCTTCTAATCCGTACTTTTGTATCTTTTGGGTAAATACCTAATAGTGCTATTGCTGAGTCATAGGGTAGTTCTATTTGTAACTTTTTGTGGAACCTCCATACTGTTCAGAGTGGCTGC